>NC_135484.1:48760103-49360103 GCF_052094955.1 Ictidomys tridecemlineatus
TGAAATGAAATGAGGATACTTCACAGTGTTTCAAAGGACTAAATGAGATAATGTCACCAAATCACAACTGCTTGCAAATTCCAGCTGTGAAGGTTTTAGATTTCTTTCCTTGAGAGTAGGGATGATGTTGCAATACACACATACACACGTGTGGTGTGTGTGTGTGTGTGTGTGTGTGTGTGTGTGTGTGTGTGATTCTCAGCACTTAGCAATGAGCCAATACATAGCAGTCCCACAGAAATGTGATTAGAGGATGTTTTAAAAATTATTTCTACAGGTGTTTGTGTGTACATAAATGCTTCTTTATTCAAACTAGGTGCTTCTTGCTAATTCTGACTTTGCTCCTGGCACATGGTAGAAGCCTCCTAAGGATTCCAAAATGAATGACTATGGACCCATGCTTCCAAGGGAAGTAAAACTATCTGCTGTATCACATATATTTGGCTTTATTTATTTATTTATTTATTTATTTTTGTAGCTATGTAAGAATACAGAGAAGTCTTCTCTACTGACAATGAAATCTAGAGGAGCATTCATTATGAAAAACTCACACATAATGCTGGGAAGAATAAATAATCCCAAAGAGATCACAGATGTTTTATAATCGGTACTTCAATAAACTTTATAAAACTGTTTCAGGATAAAGCATATCCTCTTAACAGTGATAATAAGAATTGATTTTTTTTTAAGAATTGGAAGTCAGATGCTAGGCCGATGTGGTGAAGATTTGCGAATATTTTTTCTTCTATTAGGCGCAAGGTCTCTCTTCTAGGGCCTAAGTCTTTGATGCACTTTGAGTTGATTTTTGTGGAGGGTGAGAGATAGAGGTTTAATTTCATGTTGCTACATATGGATTTTCAGTTTTGCCAGCACCATTTGTTGAATAGGCTATCTTTTCTCAGTGAATGGTTTTAGCACCCTTGTTTAGTATGAGATAATTATATTTATGTGAGTTTTTCTCGGTGTCCTCTACTCTGTACCATTGGTCTACAAGTCTATTTTGGTGCCAATACCATGCCCTTTTTTTTTTTTTTTTTTTTACTATAGCTCTGTAGTACAGTTTAAGTTCTGGTATTGTGATGCCTTCTGCTTCACTTTTCTTGCTAAGAATTGCTTTAACTATTTTGGGTCTCTTATTTTTCCAAATAAATTTCATGATTGCTTTTTTCTACTTCTATGAAGAATGTCATTGGGATTTTAATATGAATTGCATTAAATCTGTATAATGCTTTTGGTAGTATGGCCATTTTGACAATATTAATTCTGCCTATCCAGGAGCATGGGATATCTTTCCATCTTCTGAATTTTTCTTAAATTTTTTTTTTTTTTTTTTTTTTTTAGTGTTCTGTAGTTTTCATTGTAGAGGTATTTCATCTCTTTTGTTAGATTGATTCCCAGGTATTTTATTTATTTATGTATTTATTTCTGGCAATTGTGAATGGAGTTTTCCTAATTTCTCTTTCAGTGGATTCATCAGTGATGTATAGGAATATGTTTGATTTGTGGGTGTTGATTTTATATCCTGCTACTTTGCTGAATTCATTTATTAGTTCTAGAAGTTTTCTGGTTGAATTTTTTGGATGTTCTAGATAAAGAATTATGTCATCAGCAAATAGTGATAGCTGGAGTTCTTCTTTACCTATTTGTATCCCTTTAATTTCTTTCTTTTTTTTTTTTTTTTTGTCCAATTGCTCTGGCTAGAGTTTCAAGGATGATGTTGAATAGAAGTGGTAAAAGAGGGCATCCTTGTCTTGTTCCAGTTTTTAGTGGGAATTCTTTCAATTTTTCTTCATTTAGAATGATGCTGGCCTTAGGCTTAGCATATATAGATTTTACAATGTTGAGGTATATTCCTACTATTCCTAGTTTTTCTAGTGTTTTGAACATGAAGTTGTGCTGTATTTTGTCAAGTGTTTTTCTGCATCTATTGAGATGATCATAAGGTTCTTGTTTTTAAGTCTATTAATATGATGAATTATGTTTATTGATTTCTCTATGTTGAACCAATCCTGCATCCCTGGGATGAATTCTACTTGATCTTGGTGCACTATCTTTTTAATATGTTTTTGTATGTGATTTATCAGAATTTTATTGAGAATTTTGTATCTATGTTCATCAGTGATATTAATCTGAAATTTTCTTTCCTTGATATGTCCTCATCTGGTTTTGGTATCAGGGTAATATTAGCCTCATGGAATGAGTTTGGAAGGGTTTCCTCCTTTTCTATTTCAGGGACTACTTTGAGGAGTATTGGCATTAATTCTTCTTTGAAAGTCTAGGATCTGACTTCCTTAATAAGACTCCTAAAGTGCAAGAAGTAAAATCAAGAATCAATAAATGGGATGGATTCAAATTAAAAAACTTCTTCTCAGCAAAGGAAATAATTAATAACATGAGGAGAGAACCTACAGATTGGGAGAAATCTTTACCACATGCATTGATCTCTAGGATATATAAAAAACTCAAAAAATTTAACACACACACACACACAACAACAACAACACACTAAATAACCCAATCAATAAATGGGCTAAAGAACTGAAGAGACACTTCACAGAAGAAAAAATACACTTGATCAACAAATATATGAAAAAGTGTTCAACATCTGTAGCAATTAAAGAAATTCCAGCAAATCAAAACTACTCTAAGATTTCACCTCACTCCTATCAGAATGGCAATCATCAAGAATTCAGGCAACAATAAATGTTGGCAAGGATGAGGTGAAAATGATCCATTTGTACATTGCTGGTGGGACTGCAAGTTGGTGCAACCACTTTTGAAAGCAGAATGGAGATTCAGAAAATTGGGAATGGAACCACCATTTGACTCAGCTATTCCACTCCTCTGTCTATACCCAAAGGACTTAAAATCAGCATACTATAGTGACGCAGCCATATCAATGTTTATAGCAGCTCAATCACAATAGCTAGACTATGGAACCAACTTAGATGTCCCTCAATATATGAATGGATAAAGAAAATGTGGTATATATACTCAATGGAATATTACTCAGCTTTAAAGAAGAGTAAAATTATGACATTTGCCAGTAAATGGTTGGAGTTGGAGAATATCATGCTAAGTGAAATAAGCCAATCCCACAAAACCAAAGGCCGAATGTTTTCTCTAATATGCAGGTGCTAATTCACAATAAGGAGGGGGCGGGGAGGGACTAGGGAAGAATAGCATTACCTCAAATTAAGTAGAGGAAAGTGATGGAAGAGGAGGGGATGTGGGGATAGGAAAGATAATAGAATGAAACAGACATTATTACTGTATGTATATATGTGACTACATAACTAATGTGATTCTGCAAAATGTATACTCAGAAAAAAAGAGAAATTATATCCCATCTATGTATGACATATCAAAGTGCATAAATGAATTCTATTGTCATGTATAACTAATTAAAACAAATTTAAAAAATAAAAAAAATAATTGGAAGAGATAATTTATTGTGGATAAGTACACTAACTACATTTGCCCAGTTGTATTTTCTATAACTTTGTACAAGACACATAATCAGAGTCATGGCATATGTTTAAAATCATGCTGAGTTTTTAAACGAGGTCCTGTAGAGGTCACCTAAACACATTTGTTTCTACATTGGTCTAAATTCCAGAGCAATGAGCCGAAGATATAGATTCCAATTCTCCTTCTGCCATTAGTTTATCAAGTGAAGAAAAGAAAGCAATTAAGTCCTATGTGCCTTAATTTCCTAAAATCTAAAGTGATTAATAACAAGGCTTACAAACTACCTCTCAGGTGGCTATAGGGGTAAATGAGGAGAAAATATGTGAAAGTGTTTAGAAAAGAAACAAAACTCTTTTACAGACTCTTTGCCATGATTTTGTATATAGTTGTTGTCATTTCTAAACCTGTAAGATTTCTTTCATAATTTTCCATTAAGAATAGACTGGGGACTGGGTATAGAGATGCATACCTGTAATCTCAGTGGCTCAAGAGGCTGAAGCAGGAGGATCACAAGTTCAAAGCCAGCCTCAGCAATTTAGCAAGGCCCTAAGCAGCTCAGTGAGGCCCTGTCTCTAGATAAAAAAGGACTGGAGATGTGGCTAAATGGTTAAATGCCCCAGCAGTCAATCACCCATACCACACACACACAAATAAATACATAAAAGAACAGACTAGAGTATAGCTTAGTGGTAGAGTGCTTGCCTAGCATATGCAAGGCTTTGGGTTTAATCCCCAGCACCACAAGAAAGAAAGAAAAAAAAATGGTTAATCCAACAGCTGACATGCCTTCAACTTTACTTGCTATGTTTATGATAACCACATTGTTCAGGGGTTAGAACTCCACTATGAAAATCACCTCTTTGGCTTATTGTAAAAATTAGGGTATTGGCTTTTGAAAATCATGATAGTGATTTTATTTATATCTTCTAGCATAGGGCTGGCCACATAATACATGCTTAATTGATGTTTGTTAAATAAATGAATGAACAAACTATATTATTAAATTATTTTCCAAATAAATATATATTATATAACATATCATATTTAATATAATATATTACATATTATATGTATATATAATATATAAAATTTGCACTGAGAAGTGAACCCAAGGGCACTTACTATTGAGCTATATATCCTCAGCCTTGTTATTTTTTACTTCAAGACAGGGTCTTGCTAAGTTGCTGAGGCTTGCCTTGAAATCACTATCCTCTGATCTCAGCCTCCTGAGTTACTGGTATTACAAGTATGTGTCAACATGCCCAATTTCCAAAGAAGCATTTTTAAGCATTCCACAGATTTCTGTGGAAAACTAACAGTTAATTTGTGAAGAAGAACTTTTTGAGGGATGTGATATCAGTCATTAAGAACAAGTAAAGGGACTCCTATTGTTTTTTATTCATTCCAATTAATTATACATGATGATAGAATGCACTTTGACTCATAAATGGACTATAATTTCTCATTCTTGTGGTTGTATATGATGCAGAATCATGCTGGTTATGTAGTTCATTCTATTATCCTTTCTATCCCCATCCCCCTCTTTCAGTCCCCTCTACCTAATCCAAAGTAACTATTCTTCCCTACCCTCCCCACCCCTTATAATCAGCATCCACATATCAGAGAAAACATTCGACCTTTGTTTTTTGGGATTGGCTTATTTCGTTTAGCATGATAGTCTTCAGATATTCTAGACAAAAACAAAATAAAGAAACTATAGAACTAAATAATACAATCAATAATTTAGACTTAACAGACATATATAGAATATTTAGTCCATTAACAAATGAATATACTTTCTTCTTGGCAGCACAAATAGACCATGTCTTGTGCCACAAAGCACTCTTAGTAAATACAAAAAAAAAAAAAAAAGGAGCTAATACCTGCATCCTATCATATCATACTGGAATGAAATTAGAAATCAACTATAAAATAAAAAATAGAAGCTACTCTAACATGGACTCCTATTTTGATGAACATTGTCTGAGCTCAGCTCTTTAGATTCCATTATGCACAGGCCAGGAACACTAGAAATTGAGACTCTGTGAGATCAGATGGCACAATGGCTCATAGGTGAAGTTGTTTGAGAACATATGAGCTTACAATAGTTAAAAGTTCTCTGTTTCTTTTTTCTTTATGAGTAAATGACATTTTCACAAACATTCAAAAAATGTAGTTGAACATTAATTGAAGAGTTTTTGATACATGTGTCTTCATTTACTCAAAAATACTCAAAGTGCTTTTTATGTATCAGAAGTTGAGCTATACATTCAACGTCAAAGGTGACTTAGAAAGAGTAAATGGACAAGGACAACTTTTGTGACAAGAACTCTGGGAGCATATGATAAAGTCATTGTATTAGTTCACTTACTGTTATTATAATGGAATACCTGAGGAAGGCTAACTCTTTAAAGAAGAAAAGTGCCCCATATTTTAGTTTTCCACTAGACCCTAAAAATTAAATAGCAGCTGGAGATATAGCTTGGTAGCAGGGTGCTTTTCTAGCAAGTTTAAGGCCATGGATTTGATCCCCATTAAGCAAAAATAAATAAATAAATAAGCAAGCAGCCTGTCTGGACACTAAAACATAGTTAGTGTTCATAAAAATCAGTTGAATAAAGGAATTCTTCTATTTCTAGTAAGTTGGCTTAGGAGTCCTGAGGCAAGCAGAAGATAACAGGATTGCAACACAAGCCACTGCTCAATAGCACAGGTTTCCTATGTTCTGATGGGTGGGAACACAGGGAAGGATTGGAAAGTATGCACTTGCAGTGAGGATCAAGCAGATGTACCTTCAGGTTTGTCTTTCCAGCCAACTGAGTCAGCCTCTTTGTCTTTTTAATTACTTCTAGATACCAGTTTTTATTAAATACTTATTTAGATTATCCAGCAGCAAATTTTTTCCCTACTGTGTTGACTGCTAGTTTTTTTCATGGATTACTCATTTCTTTGAATCCCTTATTTTCTTTTGTCTTCTTTTCTATGCTGAGCATTATTCTTCTGTATTCAATTGACATGCTGTATAATTATTTTCAGATCAAGTATACTTGTACTGAGAGCAAATTATATACTATACATCCTGAAAGTCTGTTGTTAGATTTAGATATTATAGGATTATTTTAAGCTGAACTTAATTACTCTTCATATTAATTCTTGAATTTTTCTTTTCTACATGCCTTCTGCAATCACTTTAGTCATAGCCTTCACTGACATGTTCTTCTGAAGAATCTTATTCCTTCTGGGCCTTTTCTTCACATGCTGCTGAAAACCAGTCACTGGTTAAACATGGCAACTCCGGAAGTCATATTCTGCCTTTGCCATGCATATGAACCTGGAAGGCAGGTGTTCAAAGTGGAAGAGCATTGTCTTGGGAGTCACTGAAACCTTGGTTTGAACTTGGGTTCTGCTAGAATGAGCTGGGTAAATTTAGGCAAGTTATTTAATGTTTTTGATTCTCAGTTTCCTTGTCTGCAAAAAGAAGGTTATACGCTCCATTTTTCAGGGAGATTTAGAAAAACAATTAAGTTAATTTGATTTTCTTCTTAAAACTTTTATAACTCAAAGAGTACATGACATGTTCTTATTGTATAAAATGTACAAGCAACTATTTTTAATCTATATCTAGATACATATCTGTCTATGTAGATATCGATGTACTTTACATTTGATCAATTTTCAAGGCTTACCTTTGTATTTCTTTTTGCTCAATAATTCAGGAAGACTACATGAGTATTTTTAAATCTAAATAAAAATGGAGATAATAGTACCATAAACATTGCTATAACTCTTCCCTAGGTTCATCAGATATTATTAATCTGTTTTAAGCATCACCGATAATATATTATATATGCACACTTTCTGTTTGAACCATTGGAAGGCAAGCTGAAAACCTTCCTTCTTAACCCTTCATTGCACACATTTTGATGTGCATCACCTAACCACAAGAACATTTCTCTACACAACAGGTTGTGTTAGTCAGCTTGGTGTTTCTTTAATCAATATACCTGAAAAGAACTTAAAGGAAGAAAAGTCTATTTTGGCTCACAGTTTTCAGAGGTTTAATCCATGGTCAGCCAACTTCATTGTTCTGGGCCCAACATGAAGAACATCATGGTGGAAGAGCATGGTAGAGGAGCACTGCTGGCCTCATGGCAGACAGGAAACAGAGAGAAAGGGAGGGAGGAAGGGGCCACAGGGCAGATGCACCTTCCAGGGCAGGCCTCCAGTGACCTGTCTCCTCCAGCCATGTTCCACCTGCCTATAGTTAACACCCATTTAGTCCATGCAAACTAGGATGGACTGATTAGATTCCAGATCCCATAATCCAATCATCTTCTGAACATTCCTGCATTAACACAGGAGCATTTGGGAACACCTCATATCCAAATCATGACACCATCCTACATCACACCTAAGAAATTTAACAGCAAAAAAACACTTCTTGGTTGGAGAAATCTTTTATTATTTTTGCTCAAACTCATCCATTTCAGTCAAAGTAGATATTAGGGCTGGGGTTGTGGCTCAGTGGTAGAACGCTTGCCCAGCATGTGTGAGGCACTGGGTTTGATTCTCGGCACTGCATATAAACAAATAATTTTTAAAAAAGGTCTATTGACAACTAAAAAATATTTTTTAAAAGCAGATCATTAATAATTCTCGTTGGCCCAGGTGCTAGTTCCCATTTAGACACAGAGACTCTTGGAGACCAAGGGCAGCATGGCTCTTGGCCATCAGACTTCAAAATAAATTGTGATGAGATGATCTAGTTCAGGAGAAAGCCTATTCCTAACTTACCTCTCTCACTCCTCCAGATTAAGACTGTATTTTATTTGACTAATTTTGTGCAAAACTTTTAGTAAGACATTTCTCTTTTTATAAAAACTAGTTTGTTTCTTTCTCTGTCTTGAGTGACTTTGTTTGCATGTTGAGGTCAATATCACGGAGTGATATGAGTGCATTTACTTACCTCTTTGGGAATTTTAACTTTCAAGTGGAAAACTATTCTTCTAACCCTTAAATACATAAATTATGATGAGAAGTTTAAATTATGTGAACAATTTAGTTTTTTCTAAATTTTAATCATAGAAATCTATTATCTCATAATTTGGAGGCTACAACTACAAAATCAAGGTGTCACCAACAGCCCCCTTGCAATTTAGCTTTTTAAAAATTCCTTGAAATGCTTTGCTGTTGATCTTAAATTCAAATAAGACATATTGGATAGATAGAACATTGGCATAAATAAAATTTATGATAATCAAATTTATTGAATAAACATGCTTTAATGTAAAGTAAAATGACAAAAGAAAGATAATACATTATTTTCTTAAAAGGTTATTTGAAAATGGTCCAATTCTTCTTTCCTTTGCTCTCTTGCACCTTTTTTGCTCTCTCCAAAGTTACATTCAGTGGGAAAAGTAATCTATTTCTTGGAAAAATCTTCTGTATAAGGGTTGAAGCGTAAGTCCTCCTATTGTAACAAAATTACTCCTTCTCTCTCTTTTGCTTACCTGTCTCAAATGCCTGGGAAGATAGTCTCTTGCTTAAACAAGGGTCTGAAAAATATTTTTGCTTTTAATCATAAACATTTTCCATAGCATGGACCTTTATATTTGTCTTTTAAAGTTCATTAACTTGAATTTCAGGACATAAATTAAGAAAGTTAAAATCTCTCCTCAAGGGACAGTATGTCGAATTCTGATTTCAATTTTCAGAATACACTCCTGTTCTCTAAGTAGCTTGCGGATTGCTCTTTTTTTCTATACATTTTTCAGGCTTTTTTAGTGTGTTAGAGTTATTTTCCACTTACCCCCTGCCCTTTGCAATAGACAATGTTCTATGCTTCTCCTCCTCCTCCTCCTCCTTCTTCTTCTTCTTTTCTTCATCATCATCATCATCATCATCATCATCATCATCACTGTTGGAACTCCTTCTTATAGAGACCTATGTACCATCCATGGTTTTAGGCCATGTTTCAGTGGTACATGATATTCAAACAACAACCTTCGACCTTCACACTTTGACAGAGGAGGAACCCGAAGCTAAAATAGTGTGGTAGACAAAATAATGGCTCCCAAAGATATTCATATTCTCATTTCTAAAACCTGTGTGTTCATCTGTACCTTCCATGGAAAAAAAAAAGACTTTGCAGAAGTGATTAAGGATCAGAGTTTGAGATGGAGAAATTGTCCTGGGGACCCACTCTAATCACATTAGTCCTTGAAAAGAATTTTTCTTTGATAAATTACAGGATAATGTGCTGAGGGAGGTGCTTGGTTTTGAAGATGGAGGAAAGGACCACCAGCAAAAACATAGGAAGCCTCTTAAAAACTGTGAGAAGCCAAAAAACAGGTTTTCTTAGAGCTTCCAGAAATAACCGAGTAAGACAACACCATGGTTTTAGTCCAAGTAGGCTCATGTCAGAACTTTGACCTCCAGAAATGAAAATTGGAACACTTTAAGCCATTAAGTTTGTGATAACTTGCCTTAGAAACAATATAGCATGAATACAGATAGGCTGAATGACTTGTCTGAAGTCGTAAAACCCTTCAGAATTGGAGTTGAAATACCATTTGCTCTATTTGGCTTTCCTCCATACTGCCCTCTTAGTAGTATCTATAGGAGAGAATTGATGTTTCCCCTTTCAGCCCATTAGTGAGTCTAAGCACATTCTCTTCCTTGTTATTCTCTCCTGTCTCTACTATTAGTTCATTTTTGCTCTTAAGAGAATAACTAGTATGGTGTGTACCTTCTTAATAGAAGCTAAGCCACGAATGACAGTAAAAAAGTTCCCATGATCTATATGAATATCCCTTAGTACTCCACTAACAATGACTTTGAAAAGCAGAAGATAGAAATAGAAAAAAACATAAGCAGAGCCTGTATCTCCCATTTGGTATTTGCTGACAGTCTAAAGGCCTTTGGTTCTACATAGTTATAAGAAAAGGTACATTCCATTCTATAATGATATACTTGGATTAAAATTACAAGTTGATTTAATATCCAGTTTGTATCTCAAGGCTGTAGCTAAATTTCATATCCATACACCATCTCCCTGTTTTCATGATTTCACTGTCTCTCTATTGTTCTATTTACAGAGGAAAACCAAAGAAGGTGATTTGTAAATATTGACTAAATAAAGGACAACTTTGGAAAGGATTCCAAGAACTCCTTGTACTTTCATTACCATCACACTGAAGTTTCCATCTGAAGAGCAGGGAAAGAGTAGCTGAAAACATGCAGCGGCAGGCACATCTTGAAAGACAGGACTGGACGGCTGGCTTTGAGTTAAAATTCAAGACAGAAAACAGCATTAAAGCTGTGGAATAAAGAAAAAGCTTTGGTGACTGAAATTATTGTTAAAATAGCACTGAACATCTTGTTTTGCTCAAATATTTATGAAATAAAGTCTCTTTCTTTCCACTATGGAAATTCCTGAAAATTTTATCTAAAAGCTGAATAAGACTAACAGACACATAAATAATAAATTGCTTTTCTTCTTGAAGAAAAAAAGATTGCTAAATACTGGAATGGAATGCTTAAGGAAATCATGAGCGATTTATTTAAGAACTCTATTTTATTTTTGCAGTGCTGGGGAGCAATTCCAGGTCCTCATGTATGCTAGGCAAGTGCTCTACTGCTGAGCTGCATCCCCAGGCCTTAACGATTTTTTTTTTTTTAACAGACATGTTCTTTATTTGCTAGTGATTATTAAAATAAAGCCAATTCCTGATTTTAAAGAATGGATTAGTTGACTCCTCATGAATTTAGTTTTGTGGAATTGTTTTATGATCCTTTTTGATTAGTACAATCTTTTTCCTTGTCTGTGACCTGGAGAACTGAGGGGTCTCCTTCAGACTTAAAATTAGCATCTTACTATCAGCATAAGGCTTTAAAAGGAGCAAACTTTCTTTAATTATTTTTAGTTACCACAAATTGAACTCAGGGGCTCTTAACCACTGATCCATATCTCCAGACTTTTTAGTTTTTATTTTGAGACATGGTCTCACTAAGTTGCTTAGGGCCTTGATAAGGTGTTAAAGCTGGCTTTGGATTTGTAATCCTCCTTCCTCAGTCTCTTGAGTGGCTGGGATTACAGGCCTTCACCAACCATGACTGGCTTAAAGATGCTGCTAGGATTACAGGGGTGGGCCACTAGACCTGGAGCAAGCAATTTTTTAAAAAATGTCATCTATCTTATTTAAAAAATAATTTTCTCTCCCAATAATTCATTGTAAACAGTTGGCATGGTGGTACACTCCTGTAATCCTAGCAATTTGGGAAGAAAAGGCAGGAGGATTGCAAGTTGGAGGCCAGTCTCAACAACTAAGCAAGGCCCTAAGCAACTTAGAGAGACCCTGTCTCAAAATAGAAAATAAAAAGGGCTGAGGATGTAGCTCAAGGTAAAGTACCCTTGGATTCAATCTCTCGTACCAAAACAAACAAACAAACAACAACAACAAAAAAAAACAACCACCACAAACAACAACAACCACAACCCCAAACACAAATAATTCATTGTAGAAGTCCCTTCATGGGGACCTTTGGGAGGTTGTATGCTCACTTTCCTAACATACAGTGCAGGCACATGAAACATGACACCAAGCAAGACATCAGCCATGGTTTTCCAGGTGAGATAGAGTGACAGTAGTGGCAGAGATCACCTCCTTTTGTTTGGTCACTCTGCATAAACTATGGCAGAAGTTTAGACTTTAGATCGACCTAGCGATGCTTTAATTGGTGAGTCTTTTGAGTCATTTGGAATTAATATAGAGGTTGCAAATAGAAAATAAAGCAACATAGCAGTAAATATCTAGTCTAGTCCCAAGCCACCTTCATTCCCACATAACTTGGATACCCTTACCTTGAACAAGTGCCTATTGCCAGCATGTATTTTAACTTGAGAATATTTTTATTATATATTTTAAATCAATCTACATATCTTCTTTTCTATTCAAGATTGATCTTTTTGTGTCTTTGCTTTCTTTCAATCTATAATAAGCTTTAATAAATACAGAACAGTGTATATTCAGAGATAAATATATTCTATTTCTGGGCACTTGAATGGCAGTTACTTCCTTTTTTAAAACAAAGGAGATAACTTTTTTCCAAAACACTTTATGGTGCCAGTTAGTGCTCCAGACCTTCCATTGTCCTGACTTTTTGCTCCCAAGTTTGGGTGAGCCAGTCCAAGGAAGCATCTATGGGGAAGAGGGCTGTACAACACATTCCTTTTATTGCTCCCTTCCCATGAAGCAGGATGGGTTTTTGTTGTTTTTGCTGACCTATATGTTCTCCTTTCTTCTGTTTGCCATGCCCTGATTATGCACTGGGGAGTCAACTTTGTCCTGGACCATAATGTTCAGATAAAGCAGATCTCAACAGCAGGAAATAGGGATTGGCCTGTGTCTCACAACTGGCCATCTTGCATGGTACAGTTACCTGGATCAGTGGTCTGCCTGTAAAAAATGCTCTTATCACAGGATAAAGATCTGCTATAGACTATTTCCTGGTGCAGTTGGGAATGAGTTATCCTTTTTTGCTGGTTGTTAAACCAATGAGACATAAGCCTAAACTGTTGAGGATAAAGCCCCAGGTCAATCAAGAGCTGAAGATAGAGTTTCATTCCTGATGATACACCAATTGTCTCTTCTAGATACTACTAAGATGTCAGCATGGAGGAAAGCCAAAGGGAACAAATGATATTTTGGCTTCAATTCTGAAGGGTTTTGTGAATGTAAACAAGTCTCTCTTCCTGTCTGTATTTGTTTTCTGTTGCTCCTACAGCAAGTTATCACACAATTAATGGCTTAAACCATTAATGGCTCATGCCACTAAGGACTTAGGACCCATGACAATTCCCACTAAAGGTTTGGTATTCTAAAATAAGCAATAGGGAAAAAATTGGACAGTATTCTAATCAGGTATCATGCATAAGGTAACCAAAGGAAGCAAATGGGTAAGTTTTTCAATCAGGTCCTTAGAGGGAAGAGAATGCCTTACAGCTCAGCATATAACAGAAGACTTCTCTGACATCCAGGCCTTGAGCCTCTCTCTCCCCACCCTCCATTCATCTCTATCTTACAGAATGCTTCACCTTCACCTTCAATAAACCTGTGCTTTGCCTGTTAGTTCTGCATGTCTTACTCATTTCTTTGTTTGGGATGCCAAAGATCTGGACCCTATCTAGACAGCCCACTGATAGCACAAATGGACTAGCTGTCATTTATGAGACATATTATTATGTCTTTCTTTGGGGAAAAGGTCTAAAGAAAAAGAAAGATTGGCTTTTACTCTTCATTTTGCTTAGGTTGGATTTAGTAAATAACCTTAGATACAGTAAGTATAATAAGTTAAATTTTCTAAATTCATACATTGTTCTTTCCCAGCTTCATAAGTCATAAGTGTCAATAAAAATTGTACTTATTTCAAGGTATATGATGTGATGTTTTGATATATCTATATATTGTGAAATATCACCTAATTAACATATTACCTCACACCTGTGTGTGTGTGTGTGTGTATGTGTGTGTGTGTGTTGGGGACATTTAATATGTACATTCTTAGTAAATTTCAAATATACAATAACTGAAATAGTATTAATTAATAGTATTATTGGTGACAGCTACGATAATGCATGCTAAATCTCCAGAAATTATTCATCCTGCATAACTGGCACTTCATCCATTTTGACCAATACCTCAGGGTTCCTCCTACCTCCCAGCCTATGAAACCATGGTTCTACTCTCAACCTTGACTCAAGAGACCACATAAAAGTGAGGTCACACAATTTGTCTTGCTGTGCTTAACCTATTTTAATTAGCAAATGTCCTCCAGATTTATCTGTATGCTTTCAAATAAGAGAATTTCCTTCTTTTTTAAAAAAATGTACATGATGTCATTACAGAAATATTATATAGTTTTGCTAAGTATGTAATATATACAATGAGACAGTATATATTAGATGTTATCTATTGAGATGATCATGTTTTTGTCTTTCATTCTATTAATATGATTTCTTACACTTATCAGTTTGTATATGTTGAAACACTCTTTGAATCCCAGGAATGAATTCCACTTGCTCATGGTATATAATCCTTATAAGGTGCTACTGAATTTGGTTTGCTATAAATTTTTGAGGATTTTTGCATCTATGTTTATCTGCAATGTTGATCTATAATTTTTTATTCTTTAGTCTCCTTGACTGATATCAGGGTAATGCTAGTTTCATAAAATTTAAAATTTGAAGCATTCTTATCTCTTTAATTTTTTTGAAGAAAAGTGGATAATCTGTTTCCTTACTTGTAGATCTTTGTACTAAAAAATTAATTAGCATCTACATGCATCTTATGTGCTCATTCATTCAAAAAGTATTTGAACTTCTACTTTGCACAGTGCTCTGTTTTAGGTTATAAGCCACAGTCATGAGCTTAGCAGATAGTCTCTGGGCTCACAAAGCTTACATTCCAGGGTATAGAGGTTTCTCAGAATGTGATCTGGATGTTCTTACTTTATCTTTACCACAATACTGAGAGAATTTTGTTCTGCTTAGTATGTTTGGTTTTTGGTGCTATGGATTAAACTGAATCTTGTGCATGTTAAGCATGCACTCTGCACCCCCTGCCCTGGGAGGCTGGAGGCTAAGGATGGGAAAAATATTAATGTAGAAGTGCTAAGTCCTTCTCCCCAGTCACATAGAAATTAAGTGGGGGAAGGTGGACTTTCAGTAAAGGCAGTCTGACTCCAGAGCATGCAAATGGTAGCAGGATAGGTAAATGGCTTTTAGCATCTGGGAAAAAATGTCTTATTAATTCTTATTAATACATTCAAGTCTTTGAGAAAACCAGGCTTAAGTTATTATTCAAATCACTTCAGTTAAGCCAAAGGATATGAAAGCAGATTTTTCTAGATCACAGAAACTAAAAAAACAGGAGGACTGAACTAGGGCAATGGTGACTGGAGGAGGGAAAGGAGAAGAAGGAGGAGAAGCAAAGGGGGAAGCCACCGCATTGAAGTGGGTGGTGATGTGACCAAGCCTGGCTTAGCACACTTTTGTTGTCTGGTACCTTGGTCACTCACACACATTATTTTATCTAATCCTCACCATGGCTCATTGTGGCTCCAAAGTCCCATTTTCCTGCAGTTCCACAGCTTCAAGGTTTTCTGCACATCCTCAACTTCTAGAAGCCAGTTGCAGGGTTATTTTTTTAAATTAATTTTTTAAAAAATATTTATTTTTTAGTTGTAGTTGGACACAATACCTTTATTTATTTATTTTTATGTGGTGCTGAGGATCCAACCCAGGGCCTGACACGTGCTAGGCGAGCGCTCTACCACTGAGCCACAATCCCAGCCCCCTAATTAATTAATTTTTAATAATTTCTGGGCTAATTTGTGTGTGAGTATTATATGTTTGGGCACAAGTATGTGTGTGAAGAAAAGTGCCTCTGTGTGTGTGTGTGTGTGGATATTAGGAAGTGTGCCTGACCTGTGTGTTCAAGCAGATTGTTCTCAGGGAAGTATCAGTTCCCTCTTGAGCTGAGAACTCTGTTGCCAAGTAGCCTGAGGAAGCAGACAGCCTTTATTTAAGCAGTTATTTCTGACCCCAGATAGCTATAGAAAAGTTCTTTCTTCACAATTAGAGTTCCTCGGAGATAATTCCAGAAACTTCCGGACTATCCTTAAAAGCCTAATTCTTCTTTATGGTTATTATATATGGATATAAGTCTAAGTGTGACTTAACTACTACTTATCTACTACTGTATAACTATATATAATGCCCCCCCCCCAAAAAAAATACACAAAAACTCAGAGGCTTAAAATTATAAGCATTTACTTTCTCCAATTTTTGTGTCAGGAATCCAGGAACAGCTTAACTGGGTGATCCAGAGACTCTTACAAGACTGAGAGGCAAGCATTGGCCAGAGCAGAAGTTATCTCAAGACTCAACTGATTGGAGAATTGCCTTCCAAGCTCACTTCTGTGCCTACAGAGAGGCCTTAGAAGACCTGCTTACAAACTCATGCATGTGGGCCTCCCAACAGGGCTGCCTTAGAAAGAGGAGCTGACTTTCCCCAGAGCAAGTGATCCAAGAGAGAGCAAGGCTGAGCCCCTCTTCTACTTTGGAACAGGAATGTCCCTCAAAGACTCATGTGTTGAAGGCTTGGTCCCAATGCAGCAATGTTCAGGAATGGGGCTTTGGGAAAGTAGAGCATGAGGGCTCTGATCTCATCAATGAATTAGTACACTGATGGGCTCATAATTGAATGGGTCATTAGGAGATGGTGGAAACTAGACGATAGGGCCTAGAAGGAGGAAATGGGTCACTGGAGTCAGGATCTGGAATGGTATATCTTGTCCCTAGACCTTCCTTGATCTCTTTCTTGCTGCTTTCCAGCTAGCATGAGGTGAACAGGTCTGCTCCGCCACATATTCCCACTATGATGTTTTGCCTCACATCAGGCCCCTGGTGGAAGGGACCAGTGACCATGGACTGAGGCCTCTGAAATTATCAGCCCAAATAAACATTTTCTCCTTTAAGTAGATTTTTCTCAGGTATTTTCTTACATGGACAGAAAGCTAAATAATACATCCCCCAAGACAGAAGTGACAGACATTTTATAACCTGATCTTGGGAGTAATATCTCATCACTTCTGCCATAGTCTACTCATCAAGAAGCAAGTCATAGATCCAGTTCCCGTACAAGGGTAGAGACTGCATATGATTGAATACCAGGAGAGACAAGTGGGGGCCATCTTAGAGGCTGTCTGGCACAAACTCTTTACACAGACTTTCCTGTCTGTGCATATTTTTGGTCATCAAATACACAAAGAAATCTATGTTCATTTAATCAAATAGTTGGTGAGACTGAAAGAGTAATTCCAAAGCAGAACTAAATTGTGTTTGTATTAAGCAGAAAAAAAGTAAACAATGAGAGATCCTTGTGAGAAACATAAGTTCTGAGAAACTTGATTCTGAGAACATCAAAGATTCTAAGAATCAAAGATCACGGAACCAATTCAATTAAATCAGCATTTATCAAGACCTCCTAGATGTAGTATAGGCTCTGCTCTGTCTGAAGTTTCGTTTCTCCTCATACAAAAAGTACATTGTCTAATTGGTGCTGCTGGTATGTGACTGATATTCTGGGGTCAAGTGCTCATTTAGGGAGTGATTAGAGAGAGGAGATAGACCTAAGCCCTATAGGCAGTGAATGACCGCTGTAAGTTTTTAAACAAATAGTTTTCAAGAAAAAAAGTGTTGCTTTAGGAATATTAATCTGGAGCAATATGTTGAGTTACTACAGTGATAGTGAAGCATTCTTGGGCATACCTGGATGCCTAAGGGGATGGAGAGATGACATTGGAAATGTAGAGGGGGGCCACATCGTGAAGTTAAGTAGCTATGTAAAGTTTGAAATAGGGTTGATCTTGGCCCATTAAGATAAATGAAGACAACTTGGGAGGCTGAGGCAGGAGGATCACAAATTCCGGCCAGGTTCAGTAATTTCGTGAGATCCTCAGCAATTTAGTAAGACTGTCTCGAAATAAAAGTTAAAAAGGACTGAGGATGTAGCTAAGTGGTAAAGTGCCCTGGGTTCAATCCCTAGTCAAAAAAAAAAAAGGGTAAATGAAGAGGAGTTTTTATTAATTCAGGCCTAATGAATTAATGAGGACCTGGATTGGTGGGGAGGTAGACAGCCAAGGCTTTTTCAGTTTGCTTAGCCCACGGCTGGTTTAACAAATGATTAGGTGACTCTGAATGATGACAAATGAATACTTCAATCCTGGGAGATACTGTTGTTGAGTATCTGTTATCAGATTGGCTTATGTATAAGCAATAATGCACATACATAAATTGAATACCATAAGCATAAGAGTGCTTGGGGATTATAATCTTTTCTTCTAGTATTAGAAAGGATTTTTTGAAAAAATACTCTTTTGGAGCATAGATCTTTTATGCAAATGCCATTTTGCAACTAGAATTTCTCCTTTGATGAACAGACTCTTTGCTAAACTAATTAAAAACTGTAGGCCTTAAAATATAAGAAAGATGGGCAATACACAGTGGCTTGTTTGTAATCCCAGCAGTTCAGGAAGCTGAGGCAGGAGGACTGCGAGTTCAAAGCCAGCCTCAGCAATTTAGTGAGGCACTTACCAACTCAGCGAGACCCTGTCTCTAAATAAAATATTAAAAAAGGGCTGGGGATGTGGCTCAGTGGTTAAATGGCCCTGGGTTCAATCCTTGGTACCAAGCCTAACCCCCCACTGCCTCTCAAGAGATAATATAATTAGTTATTATATAAAATTTTGAATTCATGTATAAATATCTGAACTACATAATTACAATGAATTTAGAGTCAAATTTTGGGGGAAAATGTTTCATTTCCCCCTTGTTCATTTGTGCTTGGGAAGCCAGCTCCTTACTCTCCATGGGGACCAATGAAAGAAGTATCCCATGCCAAACTGCTTAGGTCCAACCTATCTCCTCCAGTTCCTTCCTCTTTCCTTAGGTTCTCCTTACTTGGAGATGTGGAAACCCACACTCCCTATTCTTTCCTGACCAAGGAATGGTCCATTTTCTTTCTCTGCTTCTGAGTTGAAGGGTGGCTGGGCTGGGCTGGTGCTCTGAAGCCAGCTTTATCTGTGCACAGTGGGTAAATTTTTGCACTCATCAAAACAGAGGATTTGTTTACAACAGTGGTTCACCAAAAGTGTGGTCAGCAGCATTAGTGTTACTTGGAGACTTGTTAGAAATGCAAATTCTTGGGTCCCAAACCAGACCAACTGAATCAAAAACTGTAGGGGTGTTTTAATAAGACTTCCTGGATATTTTAATGTAAGCTAGTTTGAGAATCATTGAGTGACTTAGAGGCAAATCCTCATTTAGTTCCATCTTTGAACCTAGGATTTGGTCTTAAACCAAGTCTGTGAATCTCTTCATTAGTTGTGGCAAGGAATAAAACAACATAATAATCATCAAGTAGTCAATTACAAGCAGTGTCGAGAGATACCACAAATGGATAATTGGATATAATGAAAACTGAGCTCACTGGGAATTCCTGCTCATAGCTCTTTGGGGATATTTCCAACACAGAATTTTGCACACCATACGGGACATTCTGCACTTGAGAAAGGATGTGTGGTTGATAAGCAATAATGCCTTTACTTACCAACAAACACAATCTGCAGCTCTCAAAACTGGCAGGATTCAGCTGTTGCAGGTCAACTTTGCCAGTCTAAGAAAACCATGGATTGTGTGGCCTCTAGGGGACCGGGAGGCGTGGCAGGAAGCCCAGGCACCAGAGCAGACCCCCATGAGTTTCAATTTGCTGATTGCACTCCCCTTCCCCTTCCTGTGTCTAGTGCCTTTGAAAATAGGCTATTTAAAATGAGATATTGGCTGAATCCAAATGCAGAGAGAGAAGAAATATCTCAGCTCTTTCTCCAAAAAAATGTTATTGAAGCAGCATTTCCCAGGATCTAAGCTGTTCTTTGGCTGCAAATGTACCTTTGGAAGAACACAGCAGGGTCCCAAGGCGCAGGAAATGAACCAGCTGGGTGTGCTTCATACAACAGACAGATTTCCACCCAGTCTGAAAATCATACTTTTGTAAATCAAATCACATTTTAAATTCAGCAAAGAAATTGCCATTTAGGAGGAATTTCCCAATAGATCTTTTGCCAGGAATATAATTATTTTGTTAGTTGTTCCTTACCAGAAAAGAATTCGATGTGCAAGAAAACCTCAATTAAGCAGAATTTTCAAGGAATTATAGGTTCCTTATTAGTTCTTTCTTTTTTTGATTGACAAAGGATTAACTGAAACAAAATCCTGTTTCCAACTTTGGTTGAAAATCTTTCCAAAATACTGAAAGTTGATTTTTAAAATTAGTGAGCAGTGGATATACTGAAATCATTCTTGGTGATTAAAGACTTTGCAGCATGTTTTTATCTACTAGATGGTTACAGACACAGAGGATTAGGTTGAATTTGTGCTGGACCTATAAGGACACATTGAAACTCAGCATCTGGGATATTGGTAATAAATGTCTGGCTTAATTTCTTTTCAGTTAGGTATTTTACATAATCATTCAGCAGAGAAGCATATTGATTTACTAAGAAAGTTTTGCTGCTTGGGTGCCCGTTGAATTTTCACTCTAACGGGTTTACCCATGAGAGTAGGTCTATATTTTAAAACTCTAATAATGAACGGAGTGCGATTATATTCTCATGGGGGTAGTTCTTTAAGTTGAGGATCTTTTAATATGAGAAGTGGCTCAGGAGCCAGCTCTGTTGAACATGTAATTTAGTACAGATCTCTAGGATGAACGTAATGGCACGGAAGCCAAGTTCAGAGCTAGCTCACTAACTTACACTGGGATCAATTTAAACTCAACAAAGCTTTGTACACTTAAAATGACTATTAATCCCTAAATCATGGTGCTACTGGAGCTACAGAGACAGCTCCAGCCCTTAGAGAGCTCGGTCTTGTGGGGTAGGATTGAAGTATATATGTGGGAGTCCCACTAACGGAGATGTAGTTCAAGAATCCTCAAACTTGTTTAGGGAGCGTAGGGTGTGGACTTCATAAAGGAACACCATGGAATGTTGATATATTGTATTTCACTACAGATGCTAGGCTTGATCATACGAACAGAAAGCAAGACTATGTGTGTTGTGTGTGTGTACTGTAAAATTACAACTGTGAACATCCATGCCACAAAAATAACTCCAAGCTGTTGAGCTAAGCAGGACTGACTGTTTCTCCATTTTTCCGTTAATGTTAATTTACTACTTGTTAATTCATCTTGTCATCTGCTAGCACTTGTCACCAGGCAAGCAGAAACAGGTGCCAAAAGTTTAAGAAAAATGTAGACTGGAGAAAATTCTATCCATTAACTTAGTTTAGAAATATGATTTAGGAAATAATGATGATCCTACAATTTCTGAAGCAGTTCAGAGACCCCCAGGGAAGGGTGTGGGAACATCTGTGGTGAAAGGGGAGTAAGAATTGATATCCAGGAATTATGTCATTCCAGCCCTGGCCAGGAAGTCCCTCCAGCAAGCACTGCTCCAGTGCCTGCGTGGTAGAGAATGAGCCTTCTTAGCTTTATAACTTCCCTGATGTTAATATTGTTTTAGAGAGCAGCTCCTTGGGCTGGGGTTGTAGCTCAGTGGTAGATTGCTTGCTTCGCATGTTTGAGGCATGGGGTTTGGTCCTCAGCCCCACATAAAAATAAATAAAAAAATAAAGGTATTGTTCCCATCTACAACTAAAAAATATTTTTTAAAAATGAAAGTAACTGCTCAATAAAGATGGAATCGGGAGTGGCTTTCTCTGTAAAACAAGATCATAATGATTATTAAATTTACATGGCATTGTATTAAACATAATAAAAAGAAAATATAAATGGATAAAGAGTTTGTGTGGATTGATCTTGGAAATTCTCCATTTATTTGCTTGCTTATGTATTTATGCATGTATGTATTGTAGTACTGGGTATTTAAACCAGGCCCTCATACATCCTCAACTCTTTTATTTTATTTTGAGATAGGTTCTCACAAAATTGCTCAAGCTGATCTCAAACTTGTAATCCTCCTGCCTCAGTAGAGCTGGGAATGCTGGTGGGCATCACTGTGTCCAATTTTCTCTCCCTATTTATAATATTATTTAAATTGAGTAGGCTTTTTAAAATTTTTATTAATTCAGTGAACAAATATTTCCTGCAAGACTCTTGTGCCAAGCACTTTCTGGACACTCCGAGTCTTAAGTTTCCTCTTTTGTTAAGTGGGGATCAGAAGTATTTTTAACCTTACAGCATTGTTGTGAAGGTAAGTGAATTATAGTATGTAACCTGCTTTGATGGGTGCCTGATGTATAGAAAGTGCTTAATCAATATTAACTAGTTATTCTTGCTAGGCACAGTGGCACATGCCTATAATCCCAGTGGCTAGAGAAGCTGAGGCAGGAGGATCACGAGTTGAAAGACAGCTTCAGCAACTTAGTGAGGCACTAAGCAAGTCAGTGACACCCATCTCATACATATATTAAAAGGGCTGGGGATTGGCTCAGTGGTTAAGCACCCCTGGGTTCAAACTCAAGAACCATAAAGAAAATAAAAAATTAAAAAACTATTAATTCTTAGTATTATTCTGCAGCAGTATGACACAGACATGATCTCCCCCCATGTAAAAATTCAACCCAACAATTCCTCAGAGCAGAAACATTGGTGACTTGGACCTGCCTGTATTACCAGAGTCTCTTGGTGTTCTGATTTGAAAGGACCAGCTGCTATCCTGCAGTTGGGGCTGGACACCCAGCAAGCCCTTGATGTTTGTCTGTGTGGTTTGTCTGGTAAGCTGACACCCTTTCTCCCTGGGGGGCAGAGGACAGTGATCAGAGAAGTAGTAGAGAATAGCAGAGTGGCTGTTCCTGGAAACTCTGAGCAGCAGCATTGACTCCTAAGGGTTTGCATTCCAGCCCTTGCATGCTGACTTAGGAGCTGGGGAAGGCTGCAGCCCACAGACAGGAGGTGTGCAGGCTTGCATACCCATTATCATGGGGCCCCTGGCTTTGGGGACACGTAGTCTTCTCACTGCCTGGGTAGAGCCAGTCAAGGTAGAGTTTGATAGTTTGATATAAAGACCTTCTGACCTGAATCCAAGGAAGCAGGATAGAAGAAAATTTTGACTTCTTCACTTTTGGGAACATATCAAAGTCTCGCAGTTGGTTTCTTTAATGACGAAGTTTCTGGGTGGTTTTGGATAGCCTAAACACACTAGGTTCTGAACTTTTTACATGTCTCCTTCAATGAAGCCCTGCACAGCTCAAATGAGTTTCCAGTGATTGAGGTACAAAAGACACTTTCATGCTGTTGAAAATCTTAGTAAAATAATGCTTATTAACACTTGAGTCACACCAAAGTATACAGCTCTGACAAGTTTAAGAAGAACTGTGGCCAAGTAGACAGGTCCTGTTTTTGGCAGAACAGAATGCAGTACCCTCCACCACAATTGGTATTTATTTCATTACTTGGAGGCTAATTTTGGCTGTTAAAATATATATATAGTTTTATTTTGCTAAATTGTCCAGGCTGGCTTCAAACTTTGATCCTCATGCCTCAGATTTCTGACTAGCTGGGTGAGATTACAGGCATGTGCCACCACACATAGCTTTTGTCTTTTATTCAACATATGAAGGACAAATAAGAAAGTACTGTAATTAAATAAAATTTTCAGCTTTCAGGGAACTGCTGTTGCTTTTGGTTAAGATCTCCCTAAGAGCCCATTCTTTGTCTTGTCTTATGGTAAAATATTTTTCATCCATTCAACAATCTCTACATGTCTTCTCTCTTACTGGGTTTATGTTATCCATGAGTTTTTGCCAACAGGAAATGTAAGAGAAAGAAAAGAGTGTTCAATGGCTATTTTCTGTGTTAGTTCTGTTTTGGTGTCAAACATGTCAAATGGCTGTAAAACTACTGTAGAACTTTCCCTTTTATGGCAGCGAAGTATCTCAGAGTTCTGGAGCAAGAGTAAGAGAAATAGGAGTGTGGGGAAAACTCCAGAGGAACCTCACTTTGGTGCCTGGGCACACTAGGAAGAACAGCTGTTATGATAAAATTGACCGTGGGGCCTATTTGGGAAGTTCTTGAACTCTGTGACCCACTCAACTGAGCAAACTAAGGAAGAAGGACAGTCAACTGCCTCAAATCAAGATCCACAACTTGGCCGGATATAGTAGTCTTAGCTACTCAGAAAGCTGAGGCAGGAAGATTGCAAGTTCAAGGCCAGCCTGGGCAACTTACTAAGAACTATCTCAAAAAAACATGTGTCTATACGTGTACCTATTTGTATATTTAAAAATTTTTAAATGCTGGGGATAATGACTCTGTGGTAGAGCTCTTGTCTAGAATGCACAAAGCCCTGGGTTCAGTCTCCAATACCACAAAGGAAACAAAAAGACTGCTAACCTTGCTGGGCATGGTGGAGGATAACATTTGGGAGGCTGAGGTAAGAGGATCACGTGTTCAAAGCTAGCCTCAGCAACTTAGTGAGGCACTAAGTAACTCAGACAGACCCCATGATTAAATAAAATACATAAAAGGACTAAGGATTTGGCTCAGTGTTTAAGCACTCCTAGGTTCAACTCCCAGTATAAAATTAAAAAAAAAAAAAGAAAAAGAAAAACATTGATGACCTCTATGGAATAAAGCAATTTTACCTGTCTTGAGTTGAAAAGATTGAGAATGAGACTGAGAGAGTATGTTGTGCTATGAATGCACTATACGCTTGGAGTCTACTGCTTCTTTCTAATTCTAGCAGCATATCACTAGGCAAGTTACTTTACCTCTCTGATTTCATTTTCCTCATTGGACAATGGGGATAAATAAATGAGATGCCTGTAAAATGAAAAATAAACATTTCAATCAGTGACTGGTACATATTAAGCGTTCAATAATTGTTGGTCATATTCTTAGCTTTACTGGGATTTCAGAAATAAGAACAAAGACAAAAGGCAATTTTAAGAGCAAGGAAAAAATATATATTTACTCTATTAGGAGGTAAATTAAGATCATTAACATCATACATGGAATTCACTCAAGATTTTAATTAGCATCTTTTAAGGAAAATGCCTGTCAGTTTCATGTTCTTAAAAGACAGTTTTGTACACTCCAGTCATCTTAGTTTCTAGAGTCCAAGGCAGTGAGGAACTTAGAGAAATAACATGCACATAACTGTACTCTAAAACAAGCAGCATCCATGGGTGTGGGAATGCATCTACCTGCCTAGTCTTTGTGGTAGGTAGATGAAGATTTTATAGCACAAAGTGGAAAACAAAGTATCCTTCCTATTCAATTATTTGATATAAAGATATTGTCATAATTAAGCTATGATTTTTCAGTGACACTACATCCCTTTATAAATTTTAAAGCTAGATGGCTAATTATGCTGTACTATTTATTTTTTATTTTAACTCTAGAACTTGCAAAGTGTTAAATTTATTTAAAACACTTTTATACACCCTTTTACGATCCCTAGTCCAGCACAAAGGCACATGCCTATAATCCCAGTGACTCTAGAGGCTAAGGCAGGAGGATCTCAAATTCAAGGCCAGCCTGGACAATTTAGAGAGGTTCTATTGTAACAATGGTCCACTTTATGATTTCAAAATAACCCTGCGGTTCTGCTACATTTTTTAAAATGGACATGTTTCTTTCTTTTCCTCTCTCCTTAATCTTCTTCCCTAATATCTCCCCCTCCCTAATCTGGGAGGGGCGAGGAACAGGATTATCTTTCTTCCTCATGCTAGGCAGATTTATCTGTCCTTGTACACATCCACCACAGGAAGAAGTGATCCAGATTTGTGGATGGCCCCAGGAGATCTCAGAAATTTCTATCTCCCAAATTAACAAGTGAATTACAATTTGGGACAGAGAAAATGTAGAATGTAGCCTTTAAAAAGCCCCTATTCCACATGATGAGGAGAATCCGCCTCTGGGACAGGAGCCCCTCAGGTTTCTCCTTTGCTAACAATATAATTGAAGGGAAAGCAAGGAACCAGAGACAGGTAAATGAGAAATGAAAGACAGAGAGAGACCAGGCAGAGATACAGACGAGAGTTTATTTGTCAGAGTTGACAAATAAAGGCCATCTCTCTATAGGAGAGAGAGGCTTAACAGACTTGGGTTCTGGGATTTTTATAGGGCAGAGTCAGGAGTCAGAGCCAGGCACATGCTAATGCGAGTAGTTAGGAGTTGGGTTGGTATGAAGGAGTGGTAAGCCTTTCTCAGAAACACCCTTGGATGGGAAAGCAGAACTTTTTCCTTAAAATGAAGGCTGTCACTTAAGATGGCCATCCAGTTGCTAAGCAAGGACCTCATAATAATAAATTTTCCTTTCCCTTTCTCTCCAAACAGTGTCTTCATTATTGAATTGTCATTGAGATAAGATGGAGCTTTCAGTAACACTGTCTCAAAATAAAAAATAAATGGAATGTAACTCATTGGTAGAGCGCCCTGGTTAAATCCCCATGACTTCCCCCCACCAAAAGAAAGAAAATAATACTCTGCTTCCTTTCAACAATTAGTGGGTAAAGAAAAAAAAAATCTAAACTGCAAGTATCCATATACATTTGCAAATTTCCAAATGCAAGGGTTATTGAAAGTCAATCTGTAATAGATTGTAACTTTATGCTTTGAGTATAGCCCTTGCTGCTTTGCCCACTGGAACTTATTGTTTCTTTGTCCTCTTCTCTACCTGCTCCTCTCTAACCTCTCCACCTTCCTAATCTCAGGGGAAACAGGATTACTTTTCTTCCTCACTTAGGCAGAGTTATCTGTCCTTGAGCCCAGACCCACCACAGGAATGAAGTAATCCAGATTTGGGGGATGCTACCAGAAGATCTCAGAAATGGCTGTCTCCCAAATTAACAAGTGAATTACAACTTCAACAGAACCTTTGAATCACCTTTAAAAACAATCAAACAAACAACAACAACAACAACAACAAAATAACCCCAAAATTGTCCTCCCTGATGAGCAGAATCACAGCCTCTGGGACAGGAGTCCTCTGTTTCCCCTTTGCTAGTAATAAACTTCTTTTTTTCCTGTTTCTCAAAATTGTGTCCTTGTTATTGGATTGATATTGGGGACAAGGACTGAGATTTCAGTAACAAATCCAGCCCCTACTTCTGAATCATTCAATCCTGTTTGCTTATTCACCACCTGTGATATGCAAAACAAATACCATCCCTATCTCCCTGTACAAGATTATTGTAGAGATTTAATTATTTTTATTTGTATTAGTATTGAGGATTAAACCCAGGGACGATAAACATGAGTCACATCCCCAGATCTTTTTATTTATTTATTTATTTAAATTTTGAGATAGGGTCTCACTGAATTGCTTAGGGCCTCACTAAATGGCTGAGGTTGGCCTTGACCTTGTGATTCTCCTGCCTCAGCCTCAGGGTGGTTGGGATTACAGGTCTACACCACTGAGTCCAGCTTAAAAATGCTTTCTTTTACTGTTGAGGTGCTGGCCATGCTTCATGCATACTGGAGGACAAGTATCCATCTGTTAGCCACCCCCAGGGGCCCAATTGGCACAACTTTCACACAGTGATTCCGCAGAGAAACCATCTTCAGGAGATGCCGATAACTCTGAATAGAAATACCTTGAAGGCAGCTGCTCTCTTGCCTGAGGCAGAGTGAAGAGAAAGTCTTTAAAACATTGTCCTATAGGTTTGACATGGCAAACAGAAATAAAAGGTAATCACTTCTTACCTTTGTGTTCTTCTACCTATACCCACCGTGCCCAGATCAGCAGAGTCATTAAAGGATGGGAATTAAGTGCTTTGGGGGATGGAATAAGTGACAGAGACTCTAGAGAAACCAAACAGAGACGTGAGATGGGACAGAAAGGGAGAGAAAAGGGAAATTGCATGGAAATGAAGGGAGACCCTCATTGCTATACAAAATTACATATAAGAGGTTGTGAGGGCTGGTGATGTGGCTCAAGCGGTAGCGCGCTCGCCTGGCACGCATGCGGCCCGGGTTGGATCCTCAGCACCACATACCAACAAAGATGTTGTGTCTGCCGAGAGAACTAAAAAAAAAAAATTAAAATATTAAAAATTCTCTCTCTCTCTCCTCTCTCACTCTCTCTTTTAAAAAAAAGAGGTTGTGAGGGGAATGGGAAAATAAACAATGAGAGTAATAAATTACAGTAGATGGGATAGAGAGAGAAGATGGGAGGGGAGGGGAGGGGGGATAGTAGAGGATAGGAAAGGTAGCAGAATTCAACAGTTACTAATAGGGCATTATGTAAAATTGTGGATGTGTAACCAACGTGATTCTGCAATCTGCATTTGGGGTAAATATTTGGAGTTCATAACCCACTTGAATCTAATGTATGAAATATGATATGTCAAGAACTGTGTAATGTTGTGAACAACCAATAAAAAAAAAGATTTCTCTAATTCAAGATTACAAGGAACAATCAGATCTTCAGCCAGCCCTACGTGACTTCTGCCTTCCTTGTTTTAAGAACAACATAACTTTTATGACCTTAGCATTGACTTTAAGTAGGTTACCTTTTACTGTGTTATTTCTGTACCTATATATCTTTGTGCACAAATCTTTTTTTTTTTTCTCCAATGAAACCAGGAACAGGACACATTTTATGGTTGTCTGTCTCTCTGGCTTCTTGCACATTTTCTCTGGAAATTTACACAGAGATCACCAACACATTGGAGATACTCAATGGTTATTGCTGATGGTAACTACAGATTCCCTCTTGAAGGTTTTAATATGTACCATTCCTCAGGATGGGAATACAGCTTGGTAAATCACTTTTCTAGAAGGCATCTGTGACAAGTTGACATATCAGCATAAATATACTGGGTTGGAAAAAAGATAAATTATTCAAAGATATCAATTTGAGTTAAACATCAAAGAATTCCCCTGCCTAAGAGTCTAAGTAGATCATTAATAAAGTAACAGCCCAAACAGTTCAATCATGTGGGATAGTTTTCTTCTTCTTCGTAGTTAGTTCACCACATTTTAAAGAAAGAATTAGAATAAGACATTTTTCTTGGGAGTCAAGACAAATTGCAGTACTGAAATATTTTTTTTCCACGTTAAAGAAAACACCAAGAAAAAGAAGATCTATTTACTCCAAAGACCAATATGCAATGAAACCAAGAGAGCCATACAAACTTCACTCAGTAGCCTAAGTAAATAATATCCTAATTACTTCTCAAAACAAGCCAAACGGTGGGTGGTGTTGATCACACACAAGAAGCTGCTTCAGTCCCCAGCATAAATTACAGTACCATTCACAGCGTTTTACCTCTACTTCTTCACCACCTCCTCTTATGCCCTGGAATCACCGCCATCTTAGTGGGAGGAGCATCTTGAATGGCAGGTCAGAAGCCCCGCCCTAGGAAGCAGCAAGTGAGAAGAAGATCCTAAAGGGATAGATATAGAGACTCCCCTCCACTTCTTTGGGTTAATACATGAATCAAGTTGGAACATGTCTTCTTTTTTTTTCCCCCTTTCTCAGGTAAAGAGAGAAATTTGGCTTTGCTAAGTCTTTTTATGTTTGTGTGTATGATGAAATCAGCAAAATAGCAGCACAGACCATTCCAGAAATTTTTAAAGAATATATGGCAATAAAATGGAGAATGGAGGCAATTACTAGATTTGAATGGTTTGAGCCAACTTTCTATTGAATGATATAAATAATCTTGTCTTTTTCAGATAATTGCTTTATATTGATAAGGTAATCTGTCTACATAGCACATGCATTCTTAGCAAATCTGAGCAATGCCATAAATTAAAAATGTTCTTCTTTTCTATTATGTTCATCATAACATTTAAAGTTGGCTTTGTAGATTTTTGAATTTTAAGATATA
This sequence comes from Ictidomys tridecemlineatus, assembly GCF_052094955.1. NCBI lineage: Eukaryota > Metazoa > Chordata > Mammalia > Rodentia > Sciuridae > Ictidomys > Ictidomys tridecemlineatus. The sequence goes on from NC_135484.1 coordinate 48,789,997, forward strand.
TTTGCATACTATATGTAACCTAAAAACAACTAGACTGTATGCATAAACCTAGCATGCTCCAAATACCTCTGCAAGACCTCCCTTCACATTAGATGAACATTCCTTTCATTATTGATCAGTCTTATCCCCACATACTAATTGGCTAATTGAACTTCTGTATCATTTAAATTTTCTTAGGACCAGTTTCCTTGTTTGTAAGTTAAGGGGTTGAATAAGTTCTACTTTCTCCTGTCAGATTTTCCACATTCCCTCCTTTCTCTCTCTGAACGACTTAGTTTTGTGTGGAGTGTCTTCCTGTATTCAACTTGCAAAGTGCTATAGATAATTTTAATTCTTCTGCCATCAAAATGTCAACTTCTAATCTTAAGGAAACAGACTCTAATTGACTAGCATTGCCCCTAAACACTTTCTTATCAAGGAATTGTTCTCTATGCAAATCTCTGAAAACTTTCTTCTAGAGTCCTCAAGAACCTCTTAGCTTCCACTTGAACTTCCTTTCTTCTTTTAGACCTTTACATCTTCATTGCCTTCTATGTTTTCACTGGGTGGGCTATCGGCTATCAGTGGTTGATACAATGATAATCTCAATTTTCTGAGATTTTTCTTTTCTTCTCCCATAGAGTAAGCAGTGATACTTTCCCCATTTTCTTATTTCATCTTGAACTGGGAGACATACGTTGATATTATGAGAGAGATGTAGTTTAGGGAAGGCACTGTCAAGCCTAACTTTTATGCCCTTCACTGTAGGCCATTTGGCTTTAATCTCATAAATTCTTGGTCATCTCTCCCAGTTTGTGTGCAACAATAGCAGTTGTACAGTAAAGGAAACACATAAACACACACACACACATGCACACACAAGTTTATGGAGTTCCTGAGGTTTCTCTAGTGCGAGTAAACTAACACCTGACAGATGATTTGGGAGAAGAGATGAAGAGGATACTGGAGTCCTGCTTTATAGTGATTTGCATTTCCACAGGGCATAGCAGGTTATTGGGCTTCCACTCTGTGTTGGAGAAGAGGCTGGTTCCAGGCAGGGGGAGAGAGGAGGGGTTTGTACAAAGTTAAACTTTGTGCTTGTTGAGTTCGGTATTCAACAATGGAAAAACCTCAGAGCTCTCTCCTCCAATTCACACACCATCAAATATAAGATCTAGGCACAAGTGCTAGGGGCACTTAACCACTGAGCCACATCCCCAGCCCTTCTTTGTATTTTATTTTAAGACAGAATATCTCACTGAGTTTCTTAGGGCCTCACTAAATTACTGATGCTGATTTTGAACTCGTGATCCTCCTGCCTCAGCCTCCAGAGCTGCTGGGATTATAGTTGTGCACCACTGTGCCAGGTCCATATTTAGTGTTAAAGAGCACATGAATCCCACCTGAAACTGAAAATTGCCTCAGGTTTACTCAGAAGGTGATTTCCACATGTTTATCAAAAGTTCAAGGCTCCCTGGCAGCTGAGTGAGCTCACTGTGAAGAAACTCTTGAAGGTCCACGCATGAGCTTAGAGTCATAATGAACAGGCACTCAGACAAGGACGCTCAACGGAGAAACTTTCAAATCTTCGTCCCACTCTCCAAACTGAACATGATTACAAAGACAAGAACATCCCCTTCTCTCTCTCCCTTCTTCTTGTTTCCTAATAAAGGAACTCTTCTGGAGTTTCCACAAGAAGCTCCCACTCTACCTTGTGCCCAACTGTGTACTCTATTTATCAGATGAGACTGTGAAGCATGAAATGCATCTCAGGGAAAGCCCAAGAGGTCATTCAGAAGTCTCCACTTCGTGAGTCACTTTGATTTATTTTATTTCTGAGACAGAGTCTCTCCCAGGTTGCCCAGGCTGACCTCAAACTTGTGCTCTTCCTGCTCAGCCTCCCAACTAGCTGGGATCACTGGTGTGTGCTACCACACCTGGCTCGGGAGTCACTTCTTGAAGTGATAAAGTAGAAGCAGACAAATCTGCTCAAGTCAGGTACAGTCCCAGTCCAGTAGTTATTTCCAGGAAGGACTCAGTGTTCTCCTTCAACTTATCAGTTGAGCACTTGTACAAACTTAAGTCCTCATTGCTTTCTAAACTTTTCAACTAAGTTTCTGCTGCCAACAGCAGGAGCTTTTAATAAAAATTTATCTAAGATATTATGTGTTTCCCTTTGATGAGTGATTTAACTTGATTTATTAGGGGGGAAATCACTTTTGGTAATGATTTAGTATTTTAGCAGTTATCTTTGTCATTTAAACTTGCTTTTTAGGTTAAACAATTTTACCTTAATAGTGATTTCCCTTACGTTGTTTCAGCTTAACATTTTTTCTCATCTTAATTTAGGGACAGAAATCCAATCTATTCCATTCATTCAAACATTTCAGGGAGAAGGATATAATTAAAGGGGAAGGAATTTTACAGAAGATAGATATATACAGGAAAGCATTCTCCATGAGAAGAAAACTGACTTGACCCACTTTAAAGTCTTTATTTAAAACTCCTCAAATTCAACTATCTTTAGGAAATTATTCTCAATTATATGAAGTAGCAATTTGGAGGAAAAGATTAGAATATTTTCCTATTATTAAAAATAGATGTTTTTCTCATTTCACTTAGGAATATATTTATATACTCATATATACATGTATATATACACATACTTTGGAATTCTAATATATAAGTTTTGATTTTGAATATAGAACCCAAGATAATGTAGTTGGCCTGTTCTAGCCAAAAGGCCCTAACTGTTCTTATAAGATTTCTATCTCTTACACTGATTCTGGTAACCTAAGTTACCAATCTTGTGTTCTCATAAGCAAATCACAGTCAAGTATGTACAGCCAATCTGCCTTGAGGACTGAAGCAGGTGAGTAGATAATCATGTTAACTCTTGACTCATGGCAAGTCTCTGAATATATACAAGGAAAATCCATCCCCTTGTTCACTCGTTTATTAGTTATTTGGTTCGTTCCTTCCTTCCTTAAAAAAAAGATTCTTCTTTAAGAATCTTCATTACAATCCTCTAGTAGGGTAAAAATAAACATCCTAGACCCAGGGACTGGCAAACTATGGCCTGAGAGCCCTATCTGGCCAGTTGCCTGATTTTGTACAACTCATTAGTTAAGAATGGTTTTTACATTTTAGAATAGTTTTTAAGAAAGTAAAAATAAAAATATTTTGTGAGAAGTTAAACTCATACTAAATTCAATCTTGAGTGTTTGTGGTTGAAGTTTTAATGAAACACAGTCCTATTCATTCACTGACTTACTGTCTACAGTTGACTTTATGCTGCAAAATCAGGTGTGCAGTGCAGCAGGCTGTATGGCCTGCAGAATCTAAAACACTGACTATGTGGTCCTTCACAGAAGAGTTTGGTTATCCTTGTAGACACTGAGACTTCAGCAAAGAACAGAATAGAAAGAGTTTCTGCACTCATGAAATTACATTCTAAAAGGGAAGCAAAACAAAACAAAATAAAAAGATAAATTGAGACCTTTGACTATATTATAAGGAAAAATAAATAGGAGGATGTGATGGAGAGTTCAGAAGAGGCCTCTATGTCAGTTGAGCTGAAAGCTTTGACAAAGAGTCAGCCAAGAAGCATATGGAAGCAGAAGGTTCCACAGAAGGAACAGCAAGTGGAAGGTCTGAAGAATAAGAAGCATTTTTAGATCTCAGAGAAATAGGGAGAGTCATAGGACATAAGGTCAGGGAGGGAGGGAGGATTTGGCAAGGGCTAGATCATGGAAGGATACTTAGGAGGAGGCAAGTTTGTATTTTTCTCTACAGGCAGAGAATTCCCTGAAAGATTTGGTGCACAGGAGTGACATGATCTGAATCACACCTTAGAAAGATGAATTTGGCTATTTTATGGGAAAGGGATCTAGAGGAAGTCAAAGTGGAAGCTAGCAGTTAGAAGTTGTTGTAATTAGCTAAGTGAGAGTTGGTGGTATACAACTCATTAGTTAAGAATGGTTAGGAGAGAAGCTGGGAAGATCGGAGGAGCTAGATAAATAGAGAAGTTAGGGTCAAGGTAAGCTGTCAAGCTTGTAGTGAGGGAAGGCAAAAGAAAGAGAATAATTGAGGATTACACTTGAGTTTAGACTATGTTGGTACCATTTCCTCACATAAATTGAACTTGAAACCACTGAACTGTATAAACTAAACTACCCCTGTGTCTGAACTAGACTTTCTATCTGATAAATATCACTGCCTGGTTTTCCACTGAAGTGTAGTTATCATTTTTCTTCACTGTTTCTGCTGAATACAGAAAATACTTGATAACATCCTCAAGGACACATTGGGGAATAAGACAAAGGGCTTTCAAGTGCAAGTCCAGGTGTTGACCTTTTTCTCCAGAGACTGGGGAAGAGGCACAGTGGAGGGCCAGTCCAATACCACATGTGACCTTTGACTTACAGAGGTGATCTTTTGTGGATTGGTAGATAACAGGGGAATAAAAGACCAGATTCCTTATGACACTCTTGCTATTGCTCTTGAATCCAATAGTCATTTCTAACATTGATAAGTTGTTTTAGTTCAGCCTATTACAGATATACAGTTGATGTGCCCAACCAAACAATAAATGGCATTTTCTGACTCTGTAGAAATTCTATATTTGTGGAAGGAAAACACAGTCCTTCTAGTTTTGTCAGTAAGATCAAACACCAATGATGTGTATCTGCAGAAAATTGTTCTGAGAAAATGGGGGAATATCATTTTACCAGCACTACTATTAAACAGATGATAGGAAGACAGAGGAAAAAAAAAAAAACTTTCCTCAATTTTTTTTTTAAAGAAAGCTAGAAATTTAAACCTCCCCACAGATGACTATTTTAGATACTCACTCATGGTTTGTGAAGATTATACAACTCTAAACACTTTCAGTCACTGAGATGGTTGAAAAGGCCAAATAAACTGGGTAATAGGAAAGTTTGTGTGGTCAGCAACAGACTCAGGAGGACTTTGTGGTGAATGGTGTGTGTGGGGGATGGGTACACAGAGGGGAGGGGAGGGGAGAGAAGGAGGGGAAAGGAGAGAAGAGGAGAAGGGAGGAGAGGGGCAGGAAGGGAGGGGTAGGGAGGAGAGAGGAGGAGAGGATTCAGATGCAGAGCTGAATGCTTGATGATATCTTCACTGAAAGAGGAAACTCCAGAGGGAATTTCCTTGGGAGAGAAGGCAGATGATTTCATTTTGGGGCCTATGTTGAGTTTGAGGTATGTGTTAGTCAGGTTTTCACTACTGTGACTAAAGTACCTGACAAGAAAAACTTAGAGGAAGAAAAGTTTATTTGGGGCTCACAGTTTCACAAGTTAAGTCCATGGTTAGTTGACTCCATTGCTTTGGATCGGAGTGACAAAGAACATAATGGTGGAAGGGTGTGGAAAAGGAAATCTGCTCAAGCCACGGCAGCCGGGAAGGAGAGAGGGGGTGGGGAGGAGCTTGGGATAGATATAGTCTAAGGGCACATTTCCAGTGACCAACTTCCTCCAGCCACCCCCTGTCTGCATATATTACCACTTGGTAGTTAATTCAAATTATAAATTCATTGAGTGAATTAGTATACTGATGAAGTTACAGCTCTTATAATCTAACCATTTTTACCTCTGAACATTTGCACTAACATGAGCTTTATCAGGGACACCTCATACCCACATCATAGCAGGGTGCTTGTTATCCATTTGGAGACTCTGAGAAATTATTCCAGAGTTCAAGGTATTAGCTTGTGACATGGTTTTGCTATGTTTCCCAGAGTGGCTTTGGACTGGCCACCTTCCTGCCTCATCCTCCAGAGTAGCTGGGAGTACAGGCATGCACCACTATGCTCAGATAGAATATAGTTAAAGATATGAGTCTGAAGACCATAGAGGAGATGATGAAAGACTTGGGTTCTTTTGGAATCCTAAGAATAAGATAACCCAATGAAAGTATGCAAAGCAAAAAAGACTAATATTTAATTTCTAGGGATGGGGATAGAAAGAGAAATTTGTAAAGCAGACTGGAGAGAGGAAATCAGAAAGGTTAAGAAACCAGAAAAGTGAGGAAACAGAAGCCACAAACAAAATATTTTAAGGATTGACCTGTAGTGTCAAATGCTAAAGAAAAGGCAGTTAAAAATATTCACTGCATTTAGTTACAGACTTTGGTAATCTTGCAAGTCCTTCTGGTGGAATCATTGCAGAGAAGGCCAAGTTATGATAGACTAAAGACCATGAGTGGGAAATAAGGAACACCGTAGAGTCAACTTTTTCAAGAAGGTAACTGTGATGACCACAAGTGCTGTAGAATTTTTATGGTTTGGATTTGAAATGTCCCACAAAGACCCATGCATTAAAGACTTGGTCCCCAATGCAGCAAGGTAGGGCTTTCAGGGAGTAATTGGATCATGAGGTCTCTGACTACTACGGGTAAATTCATTGATAGCTGGACTATTCGGAAGTGATGGAAAGTGTAGGAGATGGGACTTAGTAGAAGGGAGTGGGTTCTTGGGGGCTTGCCCTTGGGGACTATATTTTGACCCTGACACTTCCTCTCCCTCTCTTTTTGCTTTCCAGCTTTTCTCTGTCCCAATCTTCTGCCATGATGTTTCTTCCTTGGAGCCAGTTGTCCATGGATGGAAACCTCTGGAACCATAAACTAAAATAAATCTTTTCTCCTCAAAGTTATTTTTCTCAGGTATTTGTCATGGCAATGAAATATTGAGGAACACAGCTCATTGAGTAAAAGGATTCAGAAGGAGGGAAGTCCTCCTCTTTCTTGTCATAAGATTTGAACTTGTTTAAATTCTGATGAGAAGGAGTAAAAGAGATAAGGTTGAATATAAAAGATAGGGATTAATTTTGAATTAGAGTTGAGGACATTAAGATGGAATTCATAGTATACATTGAAGAATTGGCTTTAAATAAATGATGAATACTTTTATTTTCTTAATATGAGAAGAGAAAAGGAGGATTGAAAACAAAAGTGTATTTTATAGACTGGGTAATCAGAAGTTGGGAAGTTCCCTTATGATGACTTTCATTTTCTAAGAGGGGTGGGAGGAAAGGTTATCTGAAGGAAGTGCAAGGTGAAGTGCAGCTATCAGAGACTTGAGGAGAGGAGAGAGAGTTTAAAACAGTTGTGGAAAATGGGAGGGTACAAAGGAATCATGGCAGTCTTAGAGCTGGCTGAAGAGCTAAGATCAGTCCTCACAGATTTATGATACCAAAGCGCCCAAGTTTTACTTTTCTTCTGCAGCAGATGACACAGAACCAGACCTGAAAAATGGATTGATCTAGGGTTTTACCAAGTAGATGCTGTGGAAAGACAATAGGGCAGGAGAAGTCAGAGTATTGGTAAGAGAACTTAGATGTTCAGTAGGAAATATAAATGGAATAATTAGGGAGTGAAGATAAGAAGACACTATTAGGCAAGGAATTAATAGAAAACCAGAGGTCCTCATAAGGTCAGTTACTCATTCCTAGATATAATATGCATTTGATAGATACTCAGTGGATAGTGTGTATAGATAATAACTAGTTCAGAGTTCAAACACTAAAAGCTCACTGGACCCTCACCTATGTATTTCATTCCTCCATTACTATCACCTCTAACTGAAGGGGTCAGTGTGTTAAGTGGGTATATATTACCCTCCCTTTTGTACTTTTTGTCCTAACAATTTCCTGATTTAATGCCTATTGCATTCCTTTTTGCTTATCCACATGTTATCTATCTTTTAAAGCTTAGCACTCAGCTTAGTCACCAAACTTCCAGTGAAAGACAAGCAAGAGAGAAAAATCCCTTGACATTTATAGAGTACTTCTTATGTGCCAGGAAATGTAATTGGACTTTTCACATACAGTTGTAATTCAGTTGGAGCATTGGATGTCTCATTTTGCTTTTGTGAGTTATTTTTATTTTCTTTAACACTACTGACATTCCTTTATGCTTACTGTATGGACATATTTTTGTATCTATCTTTACTGCATGCTCAATGGAAAGTTCTTTTTTTAATATATATATATACACATATGTGTATATGTATATGTTGTAGATAGACACAATATCTTTATTTATTTATTTATTTTTATGTGGTGCTGAGGATCAACCCCAGTGCCTCACTCAAATGAGGCAAGCACTCTATCATTGAGCCCCAGCCCCAGCCCTCAATGGAAATTTGAGGGCTTAATTATATATTTTATGTAGTTTCTTTTAGATTGAATTGGATACAGTAGACATAAATTCTTATTTTATTATGAATATTAAAATACAAACAATAGACTAAGACATATAATAAAAGAAAGTATATGGAGGCTCGGAGTTCTAGACTGAAAGCCGCTATTGGGCAAGGGCTTTCTTGCTGCATTATCACGTGGCAGAAAGCAAAGGTGGTAGAGTGGCGGGGAGAAGGAGGCAAGGGAAGAGATGGGAAAGGGGCAGAGTAGTACCTTTATCAGGAACCCAACCTCAAGATAACAGCGTTAATGCATTCATGAGAGTAGAACCCTATACCCTAAACATGGCTTAAAGGTCCTACCTCTCGATTACTGTTGCATCAGGGATTAAGTTGACTATACATGAACTTAGGTGAACACATTCAAACCACAGCATAAACCCTCATCCATTTGAAAATTCATGGGGATTGGGGAAAATGGAGAAATACTGCCCTAATTTTCCAAAATAATTAAAATACCTTCTAACAGTGAATAGTGTACTCTTCTCAATGTAGACTCAGACCCGATATATTTATTATGGGAAATGTCATAGCCAATAGTCTATGGCTATTTCATCTGGAAAGCAGACAAATGTGATACAATTTAATGAGTATAGACATGATTTTCTTTTTATCAGTTATTTCCATATATTTACATGTGTTGGCAATTCAATAAAATGTAATTTAGTATTTGAAAAATGAGTAACAATAATTTTGATCGTTTTAAATTAAAAGATTATGTATTGTTTAGAAAAAATGTTTAATGACATTTAAATTAAAGTTAACTAAACATTTCTCTAAGAGACTTGGCCCAAACAAAAAGTAGTGTTGTGCACAAGTTGGTGTGAATGTCAGTAGTTCAAATGTCAGCACCAGCAGAGTAATTCACTGGAGTTAAAGCACTGGAATCGGCTCATTAAAGACATTTTGTAGCATCTCACTGAGAAACAGCTATGAAATTCTCTTAAGTGAATCATCAAAGTTTTCTTCTCTTCCTATTCCAAATTCTCCTCCTTCTTGAATTTTAGGAGGCTTATAAGAGTTTTATGTTCGTAAGCTATATTTCATTTAAAGGTCTGCCAATATGATGTTCATTTCATAGATGAATTAAATCAAGCACAGACAAGCTGTGCTTGTCTTCAGGTTCTGCTGAACGTTTTTGCCAGAACCAGCAATACTACTGGAGTTTCCCGTTTGCAAATGAGATAATTACTTTAGAATGCTATATGCCATATATTTTGGAGGTAAAATCTGACAGACTTGTTATACAAAAATGAACAGATCAGATTTCCCCCTCTTTTTCAATATTGTTATCTGTTCTCTGAATATCATCATTTTCTTCATAAACCTCAAGTTTACCAAAAATGTCCATTTTCATGAAACTTTAGAAAATATTTTAGAATTTTAAATGTTAGCAGTCTCTTGACATGAAAAAAGGATATTTCAACCATAAATTTATAGTTACAAATACATCATTGTCATGACAAAGCCTGGGCTATTTCATAATTCAACTGTGTATGCCTTAAGAAAACTCATAGAAGCTACTAGAACATAATGATGCTTTGTAAGGCAATTTTTACATATTTCACATACTTTTTCTAATTTACTTTTATTATTATTATTATTATTATTTTGTGTGTGATACAGGGCATTCAACTCAGGAACACTTTACCCTGAGTTCTATCCTTAGCCCTTTTTATTTTATTTAGAAACAGGATCCCACTAAGTTGCCCAGGTTGGCCTTGAACTTTCTATTCTCCTGCCTCAGCCTCCTAAATAGCTGGGATTACCCGTGTGTACCACTGCAACTTACTTTTTTTTTTTTTTTTTGTGGTGCTGGGGATTGAACTCAGGGCCTTTTGCATGCAAGGCAAGAACTACCAACTGAGCTATATCCCCAGCCCAACCGACTCATTTTTTAATGTGTACATACTTTATATAACATTTGTATTCATTTATTTATTTTTATGCAGGGCTGCAAATAGAACCTAGAGGCTTACATGTTAAGCAAGTGATTTATCACTGACCAGTACCCCAGACTCTTTTATCTAACTTTTTAATAATGAAATTATAGAGAAAATGGAGTTAATGAGGAAAACCGCATCACATTAGAAATACTTGAACATTACAGAAGAAGTAAAAATCACAGACACAGCACCAGAGGTGTGTAGCTCAGTGACGGAGCACTTGCTTAGCATGTGTGAAGCCCCGGGTTTAATCTCCAGCTTGGCAATAAGTAAACAAATAAAAAATAAAATTACTCTGAATTAAACTCTTTGGACACCTTGGTGAGTATAATTATACACCCTGTTCCCTCTTTTCTCGTATATAAATATATGATAATACATACACACTTATATAAAGTGTGTATGTATTATCATATATACAAATTTGTGACTTACCTGTACACTTAGTAATTTTATTTTATACACCATTATATACTTACAGCTGTTTTGTTTCCACATTTTTACATTTCTATTTTATTTATTTTTCCACATTCTTAACTGGTGCATTTTAATTGTTTTCCCATTTTAAAAATAGCTATGTAGCATGCTATTATGTAAGTGTATTCTAATTTATTTAGCCAATTTCTATTATTGGGCATTTGGTTGTCTCTAATATTTTGTTATTACAAACAGCTCTAGTAAACATCCTTTTCCATATGTCTTTCTGCACTTTCTTAATTATTTCCTGAGGCTAAATTTCCAGAAGAGGAGTAACTAGGCCACAGGTCTGGGCATTCTTAAGTCTGATAATTACTGCCAAATTGCTCTGCAGAAAGACTTGTCGTCTCTGCTCTGACCAAGGACATGTGGGAATGTCTCTTTCCCCTCACTAACAGAAATTAAAATACCCGTCTTCTGGTTTCATTTTGATTCTTACAATAACCGTGAGGAAGGAAGACAACGGATTAGGATGAGGAGACGCGTCGACGGTCCCACATCTAGAAAGCAGACAGACGGGGAGTTGAGATTCCTAACTTGCCAACCATGTGCTCCTTTCCTACCGCATCCTCGCTATCAGGCTGCTGATGCTGGCAACAACCAACCAACTATCAGAAAGAATTAGACAAGGAATTCTTGCTCAAGCCGCAGCCTGACTCACGCCCGTGTTGCTGGCAGTGCTCTGGCCTCCAGCCACAGGTCTGTGGGTGGCACAATTCTTGTATTCTGAAGAAAAAAGCAATGTTGGCACACTGCTCATCCAGGCCAGTGCTGAAGCCAATGGGGGAAAGGAGGAAATGAGGGAGCTGGAGGCAAAGAGGCAGCAGAGGGTGACCAAATTATAAACCTTGCAACAACACGTCTCTAAAGTCTTTCAATTCTTACCGTGTGCGTGATGAGTGAGATAATCCAGGTTAGCTATCTGATCCCATGATTTTAATTAATGATTTTATTATTCTTGTTTTTTTATAGCAAAATTGGTACCATCAATCTATTTGTAGTTTTGATATTTTTTTAAATTATATTTTTTGCAGCTCTGGAGATCAAACCCAGGGCTTTGTGTGTGCTAGAAAGTATTGTTTGACTAAAGCCCAACACATTTTTGTATTTATTTATACAAAATATTCAGGAAACCAAGTAGTTCTCATAAATGAAACAGAAAAGGTGGTGAAGAAAAATTTCCTTTTGGATAGAAAAGCAAGAGTTTTCTTTCCCTCTTGTATCATACGGTTTATAAAACAAAACAAAATAAAAAAAGACTACTGAGAATTGAACCAGGGCCTTGTACAGATGCTCTCCTACCGAGCTACATTCCAACTTTTTTTTTTTTTTTTTTTTTTGGAGACAGGGTTTCACTAAGTTTTCCAGGCTGGCCTTGAATTTGTGATCCTTTTTCCTCAGTCTCTCCAGCAGCTGGGATTACAGGATTACAGGCATAGTCCACTAGGCTCTGCTAAGTACCACTTTAAAAATTGACTTAGACCAAAGTCTTAAAGTACATTCGTCAGTTCAGTTTCTTTCAAAAGCAGAAGAATTGGGAATGTAGCTCAGGGATATAGAGTTTGCCTAGGGTGCCTGAAGCCCCAAATTTAATCCTCAACACCTCCCCACCCCAAAATGAAATGTGAAGATGGTATTTGATGGGCCAGGGATTTATTGGGGGGAAATACCTCTTAAGGATAAAGAGGACTCATGAGTAAACAGGACCTGCTTTCAGCTCTTGATGCAAGGGGAGCAAGAAGAAAGAACTGGGTTGGAAGGAGGCTTGGACCACAGTATAGTTCTGAGAGCCTCAATCAGGCCAGTATAAACTCCATAAGCTAGTTTTCTAGTAGAGGAGTTCTGTGTCAGGCAGAAGTGGTCTAGTGCAGTCACTGACATGCTACATTGGTCCCAGTGTGGCATTTTGAGGCTGTCCACTCCCTTCCTTGAAGCAGGTCCTCTGAAAAGGAGAACTGAATGGTGTACTTCCATGGCCATTAATCCTAGGACCCTGGGCAGTACTTTCCAAAGGCTACTGGCATTATTCCTTCTCCTCTCTATCTCTGGCCCAAACCATGGCAAAGTGTGAAAGGAGGTGATTTCTTTCATTATTAGATTGTTAATCCCCACAAAGCAAGTTTAAATAGAGGGTCCCTCCTACCTTTGTTTGCTTCTGTTTCCTAGCTAATAAAGCCATTCTTTCTTTTTAGTTTTCCTTTCTTTTTAAAAATTTGTTAGTGCATTATAGTTATTTTATCAGAAACTTGGGCTTTGTCCCTGATGCCAATCCAATAATAAGGACACAGTTTTGAGAAAAAGGAAAAAAGAAGGTTTATTGCTTTGTTAGCAAAGGAGAAGCACAGGGGTCTCCTATCCCAGAGTCTGTGATTCTACCTATCAGGGGTAACAGGGAGCTTTTAAGAAGATGATTCAAAGGCTACATCCCATGTGTTCTCTGTTGTAGTTGTAATTCACGTGTTAATTTGGGAGACAGTCACTTCTGAGATCTTCTGGTGCCATCCCCAAAGTGTGGATTTCTCCTTCCGGTGGTGTATATGTACTCAAGGACAGATAACTCTGCTTAGGATGTAATCCTGACTCCCCTGAGATTAGGAAGGGGGAGAGGTTAGGGAGGAGCAGATAGAGAAAAGGAGAAAGAAACATATCCTTTTAAAAATAAGTTGCACTGATAGAGCCTCAAGGGCTATGTTCAAAGCAAAAAATGGGCCACTGTTGCATTAATACATAATTGTGGGGTTCGCTTTGATTCACTTTGACAGAATCCTATGCACATGCACGTGGAATGTAATTTGCTCAATTTCAGACCCTCGTATTTCCTCATTCCCTCCCTTCCTCCAACTCCTGCCAACTTTACGCTACTGGTCTTTAGATTATTGTTTTTTATTTTTTAAATCTTCCTTCCCCATAGTTTTATTGAGATAAAAATTGAAGTACAATAAAATGCACATATTTGGCTAAGCACGGTGGCACACACCTATAATTCCAGTGGCTCAGGAGGCTGAGGCAGGAGGATCATGAGTTCAAAGCTAGCCTCAGCAAAAAGCAAAGCACTAAGCAATTCAGTGAGACCCTATCTCTAATTAAAATACAAAATATTTGTGGCTGGGGATGTGGCTCAGTGGCCCAGTGGCCCTGAGAGATTCAATCCCTGATATCCAAACAACAACCAAAACAAAAATGCACATATTTGAAGTATGCAATTTGATCAGTTTTGATATGTAAGTAACCAATACAATTATTTATTGTTAATTATAAATTGGTGATTTATAAATATACAAAAGGGTAAAATTCTTTGTGGTAGAGTCATACATAATTTGGTCAGTTTCATTCTGCAGTTCCTTCTTTTTTCTGTTCTTTCTCCTTTCTCCTCTATCCTCTTCCTCTAACTTCACTAATCTCCCTTCAACTTTTTGGAATTTTCCCTTATTTTGCTCTAGCTTCTGCATATGAGAGAAAACATTCAACCCTTGACTTTTTGAGTCTGGCTTGTGTCACTTAAGTGAAATAAACCATTCTTTTAAAAAAAAAAATCCCAATTCCACAAACATTTCAGTACCAAACTCCCAGCAATGTGTTAAATAACAGAGGACATGAGATAAAGAAGACACCTCAATGTGCTTGTATGTTAGAGAGGGTCAAGAGCACCTTAGTAGAGATTTTAATAATGGAGAGGTAGAGGAGATATGGACAGAGTATCTTGACCAGCAGGACAAAGTCTGACAGAGTTTCTGGGACCAAATGCAGAAAAAGCCTGACCACAGCAAGTCCAGGCATAAGCAAGGAGGCGTGAGTTACAGACCAGGAGAAAAGGAGATCCTGCAGGATAAAGAGGAACACTTTGATGTAGTCAGGACCCAGATTTCTGCTTGGGAACTTGTACTTGATTGTGACCACCATAGTCACATGTGCATTTTATGAGTATGGAAGAGATTTGGGTGAGCAAGACCAGAGAACTGCAAGAAACCACTGCCTTTTGAATCTTTATTTTCTTCTATTCACTGATGGGTCTTAAGAGGACAAGAGTCCTGGGAGAAGTTTGCCTGATTTATAATCAAAAGACTTGGGCTGGCTTTGGGGTGTAGTTTAGTGGTAGAGCATGTGTTTGGCATGTGGGTGGGTGCCTGGGTTCAACTCCCAGCACCAAAACAAAAATGAAAACAAACAAAAAGCTACCTGCACTCTAATCTCAGCATGATAAGTTACCATAGTGTAGGCCAGTTACGTAACCCTAGAAATGCAAGTCTCTTTTATTTATAAGCTGGAAATAATGATACCTGCCCTGACATTTATTGGGCTGTTGTGAAGCTCAAATGAAAGAAGACAAGGCTTTCTGAAGGTACTTGCAAACTGTCAGCACTGTAAAAACTAAGGGACTGTTCCTCCGTCCTGTTTGGGAAATGACAGACCCAGGAGAAACCCACAAAGTGTGGTTTTGTAAGAAGTTGCTCAGCCTCCCCAGGGGAAAATACCTGGTTTCACATTTGCCAAGAGGAACAAGTCTAGAAAATTACAACACCAGGTAAAAGCACGTGGGGCTTTCTGTTTTGTTTTTGGAGAGCACAGTTTCTTAAGTGTCATTCTCATTGTTAACCCTTTGTTACCACTAGTGGCTCTGGAATGAGAGACAGTTGGGTCAGGGAGCATTTACAACAAGGGAGATGGTTAAAATGTTCTTCATGTAAGAAATAAATGGGACCCTTTTCATGTGCAGAGGAAAATATGTTGTCCATTGTGTTAAGTGAATGGGGACGTATATAGGGAAAGAGCAATTTTGGCTTTGCCAGAAAATTTCTCCACTTTCCTGGGACACTAGGAAGTCTGTGGGAGAAGAAACAGCATATTATCTGATAAATAAAACTTGCCCTAATGCTCCTTTTCTGGAAGACTGGGAAAAAAACAATCCTCTTATCATTTCTGTTTTGTTGGTAGTTTGTTTGAGTCTCAATAAGAAAATCACTGAGAAATCATCAATGTACTTAATCTTGGGAAGCCGAGGTACAAGGTCATGGAAGGGATCCTTTGAACAATTTCATTTTAGAGGCCATTCCTGGAGTATCAGTAATCTCCTGAAGGAGTCGTCTACTCTATGGAGAAACTTCTATTCTTTTTTGACAGACCAATCAGGAAAAATATTGGTATTTGAGTTGAGACAGCTAGTTGATTCATGTAGGGAATTACTGATAGAAATAATATTTCTTTTTGACTACTCAGAAAATAGATTGAACTCTGCAATCTTCAAACCAACCAACACAAAATGAAGGGAATTTTTCTAACCTATCATACAGCCTATGAAAGATGTTTTGAAAAATAATTCCCAAAAGAAGGGTATAAATGACACTAAATATTGACTCACTCAATACAAACACCCAGTCATTCCTGGCTGCTCTTACTGAATTTCAAAGTGTGGGGGAAAAAAATGACATGTCCCCAAAGCCCTTATAGTTTGAGTTTGAGGGATGACATGGGCCCTGTCATGCAAATGCACATATTAATTTTCTGTTGCTACACATGTCAGTCAGATTTTTATTGCTATAACAAATACCTGAGACAATGAACTAATAGAGAAAAAAAGGTTATTTTGATTCACAGGTTTGAAGATTTCAGTGTATAACCAACCAGTTGGACCCATTGCTTTGGGCCTGTGTCAGTACATCTCGGCAGGAATGCCTGGGATAGCAAAATCACTCACCTCATGGCAAAGGGGTGAGAAAAGGAAGGGGCCGTGATCCTGATACCCCCTTAAAGGCACATTCCCTAATGACTGGAAGACCTCCTACTAGGTCCCCATTCTTAAAGGTTCCAATAGTGCAAGCTGGGATCAAGGCTTTAATATAATACATGGGCCTGTGAAGCTCATTCCAGATCCAAACCATAGCACTGTGTCACAAATTACCACAGATTTAGCAGCTCAATATAACATTATTTATTGGCTCATATTTTCTATAGGTCAGGAATAGGGGCATGGAGTGGCTGGATCCTCTGCTCAGTTTCCCAAGATTAACATCAAGACATTGGCCAAGAAAACATGTTTATCAGGGTCCTTTTCCAAGTGCACAGGTTGTTGTTGGCACAGTTCAGTTTCTTGTGATATTGTAGGACTAAGGTCCTTGCTTTCTTGCTGGTTGTCAATAAGGGGCCATTTGCAAATGCTAGAGGCTTCTTGACATTCTCTGCCCCATGGTTCTCTGAACAACATGACAATTTGTCCTTTCAAGACCAACAGGAAAGCATCTCTGACTTTGAATCTCTGGCTTGTTTTAAGTGTTCACCTCGTTGCATCATGCCTACCCTCCCAAAATCTCATTCTTGATGAATTCAGTTGACTGGCTTGAGACCTTAATTACATGGGTGAAATCCCTGTATGCCATATCATAAAACATATTCATGGGAGTGATAGTCTGTTTTATTCACATGTCCTGTTCACACTGAAGGAGAAGATGTTCTACTGTGTTCATGCTTCAGGAAGCAAGAAACTTTTCTGGGGATTCTGCTTACCACAACGGGCTCTTTGGAGGCAGAAGTAAGTGAAGTGTGGTAATTTTCACACACAGGGAAACTACCTTTTAGCAAGCACATTGTCATTGGTGGTGCTTGTAGCCCAGCAGTAGTAGAGTTTTTACTTCTGTTTCCTAATACCATGTGAGCCAAGCTGTGGGAAGAATAACAGAGATGTTTTTGCTAGAACAACTCATGTAAATGAGCATTTCTCCTACGTTTCCCTTGGAAGCATTTGTGACTGGTTCTTTGGTCCTTAAACAGGTGGCAAAAAGCACTAATTTTTTTAAAAAAAAACTTTCCATTTAAACTCAGTATAGTGAATAATTTTACCTGCAAAATAAAACCCTGATATGACAGGCTCATTGGGACAACCTCTTTTCACATCTCCATTAAATGTGTGTAGTTCTGCATTGCTCTTACAAATTCATAGAACTTTATTTATTTTTAAATAAATAAGAACTGCAGATTGAACCCAAGAGTACTCTACTAGAACTGAGCTATCTCCACAGATCTTTTTATTTTTCATTTGGAAGACAAAGTCTCACCAATTTCCCCAGGCTACCTTCCCTTCCCAGCATTCCTTCCGCTTTAGCCTCCTGAGTAGCTAATGATTATAGGCGGAGGCCACAGCACCTGGATAGTTCCTAGAACTTTAGAGTGGGAAGGAAACTTCTACTTATACAAGGGTGTTTTCCAAACTATATTCTGAAAAACACTTAAAATAGAATCCTAGATGTAATATTAAGGTTTTTTTTTTCATAAAAAGCTTTCAATAGTTATGCCAGCTTGCACCATACTACCAATTTTGGACTTTATAATACTTCTTAGCATATTAATGACTGAAAAAGCCTTTGGGAGGAGTAAAAACAAAAACTCAGAGAGGCTCCCCAGACTGTTTTTTAATCCAATCAAGCTTCCCCACACCAAGGCCCATAGGGTTGGGAATGGGGCTCAATAGAAGAGCACACACTTCAGATTCACGAGGCTCAGGCCTAGGTTACTAGGATCTCCAAATCTACTAGTGTGGCAAAATGAGGGATTGAAAATAACTAGGCTCCCTGGTCCCTGCAGGGTCACATGGTTTATTCCTTACTCCATAAACCCAACTAAGAAGCCTCAACAGATACAAACAGCCTCTAGGGAAAGCAAAAGATAAGTACAGAAGTCATATGAATGATGCATCCAAGAGATCTGCCTTATCTCTTTGAGAAACTTGGAAGCCCACGTATGTCCACCCACACACCACTTAGCAGGTCCTGAAGGCCCAAGGCCTGGACGCCTCACTGGGTAGACTTTCCTGGGTACCAAAGCCAAGGGTTTGCAGACTACAGGAAAAAGGAGTTGTTAACTGGGCACACTCCTGTAATCCCAGTGGCTTGGGAGGCTGAGGCAAAAGGATCTCAAGTTCAAAGCCAGCTTCAGCAAAAGTGAGGCACTGAGCAACTCAGACTCTGTCTGTAAATAAAATACAAAATAGGGCTGGGGATGTGGCTCTGTGGTCAAGTGTCCCTGAGTTCAATCCCCAGTACCCAAAAAAAACCCAAAACAAAATCAAACAAAAAAAGAGCTTGTGAAATTAGTTTCCAGGACATTTTGGTAACTGTAGCAGTTATTTTTCCATGCAGATATTCTGGGTTTAGGGCACGATAGAAAATGAATTGCTCTAAAAAAAGGACCAAAATTAAAAAGGAAAAAAAAATTAAGGTCATCACAAAAGGCAATAGGGATCATACACAAAAGAGAAATCTGATTCCTAGATCTGAGGGCTTGTGAGCACATGCCTCCCGCATTCCATAATGTAAATCACATCGCACACATCTGACCCAGAGAGCGAGGTTCCAAGAGGTGCATATTTTCAGCATGAAAACAAGCAGCCATTAGTGTTTTGAGCACAGCTTATGGTCAGCTGCTGGCCTGACACACCTCGGCATTTACTGTTCCCCAAGGCCACACAGCATGCAGAGCCAGCTGATGATGTGGACGTGCGCATTCAGACCCTGATCCCCCTCCGCTGTTCCTGGAAGGCGCTGGGGTTAGATAAAGAACCCAGGCCTCCACCGCACTGTCAGCGTGGGAAAGCCTTTTCCCTTCCGGGAAGAGAGGGAGAGTCACAAGTTGGACTACTTCCAGTCCTCTCCTGATGCTTTTCTCCTCTCAGTTTTCCTTTCCTTTCTTTGGCCACTGCCTTTCTAAAAGGACTGATACCCTGCCTAAAACCAAAAGCAAAACCAGCAAACTCAACAATGCTTCCTAGAACCCAAGAAGAAAGGAAATTCTGTAAACACACCAGTCATTACATTTAGTCATAAAGGGACTTCAAACCACAATACACAGGCACCACAGTCTGTGGGGAGAGTGTCCATGTACGGGATTCCCCAGAGGACTAAGGAGTGGCCAGAGTCATTCTCCACGAAGGGCGTCCGGGCCTGTGGAGTTGCATTTCTTGTGCCTGAGGAGAGGGGAGAAGGTAAAGTTTTGGTAGTGGCATAAAAGTTTCATTTTATTCCTTCTCCCTGGGACAGTTGAATAGGCATTTTCTAGCTCTTTTTTTTTTTTTTTTTTTGATTGTTGTTGTTTGTTTGTTTGTTTTGTTTCAACAGTTGAGTGGGCGCACAGAGACTTTGGTGCTCAAGCCAGTGGAAGTTGGTTGGGGGCTCCAAGTGTAGGTGAGCCCCCACAGAGCACATTCGAAGCCTGTGAGAGGCCCTGAGTTGATTTCCAGAATTGCAAAAAATAAAGAGAAAGCAAGTAAATAAAGATTAGCCAGGTGAGAGTGCAGGCCTGTAGTCCCACCTGCTCTGGAGGCTGAAGTAGGAGGATCTCTTGGCTCAGGAGCTCAAGGCCAACCTGAGAACATAGCCAGACATCACCTCAATGAAGAAACAACAAAACAAAAATCTTGCAAAGCACACATCCCAGGAATGGGATGTATTTCAGGTTTTAAATATTCCATGACACACTATGGAAGAACAAAATAGTTGGCAAAGAGTTCCAAAGACGAAACCATTGGTACGTTATTCATCAAGAAGGGAAATCAGGTTACAAGAATTTTTCTCTGTTATCAATTCTCAAGACTGGTCTCATACTGTGTGGTCTATTATTGATGAAAACTGATGCATATTTTAAGAAAAATATGACAGACTATAAGAAAGAACTGTAAGAGAGAAGATGTACAGACACCTTATTTTTCTACTCCAGTAATGAGTCCAGATGTGTGTTACGGAATGCCAGAAAACTTTGAAGGGCAAGTTCCTTGCTGTCTATGCAGTGCTTCTCTCTCTCTCTCTCTCTCTCTCTCTCTCTCTCTCTCTCTCTCTCTCTCTCTCTCCCCCTCTGTGTGTGTGTGTGTGTGTGTGTGTGTGTGTGTGTGTGTCCCTTCTTTCTTTCCTTGTTTCTTTCTTTTTCGGTATTACAGAAAAAGTCTCCAGTATGTGTCTGGAATCTACTCCTGATTTCTGTGCTCTAAGAGCACCCACTATATTTGGAACTCATTAGTTAAAATATTTTTTACTGTAAGAAATGGGGTCTCATTTCTCCCTGAGGATTATTTATGCTAAATCTATATTGAAAATGCATTCTTTGCAAGAGTAATGTTTCTAGCATTGGGGGTAGTGTACGATAAGGTAGTGTGCATTTCCATTTCTTCTTTTGTTTGAGAGCCTGAATTCATCTTAGACTACCAAACCAAAATAACACGGCTTCCTTTAAAACCCTGGATTGGTAATGATTCAAGGAACAAAAGAAAGATGGATGGGGGGTGTCCTGGGAGAAAGCTCAGATATTTTCCCAAGTCAGTGCTGTATATAGGGGCCTTCAGGTCACACCCCAGAAGGAAAAAAGGTGTGTTGAAGGTATGCATAAGGTTTCCCAATTGCTCTTTTTCTCTCATTCTTCTTTCCTTCCTTTTTCCATCCTCTGCCCCCAGCCCCTTTCTTTCTCTCTTTCTAGGCTATAACTTTAAATGGCTGTATTTCTGATCCAAAGCAGGAATGACTGTTAAGGATTTCAAATGAGTACTCAAACAATTTTATCTGGCTCAGTAATGGACATGTTCCTGATAAGACAGTGGGGAAAACTGATATCCCTATTTCAAAGGGGCCGGCAGTAGGCCAAGGGAGTTTACTCCCGGAGCCCCCAGGGAAACACTGCAAGTTCACTGATGGCCCTCAGCAGGTCCCTTCATCCTGCACTTTGGACCCTTTGCTGCTGTTCTAACAGGTCAGGCCCCAGATGCAAATATTTGTTTTGACCTCTTTTTGCTATAAACATTATAGTCCTCAGTAGGAAGAGATCTATAGAATTTATAACCAGCTGAACAGACATTATTAAATAATTGTAAATTCTATTTTCTTGTTACTTTTCAAGGATTTCTAGTTTGGCTGGACTTTTGGGCAGGGCTTTGGAAAAGATAGATGGGTAGCAGGATTAGGGAATGAAGAATCACACCAGAAGATGTGGATCTTAGTACTGTGTAATGACATTCAGAAACTAGGTTAAAGTGCATGGAGCTGTCACCCAGTGAAGCCAAATCCATCAGCACAGAAAAGTTGGTTACAAATGAGCTCAGCAGGTGCGTCCAAGCTCACCCACAACCATCTTTTTTACTTTTTGCCCATGTTCATGCTTTCTAATTCTTGACCACCTTCTTTGTTGTATTTGATTGTATCCTATCTTGTATCCATTATTTTCAAATTGTTTAAGTTGGAATGTAAAAATTACACATAATAATGCGGTACCATGCAATGTCCAATTAATGTACACATTGCTAAAGCTTAAATTGGGTCAAATGTATTCATCTCCTCAAACATTCATTTCTTTATGAGGAAAACTTTCAAAATTCTTTCTTCTACCTTTTTGAAATGTACATTATAATGTATAGTCACCACACTGTGCAGTTGTACACCACACTGGCTTGCTCTATATAACTATAATTTAGTAACCATGGATCAGTCTTTCCCCAACCCAACCTTTACCGTCCTACTGTCCCAGTAGAATAGTAACCCTATTCTACTCTCAACATCTATGTGATTAAATTTTTACTTTTCTCATATGAGTGTGATTGTGTCTTTATGTGCCTGACTTATTTCACTTAACATAATGGATCTCTGGTTTCATCCACATTGCTGCAAATAATAAGATTTCATTCTTTTTTTTTTCCAATGGCTGAATAGTGTTCTAATGTTTATATGTACCACATTCTCTCTAACCATTTCTCAGTTGAAGGATACTTCAGTTGTTTTCATTTCTTGGCTATTGTGAATGGTGCTATAATGAACATGGGAGTGCACATGTCTCTTTGACATATGAGTTAGTCAGCTTTTCACTACTGTGACCAAATACCTGAGAAAATAAACTTAAATGGAGAAAAGGTTTATTCTGACTCATCATTTCTGTTTACGGTAGCTTAGTCTCATCGTGATGGGACTGTGGTATGGAAGAACATTATGGCAGGGAACATATGGCAGAACAAAGCTGCTCACCTCATGGTGGCCAGGAAGAAGAGACAGAGGGAGGGGCTGGGACACACCCCTCATGACCTACTTTCTCCCGCTAGACTCTACCTTTTACAGTTTCTGTCACCTCCCAGTAGTCCATTCAATTATGAATCCATCAATGGATTAACCCATGGAGGAGATCAAAACCCTCATGAACAAAAATCAGTCCTTCATAGCCCCATCTCTGAACATTGCTGCACTGGGGACCAAGTTTAAACACATGAGTCTTTAGGGGACATTCAAGATACAAACTGGAAAAAATATATTGACTTCCTTTCTTTTGGATATATAGCCAGTACTAGGATTGCTGGATCATACAGTAGTACTATTTTTAATTTTTGAGGAGACTTTCCTTCTTCTTTTCTATCAGTGTAAATCTTGCTTCTCCCTGTGGATTTTAAGCATCTTCAAGGTCTGTCCCATTCC
Organism: Ictidomys tridecemlineatus; assembly: GCF_052094955.1. Taxonomy (NCBI): domain Eukaryota; kingdom Metazoa; phylum Chordata; class Mammalia; order Rodentia; family Sciuridae; genus Ictidomys; species Ictidomys tridecemlineatus. The sequence goes on from NC_135484.1 coordinate 48,813,039, forward strand.
GCCGGGTGAGGGCTGAGCTCAGCATATAGAAAAAGCTGCACATTAGCTCAGCTGCCTTCCTTTCAGAGTCTGTGACTTACTAGCTGTGAAAATATTGGAGGGTTAGTAAACTTCTCTGAATTTCTTATCTTCTAGAGATAAGATACTTACTTTACAGTTTTGCATTAGGCATTACGTGAAGTCGTGTGTATGAAGCTCCCAGCTCATATCCAGTTCCTCAGTACTTGTCTTTTCTTTCTTGCATTTCTTTGATGTCCCTTCACCCACATTACCCTCTACTTAGGATTCAGTGAAATATGAGCATGTATTCTTTTTGAGTGTGGATTGCAAGATTTAGAAATTATTTACCCACAGTTGAAGAGACTCAGTGGCTAAAAAGACGAACCTGCCTTCCTCTAGGCCAGGAAGTTATGATTTTTTTGCTGAATGTGCCTTAGATTAGCTGCCTCAGCCCCACCATGCCTGGCAGGCACAGGTTTAACAGTCTATGCACATGAACGTGTTCAAATCTGGAAACATGCATGTTGAGGGGCAGTTGTAAAGTGAGAAGTGAAGAAAGAAGAATAGGAAAGGCAAACCTGCTAAAAAGAAAATGAAAAGCATCGCTATGAAACAAACGGAATGGAGTATACTTTTAAAAAATGTTATCCAAGCAATGCCAATCTAGTAGCATAGAAACAGAGAGGTCGAAGGCATGGGCAGATATAACAAGTCTAGAGCATGCTTGGATAGAAGAACATCTCCAAATGCAGGTTCCCAGGGAATTGAAAGCTGAGAGAGGGGACAGAAATTTTAATAAATATAGTTAATCAGTCCTGCAGATGTGCATGACTGACTCAGAAGTAGGAAGGATTTGTTGGAACACAAATAAACAGCATGGAGAAACAATGCCATTTGAATTAGTGACCAAAGTCCTGAGCTAGGGTCTTAGGAGTTTTTTTTTTATGATATGTATGTATATAATATATTGTAGTCTACTATTGCCCTGTGTACATTAGGCATCAGAATCTTCTTCTTCTTTTTTAAAATCAGTTCTGTGTCACTCAACTCTTGTTTCTTTCAAGAATATTTTTACCCATTCAAACACCCAAAAATCTTTTAAAAAAATGTGAACAATTAATTTTCCTAAAAATCTGAGAACATTGAAACCCATCCAAACTTCTCATTAAGGATTCCCAAAGGCTGAATGAAAACATCTCCCACAGGATTCCCTTTATCTCCTCCTGTAACCTCTGATCCTTATTAATCCAGTTAATTTTAAATATTGGAAAAATAAATTTCAAGATGGAAAGGAGGCCATAGATGTATATAAAGGCCATGATGTATCAAATGTGATGACAGCCAGAAGTCTTTACATGACTCTGTTGCCCCCAGAAACGGTTGCTGAGCTGCATTCCCAGGAAGCTGCAGTATCCTTTGGCTGACCTTTATCCAGCCAAGGCGCCCATGCCGGTTGCCCAGGTAGGTGACCAGGCCACACAGTTCTGACCTCTGCCTGGGATACTGCTCATTAAACACTCAGTGCAAAAATTCCCTTTGGTGAGGTACTGCCTAGCTATTATCAAGTTTGTTATTTTTTCTCTTCTTATGAATTTCCCAAGCTGTTTTTCCTTTTGTTCACAGCAGAACCTATATACTGCAGTAACTACCTGGGTAATGCCAGCTACCCACAATACGGTACCTGGCACAAATTAGGAAATGAATGGGTGAATATCATCTAAACAAAATGCCATTTGAGTAGCTAATTTTGACTGCCTTAGGATCTAAGAACTCTCCCAACCCACTCCATTATTTTTCTCTTTCATTTTCTCCCTTTCTGTTCCATTTTGTCTCATTCTTTAACTTAGTCATTAGTAAGTGGATGCTTATTGTTTACTCAGAAGAACTATGCAGAAATATATGGCATCCTCTTGGTGATATTTGCTTTTTTTTATGGGTTCAAGACTCTTATATCCTTCAGTTTTTCAAAATAAAATACATATATGTAAGAAGAAACAAGATCATTGTCTATGGAGTCCTAAATTGAGAAAATAAATTAATAAAATCTAAAATCTGTACAATAAGTTCGTGTTAGAGGTAGGATTTGCATATCTATGTCCCTACTAGTAGTTGGAAAGCAATTTTTAATAATCTTTTGAGGTTGGGTATAGGGTGAAAGAAGAAGGAAATGTCATGCTAAAGACTTTGTCATCTGATGTATTCTACTTGATGCCTTACACCATGCTATAAAGCAAAATAGATGAATATTTTGTATTATTTAAATCTGACTCATTTTTAGTGTTTAAAGAATAACTTTGTACTGTATTCAAAAAAATTTTTTTTGCCACTTAAAAAAGTTCAACCCATAAAGATCCTGTTTTGAATTATTACAACATATATAGTTAAAATTACACAGGTCACTCCTTACTTATGTGTCATACTTCATAAATTTTATTCTGATTTTTAAATTAAATCTTAAACTGTTCGAGGAAGTGAATAAAATTGTCTCTCTTTTGAATCCTGTACTTTGCCTAGGATTTGATAAGTACTGATAAGCAGAGGCTTGGGAGGAGGAAGAGGAGGAGGAAAAAGAGGAGGAGGAGGAGAAGGAGGAGACGCTCTTGCGTGGATTAGCCTGGAGTATCCCAGCCTGTTTCAGCAAAGAGGTGGCCTTGACAACAACCCCCCAACCCTGCAGGAAGTGAATTTTAATTATGCTATGAAAACCAGAGCCAACATTTGTCTTTTGTGTTTGTCCACGGCTCTGCCTAGATACAGACTCTGAGTATTTGATAATATTCTAAATCTATGGTAATATTTAAATATTTGACAATCAGTAGTCAAACATTAAGAATCAGTAGTTGCCTGTGCAGGGTACGCAATGTACTAACACAGAAAAGAAAAATTAGGCCTAAGCAGTTTTTATAGTAATTTGGGAAATAAAATTAAAATCAAAAGTCTATGCCAAAGGTTCATTTGTTTTTTCTTCCTGTGTTTTAAACATTTATCATAAATCTAACAAATGACTAAACAGATTTGTCCAGAGGCACTTACAAGGAAGAGGGTGAGAAGGAAGTATAAAGAAACTGGCATGGAATCTGCAGAAAGGAAAGTCATAATAAACAAGCTGAACTACACACGTCGAAAAGCAATAAATCAGCCAGAAGTTCTGTGAATATTAAAGAAACCAGTGAAATCAAAGTTGCTTAAGTGTTGAAAGTTAAAGTATTATTAGTTGAGATGTAAATGATCTTACAAGCTTTCTGAACTTGGAAAGAATTCTTAATTTTACTTCAGTTTTATGTCTAGTTTCACTTAAGATGCATTGGTTGAGCACCTGGTGTTTTCCAAAACAATCAGAAGCTATTGACCTCATGTGAGTTGTGAAGAATTCAGTATGACTGGGGAGATGCTGTGTATACAGCTATTTTCAATATAATAAATAGGGTGCCTTAAGACAAGAAGTTCTAACAGAAATGATCCCTAGTTAAAAACAATTCTTATTTAAATCTAATTTAAGTCAGGTGTGGTGATGTACATCTCTAATCCCACAACTTGGGAGGTTGAGGTAGGAGGATTGTAAGTTTGAGGCCAGCCTGTGCAACTTAGCAAGACCCTATCTCAAAATAAAAAAATAAAAAAGGCTGGGAATGGTTAACTCAGTTGTAGAGCACCCCTGGGTTCAACCTTCACTACCCCCCCCCCAAAAAAAATTACCTTATGAATCCAATTTAAGAGATGAACAATGGTACAGGAGCATCTAGGTTTTTGGAAAAAGATAAACCAAGTTCTGAATCTTGACTCTGCTGTTCTGTGACTGAGCAAGTTATAAAAGATTTGTCATGTATAAAATACAGGTACTAAAAGTCCATATGTCATGTAGTTACTTTGAAACTCAACTACTCTCATGTATTAATTATTATTATTACATTCAGTTAATTATTGAACTATTATTGTTTTACCATGCTTATATAAAACTATAGAAAATAATTTGATCCAAACACAAGATCAGATAAAGCTTTAGCTTTATATACTGTGGCTTCATAAAATATAGGTTTAGTCTTCCAAATGTCCAGATGTTTGGCCTTTGTAGGAAAAATGGTTGCTTGTGTATTTGTTGTATGTTTATTTGGATACTTTGACATTATATAGATTCTAATGTTTTCGTTGTCAAGATGTGATTAGAACCTTCCAAATTATGGTCTATGGTGTTCAAACTTATTAATGCACACACTAGATCTAACTTATACATTTAAAAGCCACTTTGGAGTTTTTGCCATTCTCATATGATACAAAATTTGATGCTAGAACATTTATAGCAGATGTGTTCAATAAGAAGAAGCTTTACAATAAATCCTTATTTATTTGTTGATCATCTCCCATCAGCCTGCTTCTTCGTGGTTAACCCTTGTCTCCTCCAGCCTTTATAGTCAAAACACCCCTAGAAAAGTCATCTCTCTGTCCTTGGGATGTACTGCTGAATCCATAGGGAAGTTGGCATTGCAGAGTCTGGTCCTGTCCTCAGGCTCACTTGTCACCTCCTGCTATAGTTTAATTTTTTATCTTCTAGAATCCAGGTGCTGGAAACTTGGAAGTGAGGTGATTGGGTCATAATGGGATTATGGATTAATAATGGATTAATAGACTATCCTGGGAGTAGCTTTGCTGTGAAAGTGAGCTCTTTGTAGCATACTTTCTCTGTCTTGCCATATGATGCGGTCCACCATATTATAATGCAAGAGCTCCAGACCAGATGCTGAACAGGTGCCACCACCATGCTCTTGAAGTTCTAGCTTCCAGAACCATGAGCCAAATAAACCTTCATTCGGTATAAATTGCCTGGTCTTAGATAATCAGCTGCAGTAACAGAGTAGACTAAGACACCTCCTCTCTCAGACTTTGGATTTGCCAAGCAAGTGCTTATCTCTCCCCAAGCACTTCCAGGCATGGTTAAATCTCCCTTGGTCACACAGAGATGTCAATAGTGGTTTAGGACTCTTAATTTTAAAAAGCTAATACACTTTGGACTCAGTCTCAAAGTCCTCCCTTACCATTCCTCTCTTTCTTAGGGCTAGCATCTTTGCCCCTGTTTTTCTTTCTTCTCAGCCAGCATGCTTTGTGTCTCAGTCTCTGTTTCCAATAATTTCTTTTTTGATGTTGTTTGTCATATTTTGTGGGAAATACATCCATATCTTCCAAATTCGTTAACTTGATTTGATTCTCCCCAATTTTGTACAAACACTTAGCTTGTCAGGGAAAATTTATTGTGTCCCTTGTCCCTTTGGGGTGATTTTAACAATGGAATGTCCCTGTTTTTCCTTGCTTAAGTATCAGAGTTTAGTGTAAGCCTACTGGGAATTTTTGTAACTTCTCGTCAACTCTGAGGCTTACAAAAGTGCTGGGCTCACTTCCTCATTTCAGTGCTTGTGGAAGTAACCCAAAAAAGAACCCAAATTTAGAGTGGCTGTCATTAGAATTATTTCTAAATGAAACTGCAAATGATGCTGTTTGCCCCTCAGAGATCTTATTCACCCCCATTCCCAGTATTTCCTCTTTTCAAACCACTCTGACTTCCAAATAGATTTTGCTCTTTTATCCTTCCCTCTCTGCCACGCCCCCATCACCAACATTTTGGATCCTCTTAACACTTTTATTAGTCTAGGAGGCCTCTTCCTGAAGGTCACACAGAGATGTTAATAGTGGTTTAGTGAGTTTCCCTGCCTAAGAGTCTTTTAAAAAAGCAAACACACTTTTGATTGGGGAGTGACTGCAGAGACTCCCCCCAAACAGGGGAATTCTACGAACAGAGGCATCTGGGTGGAGGGTGAGTATGAGGGGTGTGGTGCTTTCCTATACCAGTCCAACACCCTGGACTCAGCTCCATGTTTCTTTTACTGGTTGTGTCAGATATCAAGTATGTTGACAGTAGTCACAGCCTTCTTCATCCAGGAACTAACATCCTCCCTAGGTTCAAGTGGGGGACCCATCGTCTTTGTTCAGGCTTGTTGCTTCTTCAGACAGAGCTCCCCTCAACTCCCCAAGCAGTTTGAGTACCCTGGAGGGAGTCATGTTCTTTCCCCTTTACACTAACTTGTTCTCTTGCAGAAAAAGCACTCTTGCAGATTAAATATACTTGAGGGAGAGTGACATTACTGAGGATATGAAATTTAATTGTTCCTTTAAAACCCAATGGGCCCCAATCGATGTGGTATATGCCTATGATCCCAGCAACTCAAGAGGCTGAGCCAGTAGGGTCATGAGTTCAAAACCAGCATCAGCAATTTAGTGAAGCCCTCAGCAATTAGCTAGATCCTGTCTCAAAATTTTAAAAAATAAATTAAAAGGGCTATGGATGTGGCATGGTGGTAAAGCACCCTGAGTTTAATCCCTGGTACAAAAACAAACAAACAAACAAATAAAACCCCAGTGGCCAGTCATAGTGATGCACACCTGTAATCTCAATGATTTAGGAGGCTGAGACTAGAGGACTGCAAATTTGAGGCGAGCCTGGGCAATTTAGTGAGACTCTGTCTCAAAATAAAAAGTAAAAGGGTCTGGGGATATATCTCAGTGGTAAAGCATTCCCCAGTCCCCCCTCAAACAACAACAACAACAACAACAACAACAAACTCTAATGGCCAATGCTCCCAAAGCATTTGAGGAAATAGCCTAGAAGCAAAAAATGGCCTAAACTCTTGTATCCTGAAATTTTTCAGGCAAGCCTTAAGGTCAGCCTTGACATTTACAGGTATTCTGGATTTTAACAAAATTATGCAAGGAATGCAAAACTTTTTGAGCTCATTTAACACATGAATTTTATCATCACAGGCAAACTGGAATGTCAGTGGTCCCAAAGCAAGGTGCACATACCCCATGATCTACTGAGGTATGCGGAGAGGGATAATATACACAATATGTCTTTAAAGGCCAACGTTTTTTTAAAAAATTACTTTTTGCAAATGCTTTATATTGTTCATAATACATATTTTTAGTAGCACTGTTTCATAATTCATAGAAACAGCTGTGTTGGGGTACTACTCATTTTTAAAATTTTAAATTGGTGAGGAGGTGGGATAAAATAAATTGAGCACCACTCCCCTCTGATCCAGGTATTATAATCAAAACAGCTCTAACATTTCCTTCTAGGATTGGGAACATCTGAAACAGTCCTCTGCACCTTAAGAACACTATAGCTTTACTTTCACTACCTTTAAGACAATAAAGATTGTAGAGAGCAATAATCTGAGGTTAAGAGAGCAATTTTCTTATCTTCTACTGTAAATTCCCAGAACTTTAGATGCACTGAGTGTAAGCTATCTTAAATCTCTTGTATCTTTCTATGCTTTTGATCACAAAATACCTCTTTGTTCATGTCAAACATTTTCCAAAGACATCAAAAGCCATGTAGAAAAATATAATATATAATCCGAGGATATTGGCCAAGTTATGTCATTATATTATATGCCTGTACTAATATGTAATAACAAATTCCACCACAACAATGTGGAGAAAACAATATATAATAAGAAAACGATTTTTAGTAGCTATGCTATAGTCAATTAGCCACAGAGAAGAAATTATGGCATAATATCTGCTGAAACAACAATGGGAAATTATTTATGGTGTCTCTCTCTCTCTCATGTATTTCTATTCTAGAAAATGAGGGCTGATCTTAAGCAATTTAACCCTTCTTTTTGATGTTTGCTGATCTTTCCACATGAGGAGATGTCTCTTACACAATCATCAATTAACAAGCTGGTTGCCTGTCAAGACAAGCCAAGGGGTGGCATCATTTGCATTTGTTGATCAATGACTCTTTGGGGTTGTAAAGACTCAAAGAGTGACTCAGGAAGTCAGGGGCCCATATCATTCTGCCGGGACTGGGCCACGCAGGGAGTACCCTTGTGACTCCACAGTCTTACAGCTTACTTAACTTCCTGTTTCCGTTGTCATGTAGGGCTATTGGCAAATCACAGTTCACACCCCAACTTTTCAGTCTTTTCCTAGCTCTTGCCCTATCAGAGGCCAAGGACAACAGAATAATGATTCATAGGCCTTACTTCCTGTAAGGAATCCTTTTCCCACGGTGAGTGATGATTTATGCTGGGAGAGGGGTAAAGAATGTTGATTTGCTTTCTTTTCTGTGTGGCCTTTCTGCTGACAGAGGGTTAGCTAGGGATACTTTGTCTCCATTTGGAAGACCATCTGTAAAATGTTTAAAAGTATTTTAATTTTTTAAGTGTGAGCCCCTTAAGTACATTGTTTCTAGGAAACTGAATTACTATAATTTCAATACACACTTTGTTAAAAAAGTAAAGCAATATCCTTCCTTCTTTTGCTATGTGAGGACTATGTATGCCTCATAGAAGTCAAGACCTGGACAAGCTCCCACTACAGCCCCATTTTATAGATGAGAAAACCAAGACCCAGGGAAGTGACATAGGTTGTCTATTTTTACAGAACTGGTTAATGACAGATTAGAGTTGAAATCAACTAATTTTAGGTTACCATCTTATCTAGCATCAAGCTTCCTTGTACCATATCATAAGAGAAAATCTGGCATAAAGAAGTCTGTGACCTTCCCAGTGAGTCACATGAATTAGTGAAAGGTCAAGGGAGAAGCACATGAACTGCTATCAGATTGGTTTGAATTTTGAACTGGGTGATGTTGGCTAATTTATTTAATATCTCTTGTATTTTTTCATCTTTTCATATGAAAATGAGGATAATAATTTCCATTTCACATTACATTCTTAAGAATTAAACAATAAGACCAAGATTTTGCACACAGTAGGCTCTCAATAATTGGAAACTCTAATTATTATTAGCCTGAGTGACATTTACCCTTGCTCTCTGGGATTTCTTTTGGAGGTGGCCCTAGTTTGAACTGTCTTAGAGCTCTTTTTTTTTTTTTTTTTTTTTTACCTTAACATGATTCAGTTCGTTTCTTAAGCACTGTTGACTTTATTTTCCTTTGTGATTTGCATCTCAGTTGTCTCATTTCCCTGAACTCTGTCACAAGCTGTGAGATTGTTGCAGAACATGATCTGAAACTTTACAGGCAAGGGAAGTCCCCTCCAAAAGAGACATTATTTTCCCCTTCTGGAGTTTTACACTTCTCATATCCTAGTTTTTTTTTTTTTTTTTGTGTGTGTGTGTGTGTGTGTGTGTGTGGTGTGGTGTGTTGAGACAGGGTCTCACTTTGTTGCCTAGGCTGGTCTCAAATTCATGAACTCAAGCAATCTTCCTGCTCCCACCTTTGAGTAGCTGTGACTACAGGTGCATACCACCACAAGGGCACCATTATTCTATCAGATTGTGCAGGGAAGCCCTCAGCCTGGTGGCTAACTGGATGCAGTTAACAGACCTGCCCAACTGTTTTCGAAGTGGGGGCTGAGGGTCTGGCTGTGTGTGCTCCTTCTGTCTTACTGCCATGGCTTCTGTCTCTGTACTTCTGTGCCCTGCTTGTTTATTTCCTTTGGTCTTTCCCTACCACCTTTCTCATTCACCAGTGGAAATTTAGAGACCTCTGTGGTTTTTACAGAAGTAATGAGGCTTTGCATTTTGTATGCTCATTTCCTTTATACTCAGAGGGATTTCCTAAAGCAGCTTTCTCACGTAGCTTCCCCCACGGTGATGGGGAATTGTCACTTAGGTGCACGTGATTCTTCTTTTTCTTCTTCTTTTTTATTTTAAAACTCAGTTGCAAAAACATACACATCATGTTCAGGTCTTGCAATGAAAAAAAAATTGCTCCAGTCATTTTTGTAATATTTTTTCTTTCATTCAAATGCTGGGTACATATTATGATAAAATGCAGCCCATTTAATTCAATGGATTGATTTCTTTAACCAAAATGATCATGAGTGTATGTGTGTGTATTTAGTGTTCAACTTTTTAGATATTTTGTCACTAGGGAATTTCCCATGTGAGGCTATGTTGCAACACAAGAGACCTATCTGCAATATTTTTTTAAAATTAAAGATTTATGCTAAGTGTTTTAATAAACTTTATGTCATATTAAATATCATAAAAGTAATTTTTAAAAACAGGAAGTAGATCTGCAATCCTATCCATTAATTATTATAACCATTTTACTTTTGAATGTTAACTTTCATTTTTTATTCCTATATTATTCATGTGCTATGGTCTTATTAACGTAGTGTTTAAAATTTGGTGCTTCAAGGAATGAAACGTACACCAGGCATGGGGGTGCTCGCCTATAATCCCAGTGGCTCAGGAGGCTGAGGCAGAAGGATCTGAAGTTCAAGGCCAGTCTCAGCAACTTAGTGAGGTCCTAAGAACTTAGGGAGAAACTTTGTCCAGATTTAAAAAACAAAAACAAAAAAGTGCTGAGGGGGTGGTTCAGTGGCTAAAACCTTCTGGGTTTAACCCTTGGTACAAGAAAAAGAAGAAGAAGAAGAAAGAAAGAAACATATATTGCTCACATTTAGTCCAAAGGGCCCCCTCACTTTTCTGCTCTTGTGTGCTTTGTCCTCTCTGAGCTATAATGGACCAAGTATTTATGAAACCAACATAATCTTCCCTGGGGGTTGTTCTCTATGAAGCCCCGGGATCAAGCTCCATTTTTTTTTTTTTTTTTTTGCAGTTTCTCTTGCTTTTAGGAATGATAAAGAAAGATTCTAGCATGCTTTACTTTATCTACTTCACAAATATTTACTGAGTGCCTACTAAGCATTGAGTGTTCCTGTGTTGATTAGGGACACAGGATGCACACTTACTTTGACATGTTAAAGATGGGAAGTAAAACCATGGGGAAAATTTTTATGGTAGTTTTGTGATTCAGAGTGGCTCAGAGTCAATTAGAGGAAAAAATATCTCTGCATTGTTTTCTGCCAAAGAAGTGAATGAGGATATAATAAAATAAAATGAGGGGGCATGATAAGCATGGTGGTGGGGGAGGGTAGGCGTGGCTTGGGGATGCACAGTTAAAGTAATAGACCCCAAGAGTGACAAAGTTAAGTTGAATCAGTGATCAGCAGATGACTAGTGGTTTCGTTAGGAGTGTGTGTGTGTGTGTGTATGTGTGTGTGTGTGCGCTAAACAGAAAAAGATAAATATAATCCTAATAGTTTTATACAAATATTAAAACTTATTTTTTATATGATTAAAAACTTTCAGGTTAAATTTGGCTTTAACTTTGGCTGAAATTTAGTTTTCCAACAAAAGTTCTTATGATATTTATCTTTCTCCAGTTGGTTTCTTTTTTAAGACAGGTTTCCCCACTTGGTAGCAAAGATGGCTATCTGCAGATTTAAGTTCTGCAAGTTTTGAAGCCCTGATGGAAACACACAGCTTTTATAACTTGACTGTTCTGGCTTGGGTCATGGGTTCTCCTTAGTTGCCAGGTGTTGAGATTATCCCCAATCCACACCATATAAATCAAGAATGACAAAATGGATCTGGGTGTGGTGGTGCAGGCCTGTAATCCCAACAATGTGGGAACCTGAGGCAGGAGAATGGCAAGTTCAAGGCCATCCTTGGCAATTTAGTGAGACCCTCAACAACTTAGTGAGAGTCTTTGAAAGAGAAAAGTGTGTGTGGCGGGGACTATAATTGTAGCTCAGTGGTAAAGCACTCCTAGGAGAGAGAGAGAGAGAGAGAGAGAGAGAGGAGAGAGAGAGAGAGAGAGAATAAAGAATGACAAAATGGCATTTCTCCAAAGGAAATAATGTATTCTTTTACCATGTGTTCTTTTTACCAAAGCATGCTGAACAGGTAAAAACTAACAATGACCACTGTACAGCTCCCTTGAAGACTTTTTGAAATGATGGATCTTTTCTCCGTAGAAGAGTGCTATAATACTTTGTAGCATTGGAACACAACAGAATTATACTTATACTTTTAGGAGTTCACAGACATTCTCAAGTTATATACACTTACCTAGGGTTCAATAGACCTCAGCTCAAAAAAAAAAAAAAAAAAAAAAAAAACCAAAAAAACCAAAAAAAACAAAAACTCTGATCTGTAGTCTGAAATAATTAAGGGTAAGACTGGCATTTTTGGTCATGGTAATTTCTACTCCAAGTAGAACATTTTGTACATTATCAATTTCCAATACATTTAATAAATAAATGAAAGATGAATCAATGAACCAAATAACACTTTTCTTTGTATAATCTGCTATACTGGTACGATGCTAGAGGGGATCATATATATCATCTCATTTCATTCTCCTAATGTTATTTTATAGGTAAGGAAACCAAAATCAAGTTAGGAGTAAAGTGATCTGAGATCTCAGAATTGACAAGCATGGAAAGATGAGAGCACACCTTATATCTGAGGGCAGATCATCCACCTGAGCAAGGTTATAGTCTGGGTGTCAAGGAATGTCCTGGGATCCACCGTGGCATAGCTGGTTCACATTCACAGCCACTGCCTTGGGGATTATCATTTACCATCTGTGCTTCTTAATCCCTATGGAGTACTTCTTGTCAGTGTCCCCCCACACACACAAAAAAATTACTATTTTATCCTTGTAATAACTCCCTAAAATTGTACTCATGCATCATGTTTTTGCATCTACCTCAGAATCTGTACTCAAACTAAGATTTTTGGTTGTGGTTGAAATTTCAACTTAACTACTAGATTCACTTATGGGATATTGAGGAGTCCCCTCCCCATAACTGTAGTATTGGAAGATCCCAGAATGATCACTACTGCACTTCAGGGAGAATGATGAAAACTCTAGGTCAGTTGCTGGAGGGTGAGCCAACTGTACAACCCAAAGCAGGCAATGTCCTCAGTTGTGTGGCATTGTAAGTACTTGATCAGTAAAGGAAAGGGACCAAAACTATCACTGTGAAGTCACTGAGTTTGGCAGATTTTGGAGATCTCCCACTTAAGGAGGTCTTTTTGCTCTCTTATCTTGCCTCGGGGCCCAAGTGAATTGATGAATATATAACACTAAGAGAACAGAAAGAGAAGGAGTTATCAGAACCCAGACTGAAATGAATGAAATATCTGACTCTACCTTTCAGCAAATTGTTTTGCATAAGAGCAGTGAAAGACTCTAATAAACAACTTTCAGTGAAATTATACTTGGCTGGTGTTTTGATTAGTTATTGGGCTTTGAATACATGCGTGTGTATTGACTGCTGATCTATGTGTATACCATACATATGTGTAAATAAATAAATAAATAAATTTTGAGGCACTTTTTTATATTTCTTAAGGAGTTTGTACCTAGGGCTAGTATGAGGAAATATTCTATTTATTTTTCCTCTTACTTTTGATGATTAATTGAACTACTTTCTCTTTTTCTACTCTTTTCCTCATGAGGACATTGCCTTTTTATTCATGTGTATGTTTGTAGGTTGTGTAAGTAGCTTTTCTTTCTTTTTGTGGTGCTGGGAATTGAACCCAGAGTCTCACATAGGATAGGTAAGCACCGTATCCCTGAGTTCTATCTCTAGCGTGTGTATGTAGTTTTATGAACCATTATTGATTGGGTGCTTGTTATGGTTTGAATCTGAAATGTCTCCTAAAAGCTCTTGAGTTGAATACTCGGTCCCCAGTGAATCAGTGTCTAAAGGTGGGGCTTTGGGGAAGGCATTGGATCATAAGGGCTCTGACATCATTTCTAGATTAATTCATGGACAGCTGAATGGACGACTGGGAGGTAGTGGAAACCATAGGCAGGTGAGGCCTGATTGGAGGAAGTGGATCATTGTAGGCATGCCCTGGGGGATTATATCTTGTTTCTATCCCCCACTCCTTTTCTGGACACTGTGAACTGAGCAGTTTACCTCTATCACACCCTTCTGCCATGGTGTTCTGCCACATCTCAGGCCCAAAGCAATGGAGTTGTCTGACCCTGGACTGAAACCTTTGAAGTTATAAGCCCAAATAAATCTTTCCCCCATTAAAGTTGTTATTATTAGATATTTTTGTCACAGTGTTAAAATATCTAACACAGCTCTTGAAAAAGCAGATATTATGATATGATATACATTTGAAATAAACATTCAGGGCTAAAGAAAGAGCTCAGTGGTAGAGTAAGTGGTAGAGCTCAGTGTGAGGACCTGGGTTTGGTCCCCAATACACATACACACATGGGTATACACACACACACACACACACACACACACACACAAGGATGTATGTTCAAGACACTGTGCTAGACAAGAGTAAGAGAAATGTCGGGTGGTGGGGAAGCAAGGCAGGACCTTCTGAGAATGCTACTTAACATGGAAAAGAGGTGTTTGCAGGTGTGTTAAAATTAAAGAGCTCAGTATGGGGAAGATTATCCTAAAGTCACCAGGGCCTTATAAAAGGGACGCAGCAGATCAGAGAGAGAAGTAAGACATGTGAAGATGAAATCAAGTCAGAGTGATGCATACTGAAGATGAGGCCAGGAGCCAAGGAATGCAGGCAGGCTCTGGAAGCTAGGGCATTTGGCAAGCAGAAGAGGGAGGATTGCTTGAGCCTATGAGTTAAGAGACCAGACTGGGCAACCCAGTGAGATTCTGCATTAAAAAAATAAAATAAAATAAATGAATCAATAATAAAAAAGATAGAAGAAAACATCTACAAGGAAACATCCTTTCCTGAAGCATGCAGAAGGAATATAGCCCTTCTCACATCTTGATTTAAGCTTCTATTCTCCAGAGCTATGAAAGAATAAATTCAAGTTGCTTTAAGACACTGTTTTTGTTTGTTTGTTTGTTTTTGTTTTATCCTTTTCAGCAATAGGAAACTAATATACACCTTAGGTTCAAGGACAAAAAAGTCCTTTAGATATTTAATCCAGTATATTAATATTTATTTTCTATGCAATCATGTAAACATGGTTAATATGATCAACTGCTTTTCCAGATGCTAGCTTCCAGTATTTTCAAAATAGTCATTCTAAATTTTTATGGTTCTAAATTTTGTTGTGAACTAGAGGAGAGAATGAACTGCATCTGAGAGCATGCTTAATGAACCAAGGAGGCTGGTCACAGCAGGGCCTGGTGATCTCTCTACTGGTTAGAAAGGTTAGGACATGTTGTGGTAACAAACCACTTCAGATATTAAAGTACCAAGTTCCTTTCTTGTTTCTGCCAATTTACTGAATAACTGGGAGATTCTCAAGGGCATCCCTCTTTCATGTAATGGCTCCATGTCATACCTTCATATCAACATGTGCTTCTGTGGTAGTCAGGGCAGGTCAGGAAAATTCTTGGAGATCTCACAGCAACAATTAATGATTTCTTCTGGAAGTGACACTCATCTTACTGATCAAAAGAAGTCACATGGCTGAGTCTAATTTCAGGATGACGGGAAAGTATGATATTCCCTTGTCCCAAAGGAGGAGAGCCAGGAACAATGTCTTCACCTTGACTCCACACTTGTAGAGTTGAGAAGTATTTTAAATTACTTTGAAATTTACATATATCCCTCAAATACTTAGTGATACCTCGTCACTTAAATCCAAGGGACTCCTTCCTTAAAACTGTTTGAGAATCCTGCCTTCTCTCAGTATTGTTGCAGATCCAGATTTCAATTGAATAGTTAGTGCTGAGAAAAGCATCATGATTAATATAGTAAATTGATTTTTAATACTGCATTCTTTGATTTTAAAGGGCTTTAAAAAACCACTTACAGAGAGCTAGACAAAATGAATACAAGTAAGCTAATTATAATGAAAGTGAGAACCCAAGTGCTGCTGAATTAAGTATGTAGAAACATTGTAAAGAAATGGAAAAATCATCTAATTATTTCATTGTGCTTACTTCTCCTCAGTCAGAAAGCCTTTGGCATCTAGAGCATTCTGTAGGCATTCCATGGTGATTTAATATCAACTAATACCTACTCGTAGCAAAGTGGTGACAGTAGGTTTCTAAATTCACAAGCTTGACATTTCGCAGTCTAATTTGGCATAGTCAAAGAGCTTTCCAGGTTGCTACTCCAAGCTACTCAGAAAATGTGAAGAGAATGTTAACCCTTTGCCAAGGATGCCTTCTTGGTACTTTACAGCAGACTTTTCTAGAAGAGATACCAGAGACAGACCAATCGAGATCTCTAATCCATATATTATACCTCGAGGTCCCCAAAGGTCTAGGAAGGACTCGCCTGCAGTTCTCTACAGTAAGGCAAGGAGCACACATGTGGCTCCAGGGGAATCCAGTGGAGGCTCTCTTGGAATACATCTGATGTTGGTGATTGTCTGTTTCACTCCTTTGTAGGGTTCAAGAAAATACCAGCTTACACATGCCGGAGGGAGTGGCTTTAGTATTCATTAGGCTGAGGGAATTCCAGCAACATTTCTGGCTTGGCTTCTTTTTCTTGCTTTGTTTTTCCCTCCTCTTTCTCCTCCTCCTCCTCCTCCTCCTCCTCCTCCTCCTCCTCCCTCTTCTTCTATTTTTTTTTTCTTTTTCTCTTTTGAGACAGGCCTCTCTGTGCTGCCCAGTCTGGTCTTGAATTTGTGGCATCAAGTGATCCTTCCACCTCAGCCTCCTGAGTGACAGGACTGCAGGCAGGTGCCACCACACCCAGCTCATTTTGGTTTATTTATTTATTTATTTATTCTTTTAAGAGAGAGTGAGAGAGGAGAGAGAGAGAGAATTTTTAATATTTATTATTTTTTAGTTCTTGGCGGACACAACATCTTTGTTGGTATGTAGTACTGAGGATCGAACTCGGGCCGCACGCATGCGAGGCGAGCGCGCTACTGCTTGAGCCACATCCCCAGCCCCGGGTTTTTTTTTTAAAGACTGTGATTATAATGCCTTAAAAAAAAAAAAACATACTATTTATGTATGAATTTCGAGCTTAGATGACTATAGTCAGTATGTGCTCAGTACATATTAATAAGTGATGTTATTTTATAGAATGGTTCTAATTGTTAGGAACATGCTAATTTCTGTCCATACAATATTTTATTTAAAATGTCAGATAACCAAGATGAAGGACCTGCCCAACTGTCCTGTGAGTAGTACTCTTGTGTCTTCATAGCCACTGTTTCTGCCCCTGATCTCCATGCAGTCTCATGGGTTGGTATTATCTTCCATTTTACCAATGAGAAAATTGAAATCCAGAAAGTGGAGTGCATTGGCCAAGGGCACATGGTTCATCTTCTACCCTAATATCTACTGGGTACACACTGTGTTCAAGGCTATGTATTAGGCTCTTTTGATACACAACTTGTTTAAGTGCAGTGAGAGCCTGGTGTTATACATATTACTCTATTCCGGGTGAAGGAGAAGATTCTTGGAAACTTGGGGACATTCAGTGATATGTCTGAGTTTTACACAGCTGATAGGGATAGAAACCTTGGATATAAATTCTGGTTTTCTGACTTGAGTCTTGTGTTTGCACCACAATTACACTTTTGTGTTGGTAGAATCAGTACTTCCAACCCCAAGGTAAATCCAAATGGGTCCAATCTAAGCTGACATCTCACAATTCAGGGTTAGGCTTGTTAGCTGAATGCTGGACAGGTTGATTTACCCTTAGTTCTTCCAGGTGACTTTTGCTGGATTTAATATGTGATGCATACAGAAATATGACAAAACATGTGCAATGTTTGTTCATTTATTTTGTTTTCATTTCTTACAAAGTAGCTCATGTTCCCAGAAAACAGATTGTAATTAGGATCCATGTTCCCGACAAGAGCATTCCGCTTAAAGTGTCATTTGAAGGCCACATTTGGTGGAGTTACTGTTTAACATAGGCAGCTTGTTTTCTCAGAAATAAGTGCACGTGTTCTACAGGCTTTGACAGCTAAGACTTTTGGTTTTAATCCCTCCTTGACAACATTTTCCTCAACCCACAGGCACAATGGTGGATCTCTTTGTATCTTGGTCTTCTTTAAGTCTGAAATGCATACATTGAGGTTACTGTCACTGAATCACTGCATATAGCACCCTCTTATCTTGCTCAGTACCTACTTGGAATGGAGTCAAACCAAGAGTCCTTATGAGTTTAATGAGAACTCCAGATGGTTTGAGCAGACATATAAGAAATAAATTCCCTTTAATGTGAATTCTGCCCAGTATGGGGTTGAATGACCATCATTATTATGTATTTAATGTGCATAGAAAAGTATCTGCAGCCTTCCAGAGTGTGCCAGAAGTTTGTAATGTACATTATTATTGTCTTTGTCTTATACCAGTCATAAATCAAAGAAAACTCAAAAATGAGACTGTGTATTTATTTCCAGGGGTATTAAAGTAGAGGTTTCTAGAACCCTGCACTGTGTGAACCTGGCAATAATGGGGAGTCTGCTGGACACTGAACCATTCATCTCAGGCTCTGCTATACAGTTCTTGCCTCTGCCTCACTCAATAAGCAAACTGCCTCTTCTTGACAATTAAAACCACTGCCAAGGTTGGGAAAGGCTAAAACCCACCTCTGACTTTAAATACAAGGTAAGAAGTATTTTTCTCTTCAATGTATCCTGCTCACTTTGGGGAAGTAATTTCATGTGATTTATTATTCAATTGTTAAATGTTTTTGAGTGTTTACTATATACCAGGCATTAGGCCAGGTGCTGGGGATTCAGCTTTGAACAAAACTGATAGAATCTCTGTGGAGCAGCTAATGAGACATGCAGAACCCGGACTAGCCAAGGGTAGCACTGTTCAAGGAATGCTGTAAAGGGAGGTTACACATGCTCTCAGAATACCAAATAGGTACCCAATACCCACCCTGTACCTGTGGGGCCGGGACAGGCTTATTGGAAGAGGCAGAGCCTAAAATGAAGGACAAGCAGAAGTTAGGGCAATGCTGGGGTGCACCAGAAGGACAGTGTGGCAGGTTGAGGCAACAGCATAAGCCAAGATTCAAAAAATGAGACTGTGCATTTATTTTCCTATACTTAGTACAGGGAAGACATTTACACAGGCTAGGAAGAAGGTTAGTGTTGGTGGTAGAGAGGGAGAGTGAGGCTGTGTAGGAATGATCACTTGGATTTGAGCATTATATGGTTTGGAGGGGTGAAAGCCATGTATCTATACCAGTTAGAATAAGACTCAGTAATATGGTGAGTGGTGCTGTGCTTGAACTAGCCCTGTGACCTTAGAGATAAAAAAAATAGACCAGTGGTTAGCCAGGTCAAGGGGAGAGCATCAGTCTGGTTGAGGTCACTGAATTGGCAATGATCTTATTTTTAGAAATCAGGAACACAGGAGTAAGAATAAGGTTGAAGAGGGAAGATGATTCTGGCCTGGGTGATGGAGGGTGTGAGGTGCCTGTGAGACCTCATGTCAAGGTGTCCAGTAGGCAGGTGTCTAACACACTGAGAGAGTTAGTTTGAGCACAGAATGGTGGGTACCAGTATACAGGGGTGCTGAGGGCCATTACCAAGTAGGAATGACGCATCGAAATTTCCTTGCCAAGCGTACCCCATGCTGCTTAGAGGACATTTGATGGGACATTGCATGCATGCTTTAATGAGGTGACCTTGCTCAAGGACCTAGGCAGATCCGGGTTTAGAGCTGATCAGGTTTGAGGAAGTAACCGGCTCCTTGAGTTTAAGGCGTTGCCAGTTTAAGATAATGGGTTTTAGGGAAGTTGGAAGTTGAAGATTATTGCTGGGATTAGGGTGTTCCTGCTGCTTGTTCCCGTTGAGTTCTCGTGAGATTAAAATGGGATTTGGAGATAGCCTCGTGGAGTAGGTGGTTTGTGCGGGAGACGGCAGAACGTGTTTGCCCCTGGACCTGTGTGGAGGCGGTGTGAGAGCGGGAATAAAGAATTGCTGTTTGAACCTACAAAGCTGTGAGTGCCTCGTGATTCTGGTGCCAAGCCGAGACATTGGCCTTGGCACAGGGGGTAGTGGATGATATTACCTGGGGCTAAGGGAGGAATACTGGGTACTTGCTGTGGAATGCCAACTACCATGGGATGGGCTGTGGAGGTAGGGGGAGAAATAAGGGCAAAAATAGGATATAGGGGGGAAATCCAGAGGGGTGCTGATTTTATAAAATGACAGAATCTGAAAACAAAAACCTAAGCATGAGCCCATTTTTTAATATGTTTACTGCAAGAAATTGGGGTGGGCCAAGGGAAGTTAAGAATTGGGGTTAATGGAAATAAATAGGCTTTAAAAATCTACTGTGTGTGTGTGTGTGTGTAGTTATTTGAGACTTAGGGAAGAAAACAGGGAACTTGGGACAGATATTACTTATGTTTCCATAGCTTAGGCATATATAGAATTTCTAGTCATTTAACATGTGCTTATTTGGAGACTAAGTCTAGAGCATTTTTCCTGGGCCAGTGGGGGATACATGTGAAGTGTATGCTGTATCTGTCTCCTGGAAGCTTATAATCTTGTTAGGGAAATAACACATACACAATTCCACTAGTATAAGAGATAGCGTATGATGATTACTAAAAGCCTGTATAGAAAATAAGATTTATAAGAGTTTAGGGAAGGAAAATATTGATTTTCAGCAAGAGTACTGACAGAAAGACAAGACACAGGATCAGATATGGAGTTCTGTGTACTGACTCAATTTGTGCAGATTGAAGAGTGTTCGAAAACTACATCCAGGAAAGACGGACTCCAGGACTTGTTCTCCTTTCCTGAGCTCACCAGGGTAATGCAGTATCGGTTTAGAAGTGCCTGTGGCTTTTCAAAGCAACATTCATCTTGAGAAGGAACAATTAGTCTTTGTCTTTCATTAATATCAGAATCAACAGCTCAAAAAGGAAAAGTCAGCAGTAACTTTTCAATCACTCCTCCAACCCCCTAGGTTGTTTTGAGAAATCCCCAAATTTCTTGTAGCAAGAACATGGATTATATTTAGCAACAAGTTCCGCCTTGCCCTAGAGTATGCCAGAAACAAACTTTGAAATCTCACAGAAAATAAGAGAACTTGTGGGTTTTGTTACTTGGCAACTGAGATCTAAGCTATTAAAATAAGAAATTTGCATTATTTTATAGTTCAAAAAATGCAATGCACGCTATTTTTTGGGGGAAGGGAAAATAAAATTACTGTAATTTCAATATCCTGTTGTTTCAAAATTCCACACTTACTGGGCTTGCTTTCTTGCTGTTACATTATTGTCACCTAAAGTGTCTTCAAGGACTGGTGGTCCAGGCAAGGTATCAAGTCTTGCTGGGGTTCCCAGGAATTCCACAAGAAAGTTAAGCAAATATTCAGAAAATGGGAAGAATTTTATCTGGGACTTAGGAAAGCTCCCTTGCATATAAGGTGGTGGGAGAGAACACTGGAGATACAGAAACCAGAGAGTGACATCATCCTGAGATTATAGGGTAGCCGGTAGCATCTGCTTCAGTTCTGGGAGATATGCCTTCTTGCTCCTGTTTTCAAATCTCCCAGATGTACTTTTGCTGTTGTCCCCATACCTCCGTTTGTCCCTAACTCTATTATGTCCAATGCATGAGAAAGTATCAGTGTGGCACCCATATTTCCCAAACAATATTTTAGGATTAATGCTCTGTCAAGAATGAATGAATGCATGCTGGGTGTGGTAGCACATGCCAGAAATTCCAGCAAATTCCAGCAACTCAGGAGGCTGAGATAAGAGGACTGAAAGTTCGAAGCCAGCTTCAGCAATTTAGTAAGTTCCAATATGAAAATAAAAATAGTTGAAGCTGTAGCTCAGTGATAGATCACCCATGGTTTCAACCCTAGTAGCAGAAGAGAGAGAGAGGGAGAGAGAGAGAGAGAGAGAGAGAGAGAGAGAGAGAGAGAGAGAGAGAGAGAGAGAGAGAGGAGAGAGAATGAGTTAAGAAGAAAGTAACCCAAATATTTTACAAACATATATGGTGTGCAAGATGTTTTTCTTTATGAATTAAACTTGACTGATTGATTTAGGATTACCTAGAAATCAAAGATGTATTATGTATACTGGGTATTTCTGGATTTCAGGGAAGGAGTTTCTTATTCCATGTCTGCTGCCCTTCCAGAATTGCTATAAAAGGCTTGGGATTCTGTGGTCACAATTGCACATCAGTGAAAAAGCAGGAGAGAAGTAAAATATCCTTACTAATTCCAGCCTTCCAGTTAATAACAACTTAGTGTTATGGAAGTGCTAATTCTTAAAAGTTTAGAAAATGATGAGGCAAAATTACAACATTTGATATGGAAATGCCATATAAAGCCTTTATTGAGAAAATGATATATTTCCTTCTGTTTTATATTATGATGATCTCATAATAAATTCAAGAGGATATATTATTACAATACTGACAAGTGAACCTGGTGTAAGCTTTGTTATTATGTTCACTGGTGTACCTGCAAATGTCTGGAAGATTTTTGGGTAAATAATGAATACAATGAATATTTGCTGAATACATGGCTTAAGTGAGTTTGTTTTTGTCCAGATAGTATAAAATTGAGTTATCTTTCTGATACTTCATGAGGTTAAATTTTCACTTAATGGGCTATTTTTCTAGACAAAGGTCTCAGATTATGGCTATTTGTAAGTCACAAATTCTTCAACATCAGATACAGGCCAGAAGATTTCTTATCTGTTTTCTGTTCAGCCAAACAGGATCGTTATCTAAGGATTCTTTGCATTCTAAAAGCCACCAGATCTATGAATGCAGGTTTGCTTAAGCCTGTTTCACTTGTAACTTTTCATGATTGTTATAAAAACATAGACATACCCCTTGACCTATTATGGAGAAAGCTTTAGGAAATTTTATAAAGTTATATCAACTCCCCTCTGATAGCGTCCAGAGTGTCATCATGTATGGAAAAAGTGAAGAAATTCTAATCATTGGACTCTGAAAAATCATAGCCAATTATCTGCTCTGTCAATTTGTTAACAATGAGGGACCAACATTTATTAAATAGCTGGTTGGAGGTAGAAAGGGAGCCTTTAGATAGGGAGCTAGTTAGGGGAGTTCTTCCTGCGAAGGTCTGATCTGAAGAAAGAGAAGGAGCTGGTTATATAAAGCCAAGGGTTAGACATTTTAGGCAGCAGACCAGCATGAGCAAATTAATCACTGTATCAGAGATTCTTGTACAAATAATAGGATTTGAAACCAAGGATGTTCTTTAAAATAATTCAAAGGGAGGCTGGAGGAGCATAGTAGAGGGTCATAGATAAATAAGATCAGCCATATGTTTCTGACTTGGTGATGGAATAGAAAGGCTTATTATTTTATACTCTCTGGTTGTGTATGTTTGTAACTTTCTATAATAAAACTAAAAAAAAAAAAACTTTGGAATTTTGTTTGTGGACAAATTCATTGCTTAATTTGGTTAGGTGTTTTAGAACTGACTTCCTTTCACCACTTACCATCTTATGGAGTTTGGAACTGATGGTCTGAGAAAAATGGTGCTTGAAGCATCTAGAGAGGAGTTTAGCAAAATGTATCTACTCAGTACAGACAGATCTCTGCTCTCAAAATAAAGGTTTTCATATGCTTTTATGAAATCAGAAAAAAAAAATTTAGGAAAGTTTGGCTAAGTTCAATTAAAAAAAATCAACTTTATTGAAGCACAATTTGCATGCAATAGAATTCACAGCACCGTGAAACTTCACCTTGAGTGAGATATAGAATATTCTTCCTCTCTCACAAGTTCCCTTGTGCCACTCGTGTAATTACAAATTGTGGGAATTACCTCAGTTACCACAGTTATCTCCCTCTCCCACTTTAGGAGATTGCTGATTTGATTTCTTTTAGTACAGATTAACTTCACTTGTTCTATAATTTCGTATTATGAAATCATACACTGTGGACTTTTTTGTGTAGTCTTTTTTTCCTCAATCCTTGTGGTGACATGTACCATTCTTTTTTTTATTATTGAGAAAGATATTATATTATGTAAATAAGCCACAATTTGTTCTTATTATTCACTTGTTGATGAACATTGGGTTGAATCCAGGCTTGGGCTTTATGAATAAAGCGGCTATGAAGATAGTATATGAGTCTTGCATATGCATGTTTGTTTTCATTTCTCTTGAGTAAACACGTAGAAGTGAAATATCTGGTGTTTATGGTAAGTATATTTTGAACTTTGTGATAAACTGCCAAATGCCTTTGGAAGTAGTTGCATTATTTTATAGTCTCGCCAGTATTATATTCAAATTCCAGTTGTCCCATCTTCTTGGCAACATTTGATGTTGCCAATCTTTAATATTAGTCAATCTAGTGGGTTCAAAGTAGTATCATGTTGTGATTTTTTTCTACATTTTTATTGGTGCCCTAGTTGTACATAATGGTTGGATTTGATGTTACATATTCATACATTCACACAATATAACAATATAATTTGGCCAGTATCATTCCCCAGTATTTCCCTTTTCTTTCCCTTCTTCTCTACTTCTGCTGTACTGCTGTACTTACCACTGTATTCCACCAACTTGATGTCCATAGCTTCCTAATAATGCTGAAATCAAGTATATAAGTGGTCTTTTTTTTTTTTTTTCTTTTGGTGCTAGGGATTGAACCCAGGGGCCTTTAACCATGGAGTCACATCTCCAGCCTGTTTTTATATTTTAGAGACAGAGTCTTGCTAAGTTGCTTAGGGTCTCACTAAGTTGTTGAGACTGCCTTTGAACTTGTGATCCTCCTGCCTCAGCCTTCTGAGATGCTGGAATTATAGGCATGTGCTACCATGCCCAGAATAAATTGTCTTTTATATTATGTAAATAAGCCACAATTTTTCTCTTTTAGGTCCTCTGTGTTTCCATATACATTTTAGAATCAGCTTGTCAATTTCTTGGAGCAGGTGAGAAGTTCTGATAGGATTTTGAATAGGATTATATTGAATCTTATTCAATTTGGTAAGAAAAAAAGAACATATGCAGTCTTCTAATCCATGAATGTGTCTTTGGTGCTGGGGATTTAACCCAAGTGGGCTACACTCCTATCCCTGTTTGTTTATTTGAGACAAGATCTACCTAAGTTGCCCAGGATGGCCTTGAACTTGCCATCTTCCTGCCTCATCTTCTCAAATTGCTGGGATTATTAGCATGTGCCACCACATATGGCTCAGTTTAGTTTTTAGAAACTCATTACTGAATAGTATATTGAGAATAATATATTCACAAACTTAACAAATCATATCATTACCATTTTCATGAATAAAATCCCACAATTAAATGAACTATTTTACAGCTAAGACTTGAGTCACTACAAGGTGAAATAATTTGAAACAAGCTATGCAATGTGTCCAGTAAAGTCCCCAGACTTTTCTTTTCTTTGAACATAACCATAGAGTGTTATTGCCTTCTTCATAAAACAAAAGATGAAGTTTAGAACTGGGTCACTGGGCCCTTTGTTTTCCAATTCACGAAGCCAGCCTCTCTAACAGACAGCACTCTCGTAGATGTGCAGTGGGGCTCACCACCCTTCATGCCTCACACAATCTGCTTTGTGGCATTCGTCTTTTTCTGGAAAATGGGCTTCTTCTCCCCACCATAGGTCCTGTACTTCCTGTAATAGCGCTGCTTCCCTGCGCACACACAAAAATCCTTGCCTCTCTTACAGTGTCACTCCGTGGTGTCGGTACATGCCATACTTCTTATTATGGAATGCCTGGCAGGTTTTAGGAATGTTCATCAGGTTTGCAGGAGCATTGTGGGCAAAGAGTGCTGCCCAGTCTCTTCAGCAGGACTCTCCTCTAGCAGAGAGGGAAGAGGATTCATGAAACCATGCTGTTGATACCATTGGTGATGAGATCAATCACTTTTTGCCTCACTATTAAAAGATTTGGAAGTAGGGATGGATAATTGTCTAATTTCTTCTGACAATACTCCAAGAAGGGAGCATATCCTGAGGAAGTGTAGAGAAGAAAGAAGCAGGAGCTGGTGTGGTGGCATATGCCTGTAATCCCAGTGGTTCAGGAGGCTGAGGCAGGAGGATCGTGAATTCAAAGCCAGCCTCAGCAAATTAGCAAGGCCCTAAGCAACTCAGAAAGACCCTGTCTCTAAATTAAAAAAGAAGAAGAAGAAGAAGAAGAAGCAGGGCCCTTTTATGATGTTGATGTTCCAAGAGGCATACTGAAGTTCAATGGCATTTTTTTTTTTTAACAACAGTTACATTTCCTAGAGCCCAATTCAGAAAATATTTTTTTTTCCCAGCAAAGTCCTGATTTCTGGGATTAAGGTCTTTAATATTGAGATTTATGATTTAGTAGTTGAGTAAATTTGTGCAACTTTTTTCTATAAGAAACCCCAAATATTATTTTTTACCTCCTCTAAAATTGATATAGTAATACTTCCTACTTCGATGACTTTGGGGAACTTATTCTGAGGATCAAATGGTAAAGCTTTAAAAAGCCCTTTGTAAATCTCTAATCAAATGTTAGGTACAAATATGGTTAAACCTCCCTGCCTTCCTGCCTGCCTGCTTGCCTGCCCACCCTCTCTCCCTCCCTCCATCTCTCCCTCCCTTCCTCCCTCCCTCCCTCCCTCCCTCCCTTCCTTCCTTCCTTCCTTCCTTCCTTCCTTCCTTCCTTCCTTCCTTCCTTCCTTCCTTCCTTCCTTCCTTCCTTCCTTCCTTCCTTCCTTCCTTTCTTTTCCCTTTCACTGAACTACAGGCCCAGCACACCATGACCCCTTCCCACTTTGAGACAGGGTCTTGCTAAGTTGCCCAAGCTGGCCTTGAATTTGCCATCCTCTCATCATGTCTCCTCAGTAGCCACCAAGCCCTTTTTTGAATGACTGTGCAGAGATTTTTTGGCACAGGAAGAAATGGAAGAAGAGGGCATCGTTAATATACATGGAAAATCTGCTGTGTGCCAGAGACCTTATGAATGTGATTTCTTTTAATTTATACAATATCCCATGAGACTGTGGTTAGGAATTCTAAGGTAAGAATCATTATTACCCTTTTGCAACTAAGAAACTGAGGCTTAAAGAGATTTTGTAACTTTCTTAGTTATGAAGTACCTGACTTTAAAACTCTATCTTCCATAGAACAAATCGTCTAGTTGAGAAGCTAGTGAGTTTTGGCAAGGGGCCTGCAAGGGGAATGGAGGAATACCAGAGTAGAGATGCAGCTCAGAGCTTACACCTGGACTCCCTCTTTTCCTTCTATGACCACCCTTCTCCATATACAGTCTTCAAGGGGCAAGGCAGATTACAGCTGAAACCACATTGCCAAATTATGATGAGGGTGTTTTCGTAGAATATTTACAGTGCATGCTGAAATTTGTTCTTGGAAGATGCGGTCAAGGAATATTTTTTATGTGCCATTACATGGTAGACCCATAATGGATTCTGAGGAGGCAGTCCATGGTACTGCTCCTGACTTCAAGAAACATTTTCTTTATATACAGGAATAGGACATATTCTAAAGCCAATCATATATAATTATAATGGAATTATAAATAATAATTCCCAGCAATGGACAGATAGTATCATATGAACACACAGAAAGCCATTCTGTAGGAATAAGAGGCCACTGAGAGGATTAGGAGTGGGTTTCTATGGGTACCTGGAATCTTACCTGGAGTTTGAATTGACTGATAGGATTCAAGCAAGAAGGAGAGAGAGTGGATCTCTTGATGGGAAATGATGGGTTGCTCCTTTTTGGAGGACAACAGAAAGAGCATGTGGCCAGAGACCTACTTGATTGTGTGATGGCCAAACATGATTTCTGAAGGGGGTTAAGCTCTTCTAACCATAACTGATTACTAGTGACTGTCTTCAAGGTGCTGCTCAATTTACTTCACACACACATATATAACTTCTCACATGCAAAGAAGAGAAATAAGGATGTTGATCTCCCAGAATTGCAATGAGGATTCAGTGAGAGAGTGCATGAATACACATCACAAATACTGATCAAAATGACTTCTGTTTTCCTTGAGTATGGTCTTAGCTTTTGGACTATAATTCCAGAGACTGGAGAGGCGAAGGCAGGAGGATCACAAATTCGAGGATAGTGTCAGCAACTTAAGGATACCCCGTTTCAAAATGAAAAATAAAAAGGACTGGGAATATAGCTCAGTGGTAAAGTGGCCCTGGGTTCAATCCTTAATGCCAAACAAAGAAACAAACAAACAAAAAACATGTTTCTTAGCTGACTACGTTGACTGTGGCAGTTCACTTGACTTCCTGTCCATCATCTTCCAAGTTTATTTGTTGGTAGTCATTCTTGCTTCCTTTCTCTAGATTTCAGAGTGTTCTTCCTTATCAAGGTTAATCGTTTCACTTGGCTCTCTTTCCCAGTGACTTAATATTTCGGGCTTTGTGTCAGATTTCCTTCTGCTATTTATTTAGTCAAATATTTGTCTTTGAAGACAGAGATGGATAAATATAAATCTTCCTATCTCACTTACTTACTATTATAAAGATAAAAAGATTTTCTTTTTCCTCTTAAGTTAAATTGAGAAAAGACCCTTTGCTTAAGATTTTTGTACAATGCTGGGTTGGTAGTAGCAAGTAACACTCGGAGTACTTGTGTGTGCCTATAGCTTTTGGCCTGAAAAATTTGGAAATCCTAACTCATGTTTGTACAAAGAATTAACAAGTGCTTGCTCCTTGATTAGACAATGTATCCTAAATGAGAAAACCAACATCAAAAAAGGATCATAAAAGTGATCAATGCTGTTTTTCCCCTTCTATTTCATTGTCTTTGTTTTTTTTTTAAAAAAAAAATTCTTGATTTTATTATTGGTGCATTTTAATTATACATAATAGTGGGATTTGTTGTTACCTATTTATACATGTACATAATATGATTTGGTCAATTTCATTCTCCAGGACTCCCCTTTCCCTCCCCCACCTTCCGTGGCCCCTTCTCTACTCTACTGATCTCCCTTCTTTTTCATCGGATCCTCTCCATAATTTTTCTCCTGTTTCTCTCTGGCTTCCACATATGAGACATAAAATACAACCCTTGACTTTCTCAGTCTGGCTTATCTTGTGTAGCATAATGCTCTGAAGTTCCATCTATTTTCAGGCAAATGACATAATTTCATTCTTTATGATGGAATAAAACTCCAATGTGTGTGTGTATAGCGCATTTTCTTTATCCCTTCATCTGTTGATTAGCACCTGGACTGGTTCCCTAACTCCACCAGTGCTATAAACAGGGGTGTGCCTGGGTGGCGATAGCTGGCTGTGTGGTAGGATGACTATCTTCGTATCATGATTTCCATTGTTACTTTTCAGGGAATCCTCAATCAGGATTGTTGAGCTGCTCTCTAGCCAAGCCATTTGCTTTCAAGTCACCTCCAGTCTTTCACAGGATGACTCTTCTCAGCTTGAATGAATACCATGTTCAAGTCTTTCACTCCTACATTAGAAGGGTAGATCAGCCAATGAAATGCTGAAGTCTTTTCTTTGAACATATAAATTTATTATTGTGAGATATGGGTTTTTAATTAACCTTTGCTGTTGAATCATTGTGCAAGCCTGTTCATCACTGTCCTTTAGTCCTGTCACCTATAAACTAAGCTGTAGCAGCAGAAGGATATCTCAAGGACAAAATAAAATGACTGTTGGCCAGGCATGGTGGCACATGCCTGTAATCCCAGGCTCTGAAGGCTGAGGCAGAAGGATTGTGAATTCAAAGCCAGCCTCAGCAACTTAGTGAGGTCCTAAACAACTCAGCGAGACCCATATATATATATGGGCTGGGGATGTGGCTCAGAGGTTAACAGTCCCTGTGTTCAATCTCTGGTACCAAAAACTAAAATAAAATAAAATGATTATAAATCTGGGATCTTTGTAAAACAAGACTGATGTAGCAGATTACTGCTTTTAAGTAGAATAAAAAGGGCTAATTTCCAATGCATATTTAAAAAGCCATGTTGGCAGGAGGTCAAGCCCAGTGGCCCAGATCTACCTACGCTAGCCTGTAAGAGATCCAGGCTCACATTAGGCCCGGGTCCATCCCTCCACTGGCAAGCACCCACCAACAGAGCCACCCCTTCCAACCAACAGACTACCACAGAAGGTCAAGCCCAGCAGACCAGATCTTCCCACACCGACTTTCACAGGACCCAGGTCCAGAATAGGTTCGAGTTTGCCCCACCCCTACCTGAGAGCTAAGCCTAACCCCTTCTATCTTGGGATACTGCAGTCACCACCATAGCCTTCACCATGCATTAGCCCCTAACTTTTTGACAACAGACAAGGCCTAGAAGTAGTTGTATCTCAGAACAGGCATCCCAAAGGGAGAGTGAGGCCCACTCTTTCAGCCCCATCTCTGTGAGCATTGCTTCCATCTTGGGACACCTCAATTAGTATCTCAAATTACCTTGGCTATTACTGCCATCATCTTTAGTTGCAGTAGCATACACTGAGGGACATCAGCAGGGTCTGGAAGTCCAACATCAAGGTGAGATACAGACAATCTGCATGGGTACTACAAGAATATAGGGAAGAAACTGTCATATCTCAGATCCACACTGCAAGAAAGGAAGACACACAGACAACATGAAAACACAAGGGAGGAAAGTGTCCCAAACAAACCAGGACAGTATAATAATAGAACCCATGAACAGCGAAATTGATGAAATGTCAGAGAAGGAGTTCAGAAGGTTCATAATTAAAATGATCTGTGAATTAAAGAATGACCTAAATGAGCAAATACAGGCAAAAATTGATCACTCCAATAATGAGATAAGAGAGAGAATACAGGTAGCAAAAGATTACTTCAAAAAACCCAGTCAGAAATCCTTGAAATGAAGGATACAATAAATCAAATAAAAAATTCAAGAGAAAGCATAACCAACAGACTAGATACTTGGAAGAAAGAACATCAGATAATGAAGACAAAGTATACAGTTTGGAAAATAAAATTGATCACACAGTGAAGATAGTAAGAAACCATGAACAGGACATCCAAGAATTATGGCACAGCATTAAAAGACCAAATCTAAGAGTTATTGGGATAGAGGAAGGCACAGAGTTTCAAACCAAAGGAATGCACAATCTCTTCAATGAGACAATATCAGAAAATTTCCCAAGCATGAAGAATGAATTGCAAAACCAAATACAAGAGGCTTACAGGACACCAAATGTACAAAATTACACCAGATATATATCAAGGCACATTATAATAAAAATGCCTAGCATACAGAATAAGAATAGGATTTTAAAAGCCACAAGAGAGAGGAATCAGATCACATATAGGGGGAGACCAATTTGAGTATCAGATTTTTCAACCCACACCCTCAAAGCCAGGAGATCATGGAACAACACATATCAAGCTCTAAAAGAAAATGGATGCCAACCAAGAATCTTATATCCAGCAAAATTAAGCTTTAGATTTGATGATGAAATAAAAACCTTCCATGATAAACAAAAGTTAAAAGAATTTACAACTAGAAAGCCTGCACTACAGAACATTCTCAGCAAAATATTTCATGAAGAGGAAATGAAAAACAGTGATGAAAATCAGCAAAGGGAGGTATTACACTAAAGGAAAATCTAATCAGAGGAGAAACCAAGTCTAATTAAATACCAAAAATAAACAAAATGGTTGGGAATACAAATCTAGTTTCAGTAATAACCCTGAATGTTAATGGCCTAAACTCACCCGTCAAAAGACATAGACTTAACAGATTGGATAAAACAAAAACAAAAACAAAAACCAACAATATGCTGCCTCCAATAGACTCATAGGAAAAGATACCCACAGACTAATGGTGAAGAGTTGGGAAAAATCATAAAAAGCCATGTCAAATAAATGAGTACAAATATATAACTTAAAGTTCTGATAGGAAAGAACAATTTTGAGGGTCTTTTGTTGTTGTTATTGTTGTTTCTTTTTCTTTTTTGTACCAAGGATTAAACTGAAGGATGCTTAACCACTGAGCCACATTCCCAACCCTTTGAATTTTTAAAATTTTGATTTTTTTCTTTTTTTGTGGTGCTGGTGAGTGAACCCCGGGCCTTGTGCATCCAAGACAAGCACTCTACCAACTGAGCTATATCCCCAGCCCTGAATTTTTTAAATTTTAAGACAGGCTCTTATTAGGTTGCTTACAGCCTCACTAAGTTGCTGGGGCTGGCTTTGAACCTGAGATTCTCCTAACTCAGCCAGCTGAGCTGCTGGGGCTATGGGCATGCAACACCACAGCAGCCCAATTTTGAATTTTCCTAGAAACAGGAGCACTGTTCTACAGTCTGGCGGGCAAAGGTGCTAGAGCCCACTGTTCTTCTCTTTCAACTGCCAATGTCACTGTATTCCTGCTATTTCAGACACACTGTACACATGGTGTTAACTTAAATGGTACCCAGAAAAAAAAAATACACATGCTGCATATGGAGAAAAGCCTAAACTCTTTCTCTATTTTTATGAGCCGCCAAGCTTGCTGCTGGTGTTTACATTAACAGAGAAATGTGATATTAATATTTAGCTCACTCTGCAGAAATATGCATTTAAATGGGAGAAATTTCAGCATGCAGTCTCCAGAGCGATTTGTCTCTGTGTGTCTGAGCGCATGGAGACACACACACACACACACACACACACACACACACAGAGATACACGCATGCACGCATGAAGAATGTCTCCCAGCTCACAGGGCTGAAAGTTCTCAATTAAGTGAGAAGAATAACACATGGCCAGCAGAAGGAGGGGATCTAGAAGAATGGCAATGTTTACAGCTACAGGGGTTGCCCAGCATGCATGGGGGCTTTGTGAACCCTGTTGGAGATGGAAGCCCCACATGGACAGCTGCAATATCAAAGAATCCCAGTGACCTAGATTCAGCTATAGATTCTGAACTGCTTTGGCCTGAGCTGCCATCACTCCGCCAGCGGTCCACTTGCAGTTTCACTGGCTCCCTGGCAAACAGTGCTGACCCATTTCACCATGACAACCTGGGCTGCTCTCCGAAAGGCTGTGTACGCAAGGAAACGCGCACTGTTGGCATTTTAAAGATTCCAGAATTAAGTTTACACAAGAGTATTTGAAAACCACATTTAGAAAACTCAACTAAAGCTGACATTCTTTGACAGCAGTGGAAAAGATGGAGAAGAGAAATGTGGAAAAGTAACTGTTAGCCTTTTCCACGTTTCTACACCCTCAGCCAAACAATCCATTTTATATTTTACTCAGCTAATAGCAGTGCAATAAATACATTAACCAAAGTGAATTGATAAACAGAGAATAAGCAGGCGAAAAAGCCAAGGGATTAACTTCCACTGCTACATATATTCTGGTCTATTAAAGCAGCATATATAGAATCAAATAATTTAAACTCTCATGATAAATAAATGGAAGTGTTTAAAGGTGGATTTATTACAGCCTTGGCTCAACCTTGAACTGTACAGAATCGAGTTTCATTGGAGAATGAGAATAGTATGCCCCTTGGGGGAAAAAGGGGTCTGTGCTTTGGTAAAGGAATTCCATTTAGCGAGAGCAATTTAGAAAAATCAGGATCTGGTATGTGCATGTGATCACATTAAAATGTACCCTCCTTTTTTTGATGAAAACCATAACTCTGAATTGAATGCATTTCCAGCCCTTTATATTGAAATCCATGTACCATTCTCAGCACCACTTTTTTGTTGTTGTTGTTGTTGTTTTTAATGTTAAATTAGCTGTGAAGCTAAAGCTTAGCTCTTCCTGAGTGATCTTCTCTGTTTCTTGCAGAGCAGAAGCAAACTCACAAGAGGCAAAAGGATGCTCCATGAGGTTCTGTCTATTCCTAGCAGCAGACCCTGTCCTGGGGGCATCAGGATTTTACTCAGGGAAGATAGACCCACACAGAATCTTCACCTTTTAAGGAGAAGAATGAGAGGAGCAGCCAGAAGCTTGGCATTATGGGAATTGGCCCAATGCACTTTAGGGAAACATGGAAATAAAATCATAGCATGCCTTTTGAAATGAATCAGTCATTTACTCCTTTTGTAAGAGATTTCAGGAACTCTCCTTCTCATTCTCTCTTACTCAGCATTTTTCTTCAGAGCTTAAAAAGGTTTTCTTTCATTCTGCAAGAGCTTGGTCTCCTTTACAGGTCCTTCTTGTCTCAAATCTTCCAGGAAAAATTTCTATCCTTTGTTGAAGAATTGATTTCCCTCTGGAGATACTCATAATTCTATTTGCCTTTATTTTTCATCCCAGCTGTCAGTGAAGAATTTATTATGTTAACTAAGTATTAATACATTGGTGCAAATTAGATAAAGAATTGAAAAATATCATTGTAAACAGTAGTAGCCATTGGAATCAATCATTCAAATCTTAAAATGATTAAATGTGAAAATTAATGATCCAATACATGTGAAGCATAGCAACAGTTTTTCATGGCCCAATTGGAGTTACAAGTAGGATAATCATACATTCTAGCCTACTGCTCTGCTTGCCATTCTGATATAATTACAAATAGTAAATTGCATGGTCTTCCCAATAATAATATTTTCTGTGCTGGAAACATCTTCCTTAAGCATGGATCCACAATTTAATTTGCTGTCTATTATATGGTTTTATCAGCAAGAAGCGGAGGTCACCATCTCTTACTGAAAATTCTATCACTTTCGTATGTAAGGTTAATCATTAATTCGAGGTTATCACAGAATGTATTCAGGGGTGACCACAGCCAAAGCTGGGAAGTAGGCAGGGTTCACAATGGTGTCTTGATCTTGCCAGAATAATCTTCTATACCCTACTTTCCTTAGCACATGCTTTCCTCTAAATTTGTCTTCTTCTTTCCTACTGTCCTTTCTTGTCTCTCCTGTTCCTTTTCCAAGAGTTTGATGAGTTTTAAAAGTTTGCTTCTGGGAGAGTTATTTGCAAGGACAAAGGTAAATCTTTTTTGATAGAATTTCTGTCATTTATTCTTAAAATCACATACCATGCAGACAAATCTCTTCATTCCCCCCTCTTCCTCTGTCAGCAGTCAGTGAAGTTAGTAGGCACCAGGAAGATGAGCAGGGCTCCCAGTGTAGATGATCTGAAACACAAGGCAGAAAATAGCTTTTGTTTCCAAATGCTTTTCATTCCTTCGGCTATAAAACTATGTTATATGCTTCTAAATCTAAAAAGGACCTTCATGGGAAAGCGAATGGAGATTCAGATTGTTCTATCATTTCTTATTTGGAAGACCAAAAATATCTGAGATCTGTTCAATGCCTTTGAATCTAAAAGAATAAAGCATCCATGATATATTTAAGTCACTTCCTTAATTAAATTGGCATAAAACTGGCTGTCTAGTTGCATAGGAATTACTTTTTTCTTGGTGAGGAATGAAGCTTTGTAATATCAATACGTTTTAAAGGATTATTTCCCATAGAAAACATTAAAAATGTAGGACAGGGTATTTTATGAGATCACTCAGAATTCTTCTCTAATACTTGTGATATCATCTGTCTTTTATATTTCAATCACTGATTGATCAGCGTTTATGGTTTGCTGTGTCAAGATATTCAAGACTTGATGTAAACATTATCTTTGCACATGCTTGTAGATTTCCAGGTCTGAACTTCTGCATGACTTTAATGGATTCATTATTCAGACATGCACTATCTTGTGGACTGAATCATCTTTGTGATCATGAGTTTGTTGGTGCTTATCACTAAAAGCATTTAGTGATGTAAATGACCAGCCAGTTTCTGAAATACCAGAGCATCACTTGCCTTGACCTGCAAAAGCATGCTTAGTTCATCCTAAGGAGGCAGGGTATACATATAAGCTTCCAATCCAGGTACAAAGTTACTGTCTCCCATTTGGAATTATAAGCAATGGCTGATTGTATGTTTTGTTCATATTCCATTAGTCATTTTTTTGAAAAATAAAATTAGTTTTCCATTTCTTTAAGACTTCACATGGTCCTTTTCTTTTTTTTCTTTTAGCTCTGCTTTTAGATTTTTTTGTTTTATTAGTTTATTCACTCAGTGAATATTCAATCAGTACTCTCTTGCTCTCCTGACAAGGTGTTGTGCTGAGTACTGTGCCATGTGAGGTATGACATCTACCTCCTATTAGGTTTCAGTCTGATGCAGATTCTGTCCTCCAGAAATTGAACTAGAAGAGACTCTGGCTGCAGTCAGAATAATTTCTGGGGCTGAAGTGTTTACTTAATTTTAATAAAGATTGGAGGGCAATACTGGGCTAAGCTGGTGTAGCAGAACCTACAACATGGAGGGTAGCAGAGCAGTCTGTGTTGAGGAAACAGCCCAAAAAAGTTGCCTTTAGAATTGAGCATTGAGGAGTACCAGGGCTGAGAGTGAAAGATTACTTGAGAGCCGGATTGTCCAGCTAAGGGTTTGGTCTTAATCCCTATTAAGGGGAGACACCCTCAGAGAATCTGGAAAGATTTTTGGCAACTTCTCTGCTTTAAGAAAAAGAAGGCGGAGGGTGATTTTCAAGATGAACTGAGGAGGGAAGGGCAACAGAGGGAGAAAAGTCAGTTGGGAAGTTATTTCAACACTCAAGGTGTGGTGCGATAAGAAATGGAAGCAGGATGAATCAAAGGAAGAGAAGATATGTAATGTGGGAGTGTCGTAGTTTTATTTCCCCAGAGAATTGAGTTCACCTTCATTAATGCAGCAATAAAACGAGTCATACTTTTGCTAAGCCTTCCAAAAATGTAGCAACTTATTTTGCAGTAATTGTGTTCAAGAAGTACTTATGAATGTTATAAAATGATCTCAGTTAGTGACTTAAGAGACATGTGTCAAAGAACAAAGATGGTTACAAATTTAAGTCCAATATGCTTCCTTTTCAAGCCCTCCACTGCCCGTGGTCTGCAAGTGCAGAGCATTTTGGACATTATGTTATGTTCCACTCTCATCATTCCCTCTGAAAATGATAAAGCCCTTCTGCTTTGATAATGGGGAGAATGAAACACAGAAAGTATCAATAAATGAAGTAATTCAAAAGCAATATTTCCATTGTGCCAATTTTCTTTAGCAAGAGACAAGTCAGAATACCCTTTGTAGAAGTTACTTTAGAGTGAAGTGGTTGAACCAGGGAAAACTTGTGCTGAACAGACAAAAGAGAGATGGTGAAGGCTAAGCATCTGTGGAGGATGGGTCTGCCACCAGTTGGTCCTTACTTGCTGGAGCTGGCATGGACAATTTAGGGAAATTTAGGACAATGACAGTGGATTTTTGTCATAAATTATCTAGATTACTATTTATCTTCTTGTCCAAATTTTTTTAAAAATTAGTTTATTCTTTAGATTGTGTCAAGTGTGACCCATTTGATTTGCTGACTGTAAAGTGCTTTCTATTTAATAAGTATAATCCCCAACTTACAGCGGGAAGAGAAAGTCAAAACACTGGATAAAATGTGGAATTCAATTAAATACAAGTTTCGACAACATTACTGAATATATAACCCAAGAGATATTACCAGGAAGCAATGGTTAAATGAAGCAATTATTATGAATGTTTATTGGTTATGCATCATACACTTATGCGTTTATTTGGGAACACAGAACTTCATATTTTCATATGTATATAATGAGATAGAAACAAGGAGAGTGAGAGCAAATAAGAGATTTTACCTAGAAGCAGAATATTCTGAGTACTTATGTTTAAATCATTTTCCTTAAAGGTCCCTCTTTAGGCATTTGAAGTGGAAATCATTCTTTTAGGATTCCATTTTATCACTCATTTTTGTTTGTATAGAACTGCCCAAGAAGGCTGCATGGCAAGACAACATGATTTACTGTTCTGTAACAAACAACAGAAGAATTGCAAGACTTTGAAAACTGACATGGGGAAGGAGAGGGGAAAAAAAGGGAAATGTTTATACCTTCTCATTTTGACATGGCTCCTTCAGAAATCTGATACTCAATATCTGCCTGCATCTGGAGGAGGGAAGAAAGAGACCATACAGGCATTCTGTACTTAATGTTGAAATAAAACCCTCTATTGTCCACCAAGACAATAGAACCAGTCTATAATAATGTACTACAAGTAGAGCATAAATGACATAAGCCAGCAATGCAGTCTTTGTTCTAGTGTAATCTTCCATATCAACCATCTCCACTCCCCAGAGGTAAGAGAAAGGCCTTTCTCCTATTTCCCATAACTTGCCCCTGCTCTCTCTCCTTACTCTATAGACAGCCCTGTAATAAGGCTCCCCTCTGGGATTGCTAATCATGTTTGACAACATAGGAACTGTCCTAAATCTTGGCCAAAGTCTCACACTAGGGCCAAACTGTTTGCATGCATAAACAAAATTGTTGTTTCATTATCTATTAAAGTTTACAGGAGGTATTTACTTTGGTGGGAAGAGATGTGGGAATACTAAGAAGATGGGGGTGTCCACAGCAAAAACCACTTCTTGGGAACATGTTACTTCAACTTCTATGGAGAAATCATCTTTCATGGGCATCAAAAATAAGTTAAAAAAATACATTACTAAAACAAAGTAAACTATCAATGATAAGTGTAGGGCAGAAATCTTGATGGGGAACACTGAAGCCTACAACACATTCACCACTACCTGGTACTGTCGGGGCACCAAATGTGGGGTGGAGAGGTTATTATTTCTGCTGAAGATTATGATTTCAGTTTACATGCAGGAGTCAGAGGAAAAAAAATTAATTCACAAAGTACATCATATCTTTTTGCAGCCATAAAATCAATGTAGGCACAAGAGAAAACTCAATCTGTTAAAAATATTTCATAAATGAAATGAAGGTATAAAGAAAAGACCACTAAGATTTGCAAAAAGCAATCAAAATGGGACAATTGAGTATTAAAAAAAAATTGAAGAGCTTTGAAACAGAAAAACTTATGCTGTTATCTTTGCTCTGCTTGAGAACAGAAAGAAAAAGTTCTCAATGTTTGTAGCCCCTTGACACCCTGATTTTCTCATGCTGAAAAAGACTCATTTCACTTCTTTCTGGCACATCTTTAATTTTGGTAAGGATTCAGTTGATCATATAAGAGTATTTAATAATAGTTGTTGTGGGAGATACAATAATGGACAAAAACCAACACCCTTAGTTTGGTCATATTAGTGTCCCCAGAACCAAACAGTGCTTGACATACAGTAAGTGATACAATGTTCATTGAAAGTATAGAACTCTTCTATTCTTATCTGAACCAAGCACTTGGAGAGTTTATCATATATTACCTTGTTTTAAAATGCTTCATGTGCATCCATATTGTCTCTTTAGCAAGACCATAAAGGTCTTGAGAGAAAAAAATAATGTCTTTTTCTCCTATTTTCCCACAATACTTTTCCAAGGCTAAGCAAGTGACAGATTCCCAAACTTTACAATCTAGAGTGAGACACATACAATGTGTACAAACATATTTGAGGGAAAGACCATTAAGAAGGAAAATAAGAAAGCAAGGTAAATGGAGAAAGTTATGAAATAGAGGAGTTCTAGGGTAGATTTTTAGGATAGAGATATCATGGAAGGCCTATTTGGTCATGGGCCAGTTAGTAGAAACTGGAATAATGTGAGGGAACATGCTACGCAGCTGAGAATGAGTTCTGTGCTGAAAAAACAAAGTTCAACGCTACTGAGGCCAGTGTGCCAGGGAGGGGCGCTGGGCAAGAGGGAAGAGAGGCAATCACAAAGGTAAGAGGGTAAGAGGTGGGTGGGTTTTTCAGGCAAAACTGAGAAGTTTGAATTTCATTCCACTGGGGATGGGTAGTTTATTACATTCAGAAATGAAGCAGCAAACAAGACATGGTATTTTGAAAGTGATCTTGAACAAAAGGAAGATAGGCTATGCTTTACCAAGAAAATTTATGTTAGATGAGCAAAATAATGTTTGCATTTTTAAGGCATTTAATCACTGGAAATGTTTATCAAAGTGTAATAATAAATCTTATTCCCTAGAACTACTTAAAAATGACCATGTTTGTTTAATACAAAGTATCACCTGAAAAAAAAAAAAAAGATCAATGTGCTTTTTTCTTCAACAATTTAAACTAATCCACAGTTTAATTGATTATATAACAACACTGATTTAGTAATTAAGATTACTAGGAAAACTGGAATATGTCAAACTCTTCCATTTATTGTTTTTCATCAGTAGGTACTGCTGAAGGAAAAGATCTATTTGCTGAATCTAAGACAATTGTTTTACTATATTTGGACAGTGAACAACTTCAGTTCTTCAGTTATTTATTCTAGGTTTTTTTTTTTTTATCTTGATGCTGAGACTGAATCCAGGGGCCTCATGCATAGTAGGCAAGTGATCTACTACTGAGCTATATCCCCCAGCTCCTAGAAAAAAAAAATACATTTTTTTTCCTTGAAAAAAAACATCACCAAGGGCAGACGAGGACATGAAGGCAATTTGGGATAATGCAGGATTTTGATATTCTTTCAAAGTGACATTTGGAAAACATTAGCCCAATACTCATCTTAGGTAAATACTATATACAGACCAACCCTTTACTAATTCCCTTTCAGAATCCAGTAAGAACATTCTTCTGGAAAAAAAAAATGTGACAAAATTTTTCCTATTCTTCTGTTTTTTTTTTTTCCTTTTCTTCACTGCTTTCTTTTGCAATTTTCCAAAGCCTTGATTTGTTGAAGTCATAGTCAACTTTAGATAATAAAATAAAGCTATAAGGAACACTATTTTGAAACTCTTTTCATTGTCAGAATTCACTATCTGCCACCATGGCCTTCAGTTGATGGCCACCACCATTTCCAAAAATGCTCAACTGCAAGGAATGTTTTCTTTCTTCCTCTCAAGGGCACTAGGAATGGGATCAATGTGCATTGATTCCTGTGACATTTTGGTGACCTGTATAGATTAGTGACAATTAGTTGTCAAGCTGACTTACCCTACCCAAGATGTGGCTCTGTGGATCCCATGAACATGTTGCAAATAACAACGCTACATAGAATTTGTCCAGAGACTGTGTCAGGGACTTTCACACCTGCTGAGACTTTGGGTAGGGTGGACCAGGGGCATTTTGAAGAAGTGTGGCCCAGACTCTTGCTTTACCTATTATCAAGACTGTGTTGTAGTTCTCTTTCCTGTCCTGTGAATCATTGCTTGAGAGGTTTATTGGATTCCCTAGCAATGCCTGCAAAAATAAGGGATTAGTACTTGTTTGTTGGTTTTGGTTTCTGTTTGTTTCAAATAATGATGATGGCTGCTCTCAAGCTGCTTTCAGAAACTGGATTAAGGAGTTAGATGATGTTCAAGCTTTCCAACCAAGGCATTTAAAAAAAAAACAAGATGTTTTAGCCACCAGAATGGTAACCTTTCCCACTCGGCCTGGAGAGAAGAGCCTCACAGTCTGCCCACCCCTCCATTCCCTTTTCCTCCCAGCCTCCTCTGACAGCCTATTAAGATTAGGGCCAATAACGTACGTTCCTGCCAATAGCAAACCTAAGTCCCATGTTTGCAAAATGTGAACTGCATTCTGAAAAGGAAGGTGAAGGATGTTCCTATTCCACTCCCAGACATTCTTGGCAGATTCATAAGCTCGATGAGACAAAGAACAGATAAAAATTCCCTGTTGCCGTGCAGAGATTTGGAATGCTAGTGTAATTCCAAACTATCCATTACTGGTTCTAACAGTCTATTCTACCTATTTCAGTTCTTCCCTGCAACACCTTCCCTACTTCTCAATCCAAGGACCTGCCATTACACACTCAGTATACATGTCATCCAGCACCGAATGCCATTTATATTATTCATGCATCTTATCAGTGCTGTCTGAGAAGTTCTGGATGAGATCAGACAGAAGAGGGATGCCAAGACATAATATCAGTTATTATAGCATCAAGGACTTTAAAAAATACTATTGCACAATACCGGTGATAATTGGGCCTAATAATAATAACAAACATTATGTGGTGGCAGAGATATAGTATAGACATATCTTGTATGTGAAAGAGAATTTGCAAAGGGGATGGAGACAGGCCATCTGTAGTGGGGACACATTGGACAGAGAATAAGTTACATGTGCCGGGTTGCTGGCTTCACACTTGGAATTGGTTGTGGAGAGTGACCCTCTCATGATCCGCCTTCACGGCAGCCTTGAAGCAGGTAAGCACACTGGTCTCCAAGCAACCCATGTTCACCATGTAGCTGTTCACCTTCAGAGGGATCTAAGAGGATTCTGTTAGATGGCCT
Source organism: Ictidomys tridecemlineatus (assembly GCF_052094955.1). Classification (NCBI taxonomy): domain Eukaryota; kingdom Metazoa; phylum Chordata; class Mammalia; order Rodentia; family Sciuridae; genus Ictidomys; species Ictidomys tridecemlineatus. The sequence continues at coordinate 48,854,923 of NC_135484.1, forward strand.
CTGCTTTCCTTTCAAAGCCTTTAATTGCCTTTGTCCATCACTACTTCCCAGAAGAGCTGCATCTCCCATCCTTTCCCCAGACACTATTTCCTGACTCAGTTTCTTGCCACATCGTATGGCAGGCATGGAAGGCGATGAAACATGGCAGGAAGAGAAAGAAGAGAAGGAGCCCCAAGTGATGATTTCTGAAACTATTTCCCCTAAAAATTTTTATCCAGAAACCCATATTTGTAATGAAAGCAACTAGATTTACTGGTTGGGAGAGGAAGAGGCAGCTTTGAGCCTCTTGCTTAGAATCTACTTCAAGTGCATTTGTTGAGCTCCAAGACTTTACAATGGGGAGGGAGGGACAGGCTCCTCTGAAAAGCATGTTTCCTGTTCACAGAGGCTTCCTTATATTGAATGACTATCAGGAGTTATCTAATTTCATCTGCACAATAGTTCTGTGATGTGGCTATTATTAGCTATTACTCTATGTACTAGAAAACTGAGATGTGGAAAGCTTAAACAGTTTCCCTAGGGTCACACAGTCAGTAAAGGGGAAGAACCAGTATTCAATCGGAAAGCTCTTTATGTTCAAAGCCCATGTTCTTTCCACTATATCAACTGCCTCTTGGCTCCTATTTCTTTGGGGTAAATGTTACAATAATTCAACATCCTAGTGATTCCAAGCTTCAAGGTATAGAGTGTACATAAATTCCAATCTCTGCACAGGACACACAATTCGAATGCTCTTGCTGTGGGTAGGTATGTTTGTGGTTAAAAAAAAAAGGGGGGGGGAGTGTTGACTCATTCCCCCTCTAAGCTGCTCCATCCCACCCATACTCTTCTGGTGTCATGAAGAGGAGGCTGGTGTTGGTAGCTGTTAAGACATGATCACCTCCATAGTAAAGGCAGAAGTTAGACTGGCTGAGTGGTGACGGCTCTGGGACTCAATCCTTCCTCATAACATAAATGTTCCTCCGATGGCTCCAGGGGTGATGGCCCAACTTGAGTCTGGAATCCCACCTGCCTGAGACTCCTGGGAAGCTGATTAGCAGGGCATATTTTCTGTACCAACAGCAAAAGCTGCACAATGAGAAAAATAACCATTCTTCCCTAAGCAGATGAAACTTGAGCCTTCCATTTCACAATACTAATCACCAAGTAAACAGGCTCCTTTAAGCCAACATCTGTGTGAGGGCTGCTTCCCTCACCAGCCTCCTTCCTGCCCGTTCTCACTGAAATGCCGGCAACATCACAGGCCACCCTAGACTTGGAGGGGCCCCTGCCTTGTCCTAGGGCCTAGTCCACATTCCACAGGGGCTTCACCTTGGAGCCTCTGCTTCCTCTCAGGGGTGAGCACTGCTCCTCTGTCACAACAGCTACAGAGACCTGCTTGGTGACCTCTAGGGCATTTGTCTATGCTCTGCAGCTCTGTACGCCTAACCATGCCTCATTGCTTTACTGTGAGAACTCATTGTTTGAGAATAACTTTTGGTTTGCTCTGAGTTTCTTATTTGCCTGATATTGGCCAGATCATGAAGTAATTCACATACACTGGTGCCAGATTTATAAAGTGTGAATTCAATTCTGTCTTTGGCCTTCTCTGCCCAACTCCCACCATTTCCTTATGTAGCTTCTCTTTAAAACAGCCACGTTTCCCTTCTAAAATCCCTAATAAATCCTGGAAGATTAACGAATGGGGGAAAATGACAATTTCTTATACTTTTTCATATGTAGGCTATAAACAGTTCCTGTTCTCTGAGATCCTCCTTGCAGGGCTCCTATGAGACCAGGGTAGTTGTCATGCTCCAGATTTTACAAGAGGAAAACCAGAGACCATTCCTTTTCTTTTCTGCTGCCAAAGTCAGGGGGAAGCCCCCTGAAATTGAGTGGATTGAAAATGAAGTCAAAGGAGCAGAGGCCTCTGTCTTAAACTCAGCACTTTGTGATTTGCTTGATTACACGTTCCTCAGCCCCTCCCTCAAATCTCATAGGCACAGACTCATTACCCCATTAGGATTTGGCTGGGGAGGTCCAGTGGACAATGGGAACACAGAAGAATCTGGCTGGTGTGCCAGAGTTAACAACAGTTCATGTGCAATAAAACCAGACAGCATTTTTGATGGACAACATTCTCATTGCATTCAAAGATCCTTGGAAAGCTTCCATGGCTGCTGATTTCAAGTAAGAAAACATTCCAAAGAAAATCAAGGCAAGGATATATCTCCTCCATACTTGCTCCTAATGTTTTGCTCAGCTCAGGCGAAGAGTACCAATGGGGACTCATAAGCCACCTATCTAAATACTTCAAAATTATGATGCAATCCTGAAAACTCTTAAATTAAGCGAAATATGTTCTACCCTCCCTTCATAACAAATATATTGTCATTAATAATCTGGACGCTATGTTCATGTTTAAAACTCTGACTCCTTTTGAGTTTCATTCTAGATTCATTGGCCAGGGAAATCTGTCTTTCCCTGCTTAGCCCATTACCTTTGTTCCTAGATCTACGTTCTTTTCTTAACATTCTGGCTCCATCCTACCATGTGCAGGACCTCACACTCAGGAGGGATACTCTATCATATGTGTCCAAGCTCATTAACACACCTATCAACAGTCATTTCTGGTCCATTGCTTGGCCTAGAAGTGTGTCCAGTTTGCATTCAGAAAGTTATCTCACAAGGTGCTGGGAGATGTTCCCATCTGGTTGAGAAGGCAATTATAGAGTCCTGAGAATACAAAACATGATTGGGTGAATGACTCTTTCTGTAAAGAGAAGCATTGATGAAAGAGTCGAAAGACTTGTAAGAGTGTAAGACTTGTAAGAGGTGGTCACAGAGCTATGGCCTCTCTTGCTTAGATGTATGGCTAGTACATATAATGTCAGCCTTTTATAAGATAATGTTTTATATAGAAAGTGGACACTTGATACAGTGTCCACAGATGGAGATACAACATGGCAAGGTGCTCTGTTCCATAACTAAATTAGATGACTCTCAACATTTCCATTGTGTGTGAGATTATTATGTGGTGAGCCCTTTGCAGGATGCACTGAGACTTCATTTAGGATATATGTATTCTTAAAAAGCTCTCTTGGCAATTCTATATGCAGCCAGGACTGAGAACCATTGGGTTCAGCCTAATGACTTTGCTTTTCAAATACTGTGGCATTAAACCTTTTTGCTATCCCAAGAATCCAAAGCCATTTTGACCCAGTAGAGATTCATCTCCAGAATGACTGGTGCCCCTTTATTATAGTTAACAATTGAATCTGTGCTTGGGGCAGTAAATAAGATTTGTCTGCTCAAGTTGAAATAGTGGCAGACAGGACTCTTACCTGGCTTCTCCACTGTGTTTCATGAAAGGTGAGATTCAAAATATTTAACATTTAACAACAACTGCATCAGTTAATCCAAAGGAACTCCAACTATAAAATGCTGGTCTATTTTACCATTGTCTGACAGATAAATCTACTTATACCTCTCAGAAATCCCTTAGGATAGACATTAGTGCATATATTTATCAGGTGATCTGCAAGAAAATAGCAGATCTGGGACCCACATCCAGGTCTTTCGACTCCAAATCCCGAGTTCTGTTCTGTCAACTATACCAGGCAGCTTTTGATAGCACTTGTGGTTCGCATGAACTTAATTCTTTAGTCTATAAAGTTGGCTCATTCCATCAAACTGGAAGGAAGATCTATTACAAACCTCACAGAAAACCCCACCTACACAATTAATCACCTCATCCAAATCTGTAAACACAAATTCAGAGCTTGTTTTTCAATGATATTCATTTTGGGGACTAGTAAGTGGCTCTCTAATTCTGAAATTTACACATAAATCCTAAAGACTGTTTAGAAATGTGCTTACCCTTTGTAATCAATCATACTCAAGTTCCACAGATGTGGGGTTCATGATTTTAAGCTTGTGTCCTGTGTAGGTAGAATCTTTGAAATCACAAAATTATAAGACAGAATGGGATCTTCAATGGCTGTCTGTTTCTGGGCAAGTTTGCACATCAACTACCCCAGAGACAAAACTCCCCTACTTAAGAATACAATTTCTCCCCTCAGCAGGAGAGGTTTTTCATTCAAAGTCCAGGTCAAGACAGACCTTGACCTGGCAAAGAGATTTATTGAAAAATCTCTCCCCAGCAGAGCAGATTCGGGTTCTGGGGAATAAAACTTGATACAATTGGAGTGTTCTCTTTATGATAACAGATCTGAATTTAGGTACAGAAGTGAATATTTATTTAGAACAAGAAAGTAAATAGCACTGAATTACTGGAGCCTTGGAGGTTTTAGATCCATTTCTTTATGTTCCTTTTAGGCACTTTTCCAGATATGCTGGCCTAGAATGCTTCCTGGTTGTAGCCTGGCAATCCTGACCTACTTCAGAGTCAACACAAAGCCCAGCAGATCTCAGCACAGCCAAGGCCCAGTAAATCTGCTTCTGCTCTTCAGCAAATACATATGGGTATTATTTTGGGGAAGGAGCATTTTATTTAGAGACAGGGTCTCATTGAGTTGATTAGAGCCTCACTTTTGCTGAGGCTGGCTTTGAACTCACGATCATCCTGCCTCGGCCTCCTGAGCCTCTGAGATTATAGGCGTGTGCCACCACGCCCAGCCATATGGGTATTCTTTATCTATTGATTTATCTGTTCATGTGTCTCATCATTCCAAAAGGACTTGAAGGACAAAATCTTGCTCTCTAACCTCCTGCAAAGTAGCACAAATTGATCTTACAAAAGCCGTGCTGTTCTATTGTCCCTTACCTCTGCTCTTTCTCACCTCCTTTGCCTCATTTGCTTTTATGACCTGGTAAAACTCTACTTGCTCTTTAATACATTCCTGTATCCTTTTAGACCAAAGGTTCTCAACTGGTGTGATTTTGTTTCCCACAGGATATTTAGGAATGTCTGTATACATTTTTGGTAGCACAACACAACTTACGTGGTGATGGGGGTTGCTAACCAGCATCCAGTGGGCAAAGAAAAGGACTGCTGCTCAACATCCTACAATACTCAGAACAGACTCTCAAAACAGTTGTATGTTTCCAAATGTCAGTAGTGCTGAGGCTGAGGAACCCTGATCTTGTCTATTGTGGATGCCCTTCTTCCATGCCCAAAGCCACACACAGGGGTTATGTATTTGCACGTGACCTGTTGAGTATAATCACCCGTAATCACATACCTGTTTCATCAATTGAACGATGAGTCCTGCAAAGGACAATTTTGTGTTAGTCACTTTAGTGTGTCCCCAGACACTAACAGTGCTTGGTGTATATTAGGTGATCCTACAATAGTCACTGAAAATATAGAATCCTTCTACTTTTATCTGGCTTGTATAGGTAGTAAGTTTATCATATATGATCTTGTCTTAAAATACTTCACATATATAAATATTGTCTCTTTAGCAAGACTGTAAACTGCCCTGTCTTCCTTATATTTCTGTTTTCCTATAGTACTGCTGCAGTGCTAAACATATGATAGATACCCAGTAATTATTTATTTTTGATTGATTATGTACCCAGTTTTGGATTGATTATGTACCAATTTCTTCCAAATGTCTATAAGGTTTGAAGTAGTAGCTAGATCAAGGTAGGATGGACTTAATATTGGAAAGTTTCTGATGGAGAGTATTCAAAATTAATTTTGAGAAAGTAAATAGTATTTGATTGGAAAGAGGGGATTCCATATAAGGGAAATGGAAAATTAAAAATAGAATGTAATGATGCTTTTTAATTTTTTAAGAGAAATGTGAGTCTACGATGAAAATCTTCAGTGGAATTTAATCCACCGAAGAATGTCATTTTTCTTTTCTTCCTTTTTTTTTTTTTTTTTTGCAGTAATGGGTATTGAACCCAGGGCCTAGCCCATGCTAGGCAAACTCTCCACCACTGAGCTATGTCCCCAGATTTTTAAATTATTTTTGAGACAGGGTCTTACTAAGTTGCCCAGAACTCCTGACTGGCCTTGAACTTGGGATCCTCCTACCTTAGCCTTCTAAATATCTGGGATTAAAGGTGTGCTCCACCACACTGACCTAAATATAGGGATATTTTGAGGTTTATTGAACAAACTATTTCTGGTAGGAATATCAAAGCCAATAATTTTTTTTTAATATAAAGTGATATCAGATTGCCAGTGAGCCATTCTGCCAAATGCTTCAGTCTATAGAGCAAAACACCTGATGGAGAAATGATTGCTGTGAATCAAAAATTACAGAAATTCCTTAAGGCCCTGAAAACTCTCCAAAATGTGGTGCTCCTTAGATAGGGAAGAGGGGTGGGAGGGAGAGGGAGGGAGCAGGGGATTAGCAAGGATGGTGGAATGTGATGGACATCATTATACAAAGTACATGTATGATGACTTGAATTGGGTGTCAACGTACCTTATATACAAACAGAAATATGAAAAATTGTGGTATACATATGTATTAAGAATTGTAATGCAAAAAAGTACATATGTAAAGGCATAAATTGGCGTAAACATACTTTATATACAGAGATATCAAATGTGCTCTGTATGTGTAATACGAATTGTAATGCATTCCACTGCTGTTGTGTATTTAAAAAAATAAAATCAATAAAATATTTAAAAATAAATAAAAATAACAACAAATTGTTTAGTAAATAGAAAAATATTGAAAATATATGAAGATAATATTTGGTAAAAAAAAAAAATTGGTGTTCCAAGGAACTACAGCCTTTCTTATTTGCTCAGGCCTTTTTTTGTGTAAATCAGAGCCATTTATGGGCTTGTCTGGGAAGGAGAGGTTTCGATTTTTCACATCCATCAATGTTTCCCATTCATTTCCTTTTGCTTGTTGAATAGGAGAATGAGAAAATTTCATAAAGTGGGAACAAGTTCCCCCTATGTAGTATATTTCACCCAGATGCTTAATAGGTGAAAGATCACAAGAGTAGGAAGGCTTCAGAGAACTCCTGACAGTTTTAAAAATCACATGAGCACTGGAACATCTGTTCAAGACTAGTGGAAGAGACAAGTGTGGCATTTTACAAATTCCTCATGCCAATCGAATTTAAACCCACATCCTATCTTTGGCTTCTGATGTTATGTGGGCTTGCAGGATATCACTGAATCCAATGGGGTTGGTGGGTAGTAGGGAAGGAAAGACATCCCTAAGCCCCAACCCTTCCATTTATTTAGATACAGGCTAACTCACTGCCTTATCATTTTCTTATTGGCATGCAAAAGTCAATTTTATTTCGCAGTTTACCCTTCAGGTTACATGGTAAGTAATTACTGGATGTTGCCTCTATCATCTGATAACCGAAGTCTCATGATTCTTTCCTAGTGCATTAAGTGTGGTTAGTGTGGATAACAGGACGAAAACTAAGTAAATACATCTTGACTGAGAGATTTTAATTTTTGTAAAAGGCTTCATCTCCATAAAATTGGACCTCTTATATGACTCCTTCTATGTCTCATGGCCCCTTCCAGCTTGTTCAGAACTTCACATTGTGTAATTGCAAGATAAAATTTCAGTTGAAGAATATTTTCATATTATTCTATTTCATAGTAACAGAAACAGATGCTTTTGTGACCTTTATTATGTTAGATAATTAAATAAGCCCTGATTTAACTTGAGTCATATTTCATTCTAAACATGGAGAAGTAAAGGCTTGTGTGCATTATAGGTAGCTATTGTTTTCATACATTTGTGGCAGTTTCCTCTTCTTTTCATTGGACCTTTAGCTACAGAAGTAGGCCAGACAAGAACTGGTCAAATGTCCTCCTGGCTATGGGGAAACAGTTAAAGTTTGGGCATATGAGCAAAGCAAGGCTAGTCAGAATCTTTTCCTGGTTTTGTTACATGGGTACAAGGAGAAAAGAGTGATTTATTTCTGTGGAGTAAAAAAAAATAGAGGGTTTACAAATCTGGAGCTTCCCTTAGCCAATTACTTGGAGGTGGGGGGGACCTTCACCATGGTGGAGGATAAGGCGCTCTCCTACAAAAATAGGGCCAAGAGATGGAGGGAGTGAGGGAGAAGAAAGGAAGAGTTGAGACTAATGTTGGACACTGGTCACTTTGGGGACTCCAGATTAGTTATACTTAAAGCCAGTGTCCTTGGATTTTTCAGTTTCAAGAGTCCATAACTATTCTCCCTCCATCTATTTTTCTTGTTTATGTGTTTGAATTGATTGTTTGCTACCAACAGCCAAAGGAATTCTGATTAACACCATCTGTTCAATATCCTGATGGATTATCCAAATCAACATGGTCAATTTCAGGGAGTATATTTCACTAGAATTTCTTTCCCTAAAAGAACTTTCACATTAAAGTCCTCCTCAAATTAAAGAAGTGGTCCACTTTCATTCCTAGGATTGTTTGGATTATTAAATCAATTAATCATGTAAAGCTCTTAGCACATGGCTCTAATTATTTGCTGACTATCTTGATCATATCATCATCATTATGCTAGGCATTGACCAAAGTTACAGATGGGGACGAGGTTAAGAAATATCGTGGAAGTCAAAAAGTAGTAGGTCTATATGTTGTGCAAAAATATTTTGAAGGTAGTACTTTTCCTGTAGTCTATATGACTGGTGTATATATAGTATAATGTTCTTCATGAGATTTTTGTTGTTATTCTAGTTGTTTAAAGAAATCTCTGGGGCTGGAGTTGTAGCTCAGTGGTACAGCACTTACCTGGCACGTGTGAGGCACTGGGTTTAATCCTCCGCACCACATAAAAATAAATAAATAAAATAAAGGCAAATAAATATATATATATGTGTATATATATATACATATATATATATTTTTTTTTTATTTAAGAAATCTCTGGTAGTATTTTTAGAATCTTTTAAAATCAGTTACAATTTTGGGGGGAGGTGTTGGCAGGATATACTTTCATATTGATAAACAAAATAGTATCAATTTGACTGCATACATAAGGGGAGATAAGAGGTTCCTTATTGATATGAGTTAAAACAGTACCAAAAAGCAAACACATGAGCTAAAGTCCAGCTAATAAGATTATTTGTATAAAATAGAAGTTTCTGTCACTTCTGGACCAAAGCAAAAATTTTTAAGGAATCTAAAAATTATCTTTAAGAAAATGTGAGAACTGGTCATCGAAATTAACCTCCAATTAAACAGAAGCTACTGACATAATACACTGAGAAGCATGCATGTCTATCCTCTGACTCATGAGGCAATTAAAATCAATTCTGGTGAATAAGGTCGGTTGTAACAGGGGACCACAGTGGCCATAGTCTGGGGAAGACTCAGTAAAAAAGACAGAAATTAAGAAAATTCTAACTCTTTAAAAAAAATCAACCTTTTTTTTTTTTTATCCTGCCTCAGAGGATGCAAGTTGAAAACGTCTTTGTTTTTTCACTCACAATTTTATTTCTGTTCTCACACCCCACCCTCTTTACATGAATATTAAGGACTAAGGCTTTAGCAACAGGCTTTTGGTTGTGGGGGAGGCAGGGGTGAAGGGGAAAGTGTTGTGTATGGCTTTTCATATGTTAATAAGTCGATTCCATGACAACCATTGAAAAAAGCAGGGCTGGGAACAAAAGCTGCAGCCGGAGAGAGGATCAGGGCCCTTTCAGGGGCGCTGTAAGAATAACAGCCAAGACTCCCTCCTCTGAAAGGTATCTGATGGCTGCTCCTCAAAGGACTTTGTTTTAATAGTGCAGAGTCAGTCTGTAATTAATGCAGAGTTTTATGAGTCCAAATTTCACCCTCAATGATGCTTCCCTTTTAAAAGATAGTGAATAAGAATCTGAAACCAAGAGGATGTGTCAAATCACTGCTCCCATTAGGGACCTGGAATGGAGTCCATCCAGGGGACACGCTAGACTATCAGTTCCAAGGATCTTACACTTCAGTTTTAAGTAACAAGGTCAAGGGCTTTTATCTTTGGCGTATAAGAAGGCGTTTAGAGCTGGCTGACCAGAGAGACTGCGGCAGGAATGGTGGCTGTCCTCTCCAGCAGCCTTTGAACATAGTCTGGCATGTTATCCAGAGTGACATGTTGAGATTGTACAGGACCCAGGCAAGAGCAGGCCTCAGGACACTGATGGCATTCCTGGGCTTGTCTGACCAATGAAAAGAAATCCTGGCTAGCTATTTATCCTTCCAGAAACACAAGGTGACACCCTGATGCCAGGTTTTCTAATGTCTAGTACAGCTGAGCTTGTGCTTGAACTTCAGTCGTCAGACATATGAATTAGCTGTTGTATCATGCTAACACAATGCATTCCTTCTAGCCAGTTCTAAAGCACAGCAAAGGATTGCATTCAGTAATAACGCTGACTTTACTAATTTTCTCTCCAGCCTTGTTTTTCTCTCATGTGTATTAATTACCCAGTCTTTGATTGAATTATATTAAATTCCTCTTTTTTTTTTTTTTTTTTTTTTATCCCTTTGAGTATTTGCCAGAAACTTGCCATGAGTAACTTGTGATACAGTGTTTTCTCTGTTTGGATGGACACAAGGGCTTTCATCACAATGGAATGCTTATGAAATTACATATTTCAAAGGACACTAATATGAAAATACAACTTCATTCAGAGTCAGGTTACAATGATGAATAGTAATGCCACAATGATTACTAAAAGAATTTGCAATTTTCTTTCAAAGTATTGGCTTTGGTCTTCACTTCAGTGATTATAAAATGTAATTTGTGCTTTTTTCTCATAAACTTTATGAACTTACGTGAGTCTCACTTTCTTGCTATTCGTGATTAGAGTAGGGTTGTTTGATGAAAAGCCATATTGTATCTATGATAAATAATCAGAATTTGAAATCTGACAATATTGTCACCAAGATTGCATCATAAATATGCTGTTTCCCTTAAAATTATCTTATTTGCAAATGAATATTTTACTTACTATTCTCAGCATGAAATTTATCTTCTAATATTTTGTTAAAGAACATTGAACCATTAATTCATTCAGCAAATCTTTATACATATCTATGCTTTTTTAACTTTATTTTATTTATTTGTTTTTATGTAGTGCTGAGGATTGAACCCAGGGCCTTGCACATGGGAGGTGAGCACTCTACTGCGGAGCCATAATCCCAGCCCTCATTCAGTAAACCTTTAATATGTGGTAATCATGCACTAGAATGGAGCTAAACTTGATAGGTGTAAAGATGATGATATGTCTTCTTTAAAAAAATGTACAGTTAAGTAAATAATTATGTGAGTAGATAATTACAGCTTTTGCTATTTTTTAATATCATTTCTCCTGAAATTAAAACTTGATGTGCTTTAGATAGATTAGTAAAAGGTAAAAAATAAGGAAAATAAAAATGATTTGGGAATATACAATCAAAGCAGGAAAAGAAAAGGCGTTGAACGTAGGGATAGGATGAGCTGCATGTGCAGAGACTAAAATCTTATATCCTTGTAGAGGTGAAAAGTAAACCTAAGCCTGATATCCTCCAGAGGGTATCATTCTCAAAGTTCATGATATATGTAAGAACAAAAGTAATCAGAAGGTCACGATAGGCAAAGTTTTTACTTGTGTTGAGACATGAGATAAATTTTTTTTTTCAGAGGTCTATGGAAAGGATACAGAAGTGAGATGTACTGACACATTCTCAGTAATGGTGATAAATAAATTCAGCATTGTCTTTTATAAATATTTAGTATACTATTTCTCAGTGAAAAATAGCTAAATTGAAAGGACTGCAATGACCATAGATCTCCTCTCAGAAAAGTAATTGGTCTTAGTGAGCCTGCTCACAGACTATTGCTCTCTGTGCCATGACACATCCTTTCTAACACACACACACACACACACACACACACACACACACACACACACACACTACAGACATTATGGCCTATGACCACAGCTAATTGGCCTAGGGAGAGGAGGGACACTCCACTCAAGAGAAACTGATGTTTACAGACTGGCTAGTAGCTTACTAGGCCATCTGATAAAGAAAAAGCTTTGCTTAGAAAGGATGACTGAAGTTGAGAGGAAACAATTGGATGTTTTCTTTTGGGTGTTTAGAGATAAGAGGTACACAGAGGGAGGCAATTATTTGGAAGTGTGAGCAGAAACTGAAGGGCACATAGAGAGAAGTTAGGTTGAAAAGGCCAAGAGGCAGCTGAGACAATAAATAGGCACAAAGGGAAAAGGACAGAGCAAAGGCGGAGGTGACGGTTTCATAAAGGGAGAAAGGGTGTAAATCAATAAACTCTTGCTGCTGAACTGGGGCTTGAGAGAGCTGACCACTGAAGCTGTGCTGCTTTCTGAATGGCACAGTGGCTTCCTGGAAGCCTGCTTGTACTGTGATTCTGCTTGTACTGTGATTCTGACATAGGCTTCTGGTTATTACTTGAACTAACTTGAGAGAATGGCTGATTTTTGCCATTGTCAAGAACAAACCAAACAGCTGATGACATAATCCAAAGTGTGACTCAGGAAGAGAAATCCTACCAGGGTGTAAGAAGTGTGGTACAAATATGTAGCTTCTGAAGGTCTGGCTTGATCCAAAATAGAATTTCTAATAGATAGGCAGTAATAGAGCTACAAGTCTTAAAAAAAAAAAAAAACTATCCCTGCTTTTGTTGTTGTTGCTATTATTTGAAAAATAAGATCTACATAAGCATTAAACAGCAGAGATCTGAGGTTACACTCTAGAAAGAATGAAGTACAGATGTCTCCTATAGCTGATTAAAAGTCAATTTGAGTAATTTGCCAACCAATAGACAAGTTAGAGATCCTGTGTGTGTGTGTGTGTGTGTGTGTGTGTGTGTGCGTGTGCGCGCACGCCCATCTGGGATTTGAAACCAGAGTTTCATTGTTGCTAGGCAAATGCTCTACCACTGGACTACATTCCCAGCTCCTTTATAATTTTCATTGAGACAGAGTCTCCCCACATTTCTAAAGCTGGCTTTTATATTTGTGATGATCCTCCTGCCTCAGCCTCCAGAGTAGCTAGAATTACAGATAATTCTAGGTGTGGGCCAATAAATTGGGCAGGATCATGTCTTTTTGTGGAAATGTTAAAAGAGTGGGTTCTTTTCCTCAGTCTGCAGGAGAACTAATCCACAGTTCTAGGAAAACATTTTCTAACATAACAAAATAAAATAAGCTCCAAATTGTACTCTCTTTAGACATGCTAAATTGGGGTCAGAAACCTGAAACTCTGAGCCATAAGGCAGAACTACAATGATGTTTCTCTATAAACATTTCAAGCCATAATGGGCAATGATTGTTCCCCATGACCAAACAAATTTTCCATCATATCCTCATAGAACATCTTGTCTGATATGGCATTATTAGAAAGAATCAATATAGTTTTAGAGTTACGTTGCTCAGAACAACGGTTTTAACTCTACTAATAATATAAATATCACAATAGTTTACTTACTGGAGTAGCTCCTGGTCATCATTATGAGATGAATAATGGAATAGTGATCAGAATACAACAGGAATGGAAAATTTCCAGAAAATGTATCTAGGCCCTATCTTTAAGAAATCAAACTATAGGACCAAGTAAACCTTGGCCATTATAATTGGGTACATTTTTCCAGATTATTCTGATCTGTTTCTTTGATTAAGGATCACAACCAATTTCTGACGAGAGAACTCCTAGATTCTAGATATAAATGTGGAACTATGTTGGGGGTCTTATCTCTGTGTTAGTTGAAATTTACTCTTGCTTAATTTAGCCATTTAGATAGCTGTACATTTCAAAGTGTATTTTATATATATATATATAATTTTTTTCTTAGTTGTACATGACAATAGAATGCATTTCAATTCATCATACACAAATGGAGAACAATATTTCAATTCTCTGGTTGTATATGTTGTAGAGACTCACTGTTCATGCAATCATACATGTACCTAGGATAACGATATCCATCTCATTTCACCATCTTTCCTACCCTCACAACCTCATCCCACCTCCCCCTTCAAAGTACAGTATTCTTGATTTTTAGTTTTTGCTTTTATTGGTATATTATAGTTGTGTTCATTTTGACATAACCATATGTGGATGGAGTTTAATTTAGTTCACTTCAGTTCCTGGTACCCTTACCTTTCCCTCCTCTCTTCCCTCATCCAACTCCTTTTCCTCTACTCTAAGGGTCTTCGACTTATTTATTTATTTATTTATTTACTTATTTATTTTTAGTCCTGGGATTGAATTCAGGAGCACTCAACCACTAAGCCACATTCCCAGCCCTATTTTATATTTTATTTAGAGACAGGGTCTCACTGAGTTGCTCAGTGCCTCGCCATTTGTGAGGCTGGTTTTGAACCTATGATCCTCCTGCCTCAGACTCTGGAGCTGCAGGGATTACAGGCATGCACCACTGCACCCAACTTTATTTATTTATTTTTAATTGGTGTTTTATATATACATGAAGGTAGAATTCACTGTGGTATATTTATACATGCACATAATTTTTTCATATTCATTCTGCATTTCCTCCCCTTTCTGGCCCCTCCTGCCTTCTCAATCTTATTTTTGTACTCCATTGGTCTTCCCTACATCTTTATGATATTCCTCTTTCTCTATTTTTCTTATTTTGTTCTAGCTTCTACATATGAGAGAAAACATTCAACTCTTGACTTTCTGAGTCTAGCTTAGTTTAGCATGATATTCTTCAGTTCAATCCACTTACTGGCAAATGCCATAATTTCATTCTTCTTTATGGCTGAGTAAAACTCCAGTGTGTGTGTGTGTGTGTGTGTGTGTGTGTGTGTGTGTGTGTGTGTATCACATTTTCTTAATCCTCATCTTTGTATGGACACCTAGGCTTATTCCATATTTTGGCTATTGTATATTGTGCTGCTATACACATTGATGTGACTGTATTGCTATAGTATGCTGGTTTTAATTCTTTTGGATAAATACCTAGAAGTGGGATAACTGAGTCATATGATGGTTCCATTCCTAGTTTTTTAAGGAAGCACAGTATTTTTTTAAGAAAATTTTATCCTCAGGGGGATAAAATTTTAGGCATCTACTAGATGCCTAAAACCTAAGATCATAGTGCACTCTATATATGCTATGATTTTTTCCTATACTGTATATGTGTACCTGTGATAAAGTTAGTTTGTAAATTTGGTACAGGAAGAGATTAATGACAATGACTAACAATAAAATAGAACAGTCGTAATAGTACACTGAAATACAATCTATGTGAATGTGGTCTGTGTTTCAAAATATCTTGTACTACATTCCCCCTTTTTCTTGTGATGATATGAGATGGTACAATGCCTACAGGGTGAGATGAAGCAAAGTAAACGACAAAAGCATTTTGATGTAGCATTAAGCTTCTATTGACCTTCTTACTTGAACCCAAACACCAAGCCATGCCATCCATGATGGTCAACCTCATTACTGAGATGGCTACCAAGTGACTAATAGGAGGGTATTATATACATTGTGGATACCTTGGCAAAACGCATGATTCATGTTGTGGGCAGGATAAAGTGGGACAACACAATATTTCATCATGTTACTCAGAAAGGAACACAACAGAACTTATCAATTGTTGATTACTAGAATTTTTCATTTAGGAAGCAGACAGCAGTTGACTGTAGGTAACTGAAACTGTGGAAAGCAAAGGTGGATAACAGGGGACTGCTGTACACTATAAATTAAGATTAGGCCTTTGTAAATTTCCTCATTCAATGAATTCATTTAAAAACTAGGCTGATTCTATTGTGCAATATTTTTATTTATTTGTGTTTAGTGCACAATGGGAATAGCAACAATGCTTACCTATTAGAGGAAATTGATTTTGTGAACGTAAGTCTTCTCAAATAAAATTCTATTTCTTTTGCTTATTTCCCCCCCTTTTGTCCTGCTGAGTCAAACAAAGGATTTCAAAAATAATGAATAATTGTAATTTGCCTGCAGGATATTTGGGATAAGAACTTAGCAATAAAGTTTCCAAATCTTTTTAATATTACTAATTTAGGAAAGATTTCCTGATTTTTAGGGGCCATTACACTAAAAATAGTAAGACCACCAAAAGTGCTTGCTTTCAGTTCCGTGATTAGAAAACTTCCTATCAGCTGTGTCTTTGTAATGGTTAAAATACTAGGCTTGATATCAAAAGAATGCTCTGGTTCTTCGATCATTAAAAGTATGTTTACCTTTTAAAAAAAGTTCTGACTTTGTTCCATAATTTATTTGCAATATAGATAAAATGTCACCTTCCATAGAGGATTTTAGATAAAATAAAATAAATTCTACTAATACACTGTGACCGTCCTTGACATAATAGGTGTTTAATAATTATTTTTCTTTGTACATCTTTGGAAAGTTGGGTGAAAACCGAGAATAGTGATTACAAGGGTTCAATGAAGTCATTGTTTTAACCAGAGACTCAGTGGATTTGGTTTTGGTTATTATACAACCATCTAGCCCTTGAAATGACTTCTCCACACTAGGAATCTTCATGTTTTAAATAAAACGTGGAACTGCACGTTTTATATTTCAACTTTGGCTTTTCCTTTTACTTTGGCTTCTTTCTGCAGACAAAAAGTGAATGGGGGAAATGAGACAGCTGCTTAAATAATTCCAGCCAAACAAAATGGAGACAATAATTGTGCAGATTATTGTCAGTGAAAGTGGCCCAGAGATTAAACTATCCAGATGATTGCTTCAATTCTTGTTCTACTTTGTGTACAAATAGCATAATCTTAGAATTGGAGAAATGCGAAGGAGACTATTCTAGCCAAATTTTAATTTCAAATTATTCTTTCATTAGTTTCCTTGGTTTATCAACCTTATTCCTTTTTTCTGCTATGTGCTTGTCCCTGTTGGAGCAGAAGGTGTTACAATATATTTTATAATGAGTTTCAAAACAAAAGATGACTAGTACTTTAAAAATATTTCCCAAGGGACCAAGTTATGTACATTTTCTGAGGAGCTGATAATACTCTAGGTGATGAGAGAATTTTGAGATCTTGATCTGTTTCATGAATCTCAGCACCTTAAAAAGTCATTTATGATGTTTATAGTCAATATACAGAAAATGGAAGCCTAAGTAGATTTTTTTCAAGTGAAATCACTTAAGCTTATCTATACAATAGCTGAAATTTCTGGGTGATATATCTACAGAATATTAAACATGAGGTACTTTTAAAAATTCAAGAATTTCAACTATTATAGCTAGAAGCACCAAAATATCAAACTGAACTTCCATGTTTGTTTTTTAGGTAATATCCAAAAAAGTGAAGTATTTTAGGAAGTTAAGATTTGTAAATTAGTCTATTTATACCTGTTTAATAGTTTTTGTGCATGTCTAACATAAAAAAGCAACTGGATGTATGGAGAAAATGTTCATTTATTGGTAATAGCCTTATACTTTGCTTCATGAAATTTTGGTTCTTCACTAGTGAGTTGTGGGATTTTGAATAAAAATCCTTCTTTCATTTCTCAGAATCCTCACTTGGGGTGTCATGGCTACAGGAGAGGGCTCTGGAATCAGGCTGGACCCAAATAGCTTGGGTTTGAATCCCAGTTCTTCATTCTACTAGTTGTCTGACCTTCAAAATTTGCCTGAACACTATGCATTCCAGATTCTTCATCTGTGAAATGTAATAATGATGGCACAGATTTTTTAATTATATATATATATATATATATATATATATATATATGAATATGTCACTTACATTATCTATAGTAATTGTATTTCATGACAATGGACAGACCAGCACCTTTTATAAAGAATTACATTAAAAATCTATTTAAAAATTATTTAATTTTGAAGACTTATAACAGAGAAGTTTGTACCAATATAAATTAATATGTGAGAAAACCAGGCACACAAAGAGAGAGGGCCAGGGAAGAGAGGCAAGGCCGTGCATAATTGTCAGCACATGAAAGTTGGTGCCTTGTGCTCCTCTCAAGCTAAGAAAAAACTTCCTCTTTGAGTTTATTTACTTAAAAAGATTTAAAACTTTGTTGGAGCTGAGGGCTATGAATCCAGAATGTGGTTCTAAGTCTTAAAAAAATCAATGAGAAAAAAAAATACCAGCCAATGATATCACATCTGTAGAAATATGGGTATAAAGATGATTTTACACACACATATTTTTATATCTTGACAAAAATGATTACTAAAGGAAAAGCTAAAGACTAGTACAGCACAAAAGGTGAGAAAAGATAGAATAAAGGGGGAAAGTGACAAAAGGAAAGAAAAAAGTGATTCTCCATTTATCATTTTCTTCTTCTAAATGGACTATGCAAGGTGAGAGAATCAAAATGAAGAGAAAGAGTAGAAAAATCCCTGCATTTCGAAACAGGGACCTGAGAGTAAAAGATGCTTAAAGGCAGGTTCCAAACTGGGGGCTCAGATGGTTGATTTCTGCTCCACATATTTTAAAGTGATGTTGGTAGCTGTGCTTATTAGCATAGAATTAAATAGTATAAATAATACAAATGCAAAAGCTCAACCATAATTGAAGTTTATGGGTTATTCAACCCAAACCTGGTATTCCTGCCTTCTGGGTTAGGAGGTATGAAGGACAACTCTATTCATGTACCCTTTCAGTGACCCAGCATGAAGGTGATTTTATCAACTTCAGTTTGTGCTTTTTATGAATGCTTTGGTTATCAGAATCTTAGGCAGTAGAAGAAGAAAAGAACACATCAGATTTTGTACTACAGGCCCAGAATTAATCATCTCTGCCTACTTGCCATTGGTTGGAACCTTGTCATCTGACTCCAGCTAAAAGCAAAGGAGCTTGGAAAATGTGGCACAGTTGTGTACTCAAGGAGAGGAGAATATATATTGATAGATGCTTAGCAATATATGCCATCATTACTGACATTTAAAACCATTAGATTCCATACACATGCACACACCTACATCCCAGCTAAAACAAGGAAAAGATCTGGCAGCATTTCTGCAAGGCCATGATTCCCTAGGATCATGTAGTGGCTGCCATTTTGGAAGAAGCATGATATCTCTGGCTTCATATCATTCTCACCATTTCTATTTTTGTCTTAATCTTGTTTCCACTTTAGTTTTTGTAAGAATGAACTACTCATGTTTAAAGAGGTTATAGCTAGGAATCCTCTCAACCAATGTTATTGATACCAATATTAGTTTAATTCATTAAAAAGATAATTGGGGCTGGGGTTGGGGCTCAGTGGAAGCGCACTTGCCTGCCATGTGTGAGGCACTGGGTTCAATTCTCAGTACAGCATATAAATAAATAAAATAATCATAATCATAATCATAGGTAAAGCAGTTGTTAAAACAATCCTTTACATGTTTCATACTGTCCTAAAATATATGAATTTGTTTTAGTTGCCAAGCTTAGGACAGTCTTTTCTTTAAAAATTTGGATACTGGCTGAGATTAAGAGTTATCTTTTTTTTTTTTTTTTTTTTACAAATCTCATAGATGATGTCATCCTGACAGTATGCAATATTTTTATGTGAAGAGAGAATTTATAGATACTTGTTAAACATTCTTAGGGAAGAATACTTCACATTTTGATGATTTCTTGCCTTACATCATTCTCAGCCATCTTATTTATACCTAACTTTTAGTGACTTGGCTTTACTGAATTGTTCCAAAGCACCAAGATTAGTTTACACAAAAAATGTAATTTTCCTTTTGTATTGTACTTATATTTTACTGACTGAAACAATATTTTAAAAACTCATATAACAAATATATTTGACACAGATAAACTTGAGAATGAACCCAATTGATCCTTAGTGAGTTACAAGGCTAAGTTGTTATAAGAAAGTTCAATACAGAGGACCATTAATATGCTTAATTTCACATAACAGTCCAAAATTAGATGAGTAATATAGAACCAGTACAGAACAACCTTCAAAGTGTTTTATTTTCCTGTAAATTTAAAAGTGAATTATGTTATATTTTTAGGCTTGTCTAAGAAATAAGAAATAGGAGAAAGGGAGAGTTTAGTGCAAGTTGACTTTAAAGAGATGAAATTTGAAGTTTGTCCTCATCATTACCATTCACATACTATGTCATATAGCCTTGTACCTCTGCAAAATGTATAGAAAAGTACATCCCAGAGCTAGCCATTTATCTAGATAAAAATGGAACTTCTGCAACTTACAGAAAGGGGAGAATCAATTCTAGACACCATCATTCTATGACCCACAAAGAAAGTAATTGGTGGAAATAGAAGAGTCCAGTGTAATATGTCATCAGCTTTTGCTGCATAACAAACCACACCACATTTAGTGGCTTAAAACAACAAACTAATGTTTCTCTTCATAATTTTCTGGGTTAGTTGAAAAGTTCTTGTCTGGTGGCTTTCCTAGGGCTGTGTGATATAGGAATCCCCATTAGGAAGCCTCATTTTTGATCCACATATTCTCTCATATTCTAATAGGCTTGTTGAGGCTTCTTTTCAAGGTTGTTCAGTGTTCCATATTGCTGCAAGAGTTTAAGTTCCAAATACATAGGCAAATTTCAAGCCCCTGCTTGGAAACATTTGGTAAAGACCTGATGTTACATGGCTCTCTAGATTTAGGAAGTGGGAAGACAGACGTCACTCTTGATGACAGAAGCAGTACTAACACACTAAAAAGAAGACAGCATATACAAAGAAGGAATTTGTGTTCATTTTAAAATATACCATAACAAAGAAGTAACCTAATAAACTTGAAGCCTTACCTTTTTTATTATAGAGAAAATGGAGAATTCTGGCCATTCAGGATAGTTTGAAAATTTATTCAATAGAGCTTCCATCTATTATTATGAGATTTGCTCCTTGAAGGTGATATATCTGCTTATCTTTACCCCTAGATAAGAATAATTTCTTTCCAAGAATTTGTTGAAAAGTGTGAACCACAGTTAAAATGTTGATAAATTGAATACATTGAGATTAAAACTATTTCATTAGAAGACATGAATAACATGATGTTTATGCAGCCCATATACTCAAAAAAGAGTTTTAAGTATTTGATATTCAGAATATCAGAATATATGTATATATGTACATACATACAAGTATATATGTTTGGGCAGTGCTTAGTATTGCTTTATAGAGTAAATAGTGTGCATATCCCATGACCCAGAAAATCACTCCTAGATAAATACTATAGAGTAATTTTTATGCATATGCCCTGGACACCTGTACAATGATGTTCACAACAGCAGGGTATGTAAAAGCAAATTTCTGGAAACAACCTAAATGTTCACTGACATGAGAATGTATAATTTTTAAAAATTCTTTTCCTACTATGTCACTTATACAGCTCAATTAATAAGAACTACAAGTCTCAATATATGTGAAAAAGGAATTATCAGTAGAATAAATATAATACCTGAATGAAAAATTTTTTGATATGCAATCCACATAAAAACAATATATTGCCTGGGATACACACATATGTTGTAAAAATATCAAACAAAGTATACGATAGTGGAGTGGGGCATAGGGATAAGATACATGAGAATGTAAATGGTAAAAAATATTTCACTGTATTGTTATTCTTTATACCATCCACATCTTTTATAAGTCTTACTTGATTTTATATATATATATATAATTTATATGTATATATATATATTAATTTCAAGAAAAGAGATGTACCTATATAAGCTGTTATCAGTTACAGTTTTTAATCAGGGATTCTTAAAAATATTCCAGTATCTATCCAGTACTTCTAAGGGTCTGGGGATACAAAGATTCTTGTTCTAAGCACAGATTGTCTTTGAATTCTCCAGTGTTGTGCAAATATTAGTACTAATTTTGTACTCTATTCTTTCCCCAGTGATTATTTTGACATTAAAATAAAACCAATACCCTAAATATCTGGTGGAAATGAAGTTCAACCAAGATGAATCATGTAATCTTCAGCTTTGAAGACTCCTTGGTAAACCATAAAGTATTTAGTAATAAATATAGACCTGCTATGAGAGGAGGCAGTATTTAAAGTTTTTAAATTCAGTGGTGTTTATAACACAACAGAAGAAAGCCAAGTGGAGAGCCTTAAAAAAAGAGAGAGAAAAATCTGCTGTAAATCTTGCACTTTGCAGATACCATTATTATATCATATATTAGGCTACAATGCCATAACTGTTTCATTGACTGCATGCCCTCCTAGAATGTAAGTTCCTCCTGGCCCAAGCTATTTTTTTTCTATTTCTTCACAACATTATAATAAGTAGCAGACAGAAAGCTTTATAGGACTTTCTCCCAAACTCTCTTAATAACAGTTATGAAGATTGTAAGTTTGGCCGTAGTGTTGTAAGGACAAACGAGGCAAGGCACCAAAGATAGCAGGAAATAGTTTCACTTGGCTGCAGCCAGGCTCAGAGGGCACAGCCTTTGCTGTAATCAATCAATCCCCTGAACCCCGAGTTCAGGGAGTTTCAGAGTTTTATACCCAGCATGTAAGGGGAGGGGCTCAGAAGTTCCCAGTCTGCAGAAGTTCACATAAAATCAGCTTTTTCTTTCACTGTTCTGGGCATGTTAACTCTTCAAGGACAACACCTGAGGAGGGAGGAGCTTCTTCTCCCCTTTCTTTCCTCCCCCTGCCAGCTGTTACCATGGAGCCCAATTGTAACTTATCTTAAAAACTTAAACATCTCTGTGAAGCCCGAGCTTAAGGCCGGAGGCCTTATTTGCACATTTCTTCAAAGTACTATACTGGATACGTTTGTGAAAACTAGTAAGGGGTGTCCAGCACCTGGAGTGCTGGTATCTTCTCAGCCAGTGGCCAAGTAAACAGGGTGACACAAAAATAGGAAGTTATCTACAATGGACTCTTTTGCTGCAGTCCTAAAATCAGCCATGGTGAAGATGGCTTTTCTAGGGAGAAAAGGGGTGCCACTTCAGTAGAGGACTATGAGCGGGCTCTTTCCTCCACGGCCTTCCCAATCACAGTCGTCATTTCCATGTTGGCTCAGGGGGTGCTGTGCTCTCCACACTTTTTGAGGCAAGAGGGTACCTGGACTTCTCCCTCAAAACCACACAACTTGACTAAAGTCAGGCAGCAGCCTTTATCAAAACTTTCTAAAGTCTGGTGGATAAAAACAGAGAATAATTATTACTCAGAAATTAATATTCTGACTGTTACTCTCTCACCAGTCCAAATTGGTGCTTACTGCTCTGGGTACCTCTTCCTAACTACAATATGGCAGCCATCCTCTTTCCCTACCACCCTGTAATATTCTCAAAATATCTAGACTCTAGGCTTAAGAGAACATGGTTTTAGGAAGAGAAAGGAATCAGTGTATTCACTTGTAAATTATGCCTTTGAAGTCATAATTTTCAATTTTATGATCTATACCATCTTGGTATTACCAAAGATCACCTGAGACAAAAATGTTTAACAGAGGGACAAGAAATGGAAAAATCTGAGGGAATATGGGGCTGGGATGAAACTTGGGTAGTGGTAATGAGGGGGACTTTCCTTAGAAGTAGCTCAATAAAAGTTTATTGAATAAGTGAATTTAGGGTCAGTGAGAATTCTTGAAATGTGCTGTAATGGGCAGAAATGCAGAAGAAAACTGAGACATGAAAACATAGGAAGTAGAAAAGTTATCAAACTAGTTTTGGTAAAACAGTAAGATTGATCAAATAACTTTTGCTGCCAAATTTTTGAATCTTAGTGGAGTGTAATTCCACTAACAAGGTGTGCCAACCTTCTGATCGGGCCCATTTTCATGACCTAATGAGGCTGTAGGAATAAAAGGAATATTTATACATATACCCCAGTTTCTAGTAGCTTCATATCTGATATAAAGTAACAGATTCTATAGGATACTGTACAGATAAAGGATTTTTTTTTAAAATGGCTATCTTTTCTTTTCTTATTTTTTTTCTTTTTTAGTTGTAGATGGACACAATACCTTTATTTTATGTTTTTATTTTTATGTAGTGCTGGGGATGGGACCCAGTGCCTCCATGCATGCTAAGCAAGCAATCTACCACTGAGCCACAACCCAGGCCTCCAAATAAAGGATTTAAGAAGAATTGAAAAACAGCACAAACAAATAAAAACCACAGGGTAAAATTTATCAAATCTGGCCGGTAATTATGAAAGAGAAATTGATGGATTTGAAGGTTACAGTACTATAATGATTGGTAATTGACTAAGAATTAGTATAAAACATGTCAGTAGATTAGCCTATCTAACAATTCCTGATTAAAACTAAGTAGAATTCTATGGTTGTAGTGATGATTAATTTCCTAGAGAAGAGAATATGGATAAAAGTTCATAAAAAAATTGACTTTCTCAATGTGCTTTATTGAAATAGAATCCAGAAAATAAAAATAATTGAAGATAGAGGAGAAAACATCAGTAACATAGTTAATAAGAAAAGAATTTATAATAGTTTATCCTTATTAGTCTAAGAAATAACAAGAATTCATGATATTGGGGTAATGGTTTCTTAGAAAAACAGCGAAGTATGAGAATATACGCGTTTGGAATAGTCAAGAGAAGAACTGATAGAAAAAAAGAAAAAGCACGTGTGAATTCAAATGTCAGTGGGCATGCTGTTTTCCTTGGTAGTAGATTCACTGTACCTACTTATGATTCATATGTAAATAAATACCTTTTATAATTTAAACTTTGGAAGTTTGAACTGAAATGCAGCAGAAAGTACTTTGGGTTAAATATTATTCACATATAAGAGGTTATGATCATATCCCTTTCATAGAAGTTTTTTTCTCTCCATTCAGAAGTAGACAAAAATAACTCCAAAATTAATCTTTTGAAAAGTGATGAAAATACTTGTTTATTCATTGAATACTCATTTATTAAATGTTTGTTATATGCATATTATGCATTGTTGAGGATTAGAAATCTACATTGATATTACTTTAATTCACAGACATTGTTCTTACTTTAGAGCTAACACTTTTTGTGAAAAAAAGAATATACAACTTATTAGTAACATTATCTAAGAGATCTGTTTTATTCCCAGTGAAACCCTACCCTATTCCATCTGATAACATAATTCAAAAACTCCAATCTTCTATATGTATATGATTATTATGTTCTGATACTTTAAAAACTTTTTGGGCCAGAGAGTGTAGTTCAGTAGTAGTTCAAATGGGTTTCCTCTTTTTCAGCCATTTTTTTTTTCTTATTGAGAAAATCCTTGTGAAATCAGAGAAGTCACATTTTCAGTTTAAAAATATCACTGTCTTAGACTCCGTTGAAATTAGGGTTGGTCATAAAACCCAGTGTTTACCCATCAGGTATAAGAAGAGCTATGGAGATAGAAAGGTCTGACTCCTGCTGCCTTGTGCTCTTTGCTCATCCACTGACTCATCTGGGAATGAGACCATGAAATGTCTGCCATCTTGTAATCACAGGATAGGATGACATTCAAGACATGGCACAGGGAAAGATAGCATTGTAGATCTCTGATGGCATTTTGGGGTCACCATACTAGCTGTAGCTCTCCCATCTCCAGTGCTTCCTTGTTATGTGAGAATAACCCCCCTTTTGGCTTGACCATTCTGATCAGGTTTCTGTTTTAAAGTATCTAAAGAAGAATAAAACAAAAATCCTAGGGAAATAAAATCTAGGATTAAAAAAAACCAAAAGGATATATCAAAATGCAAATCAATAGAAAATGATTTTTTTCATACTCTAAAACTGATTTTAACTTTTATGAGGTAGCAAAGTAATTCTACTTAATTCATGTAATAAGTACACATTTCATTGATTCTGAGATGTACATTTTTTCATGTATCTAGATCTCCCAAATTAGTTGTTTTACAATTGCTCTTGGTTAGTTGGTACCATATTGTGGGTGCTATTGTTTATACATGTGCACAAGAAATTGCAGAATTATATCAGTGGCTTGGAAAACAATTCTGGGTCCGGTAATTCAGCTCTCATGTAAGGAATGCTGCATTACCGGTGCTCCTGATGGCCAGATGCTGCTGCTGTATGGAAAAACACAGATAGCAACAATTTTTACCTATAACATGATTTAGTGGAGTTGTACTGGAAATACAAAAAAGCTTTTCAAACTCTGTAACCTATTTCTTTTGTTTATGTTTTCCTTTTTATGTACACAGATGAATGGTATATAATACTAAATAAATCTAAATGGGCTCTTTTAGTAGGTATACAATTAAAATTCTAAGAGATAAAAAGGTATGCCATAATTTAGTTGGCAGTTTTAAAATCTTTCTTAGTGGTATGTAAAATAATGATGTGTTTTACAAGAACTGATATCCCAGATTTGATGAAATAACACAAAGTTCCTCTCTGCCAGGAATAAAAGACAGTCTTCTCTTTCACAGTATGATATTTTAATAGAATACAGGCCTTGGAGAAAGTGACCAAGGAATCTACCCTAAAGTATTTTTTTTTTCTTTTGATTCTATGCAAAATGCCTAGTGGAGTGTCTGGCAGTCATATTGCCTTGGGGATCCATCCAAGGAATTGAATTGTTCCCAGAGGCAGCTCGGAACTCTGATCTGAATCAGAATGGGCAGGCCCAATCACAAACTTGACAAATACACAAAACACATGTTTGTGGAATAAATTTATTTCTAAAAATTCCAATTGAACTTCATATATATCAGGCAGGTTGAATTGGTATTTTAGAATTTTCTTCCAGGATAATGTTTACCTAAAATTTATTTTTGCTTTTGTTGTCCACAACTTTGTTTTTCAAATACAGTTAAGGAAAAGTGTTAATTTCTTTCATAGAGAGGCAGGTTTTTATATGCCTATTTTAAATGAACGGATCTGTGGTTTCAAGAGATGAAAAGAATTGCTTACTGTCAAAGAACTACAAAGTGATATCATTAGGATTACAACTCATATTTATGTATTTCAAAAGTCCATGTTCTGTATTATATATCTATATCTATGTCTATGTTTATGTTTATCACTATATACAAATAAAATTTCTTACTCTCCTATTTCCAGTAAGATACTGAAAACATAGAATAAGTTGCTAACAAAAAAAGGTCAAATATCACAAAAAGTGTAGAAAGTTCAACTGTAAAAATGTAAAAAACTAGTTTCTGGCAAAGCGGTATTTTTCAGGAAAAAAAAAAGAGAAGGTAATGTGATAGAGTTTTTCAAACAATGTACAAAAAATAAAGAAGTTAATGGTTATGAATAACAAAATATTCTATTCTCATTTAAAAAAACATTTTGACAAGGACCAAAAAAGGGTCATTTGATTGTTAAGAAACTTTTTAAAACAATAACCTTCATGAAAGATTTCAACAGCTCAAAACATGTTTGGAACACTTATGAAATTTCTTCATTAAGAGCCCAATTTCCCATGTGCTGTCAATTTAAATACAAAGATATAGAATCGCTGACCATATCTATACTTGCAATAAAACTGGGTATGACAAAGATTTATTTAATGTGGTTGGCTAGAATGTATTAAGATGATAGATGCAATTTATGATGTGTGATAGTTATAGCTAAATGCCTATGTGAGTTTTTGGAAACTGGTTGCATTAGAGACTCAAAATTTATTTGCAATGTATTACGCATGCAACCAAGCCCTCTCATGAACAAGAAATTTACTTCTAGGGTCTTGGGAATAAACATAAGAACATATTGTAAGATCTCTAGAATATCATTCCATTCTCCTGACCCTCGCACAAGCCATTACTTTGGAAAAAATATATAATGAAAACTAGGAGAAAAATTTAGAAAATATTAAGATATGTATAGTTGTATTTTTAAATTAAATTTCTGTTTTAGTATTTTGAGTTACACCCAACAACACTGAATAGTCTTTATTAATCATGATTTTAAAGCCTCTAGTAGATCTTAAAGAAAAATTTGACTTCTTGATATTTAACCCATAAAACTATTGGTTAATGAAAATTACCTGAATTTTTTAAAGAGAAAATATTTTTAATACTTTGATATAGAAAATAGCCTATTTCGCCTAGCAAACAAAATTAATGCTAAAGGCTATGGTTCATTGCCATAGAGATACATATTTTGATTCTTTTTTAAAAAATATTTACTTTTTAGTTGTAGTTGGATGATCCAATACCTTTATTTTATTTATTTATATGTGGTGCTAAGGATTGAACCTAGGGCTTTGCAGGTGCTAGGCAAGCACTCTACCACTGAACCACAACCCCATCCCCTTGATTCTTTAAATTTTTTTTTAATTTGTTCTACTTAGTTGTACATGAGAGCAGAATGCATTTTAATTCATCATATACAAATTTAGTGCAACATTTCAATTCTCTAGTTGTACACAGTTTAGAGTTGCACTATTCATGCAATCATTCATATACTTAGAGTAATAATGTCCATCTCATCCTCCATTCTTCCCATGCCTTCCCCCATTATAAATTAGTATCCACTGATTAGAGAAAACTTTTGGCCTTTAGTTTTTTGGGGGATTTGCTTACTTCACTTAGCATAACATTTTCCAATTGCCGCAGTCCGGCTGCAGCAAAATAACCGGCGGGCAACTTGTGTACATTGCTACAGCAGGAGTGGGAGCCGTTTATTGTAGGACAGGAGGGGTATATATACATTCCCACAGCTTATCTTAATTAACATAAACTAGATACAGCAGTCAACCAATAAGGAATCACCACATTTAATGGCTAGCTGGTGTTACTTCTCAAACCATTCCCTCTGGCAAAATGCCAGGCACCATCCTGACTTGTTTACAGACCCTAACATCCAATTCCATCCATTTACCTGAAAATTCCACAATTTTATTCTCTTTTAATGCTGAGTTGTGTCCCATTGTGTATATATACCATAGTTTCTTTATGCATTCATCTATTGATGAGTATCCAGGTTGGTTTAGCAGTTTTGCTATTGTGAATTCAGCTGCTATAAACATTGATGTGGCTATATCACTGTAGTATGCTGATTTTAAGTTCTTTGGGTATAGACCGAAGAGTAGGATAGCTGGGTGAAATGGTGGTTCCCTTCCAAGTTTTCTGAGGAATCTCCACATTGCTTTCCAAAGTGGTTGCACCAATTTGCAGTCACACCAGCAATGATTCAATGTACCTTTTCCCCCACATCCTCTCCAACACTTATTATTACTTGTATTCTTGATAACTGCCATTCTGACTGGGGTGAGATGAAATCTTAGGGTAGTTTTGATTTGCATTTCTCTAATTACTAAAGATATTGAGCACTTTTTCATATATTTGTTGGTCACATGTATATCTTCTTCTGAGAAGGGTCTGTTCAGTTCCTTAGCCTATTTATTGATTGGGTTGTTTGCTTTCTTGGTATTAAAGTTTTTGAGTTCTTTATATATCCTGGAGATTAGTGGTCTTCTGATGTGCGTGTGGTAAAAATTTGCTCCTATCCTGTAAGCTCTCTCTTTACCTCAATGGTTGCTTCTTTTGCTGAGAAGAAGCTTTTTAGTTCGAATCCATCCCATTTAATTTTTTAAAAATAATTCATTTTTTTTAGTTGTTGTTGGACACATGCCTTTATTTTATTTATTTTTATGTGGTGCTGAGGATAGAACCCAGCGCCTCACACATGTGAGGTGAGCGCTCTACTGCTGAGCCACAACCCCAGCCCATCCATCCCATTTATTGATTCTTGATTTTATTTCTTGAACTTTAGGAATCTTGTTAAGGAAGTCAGGGCTTAATCCAATGTAATGAAGATTTGAGCCTACTTTATTAAGAATTGTCTGTCAGCACTGTATTACTTTAAGAAAGAAAATTGTCTTTCTACTATCTTTCTCTGCGAGCTAAGTAGGATATGACTTGAACTTGTGGAAGCCAACCAAACCCTTCTTTTGGAAAATGGGCTTTCAGTAATCATCTGAGAGCTATAATTAAAAGGCCTTGGTTTAATTAGAAGGGAATATTTACTTTATAGTACATTTGGGGAAATTTCTCCCTTCCTTCCTTCCTTCCTTCCTTCCTTCCTTGTACCAGGGATTGAACCCAGGGATGCGTAACCACTAGTCACATTCCCAGGCCATTTTATTTTTGTCTTTTGACACAGCGACTAACTAAGTTGCTTAGGGCTTAAGTTGTGAGTCTGGCTTTGAACTTATGATCCTCCTGCTTCAGCCTCCTGAGCCACTGGGACTGCAGGCATGTGTCATGGCACCCAGCAGAAACAAATATTTTAAGAAGTTGCTTTCTTAAAAGCTTAATGTTAGGCTATCATATGAAATTGCAATTCTAAGTCTCCAAAGCAGACAGATATCATTAATTTCATATATTTCAATGTAAAAACATCCAGATAATGACATACATTAAAGATATAATGGAATATTGGTCCACACACAAAATGTAACTTGGATCTGGAGTAAAATAAATAAATAAATAGATTTTAAAAATAAATAAATTGCTGTGGGAAGCATAATATTTTTTTAAAAAGTGACTTTGCCAATGGGTCTCAAAGTAGCTCCTTGAACCAGCAATATAGGCATCATTTAGAACCTCTTAGAGATGCAGATCCTGGAGTACCACCCATGCTCTGAAGCAGACACTTGGAGGTGGAGCTCAGAAATTTGTGTTTTAATAAGCCCTCAAGTAATTCTGATGCATGCTAACATTTAAGGATAAGTGGACAATGTCTTTTCTAGCAAAAACTATACATGTCCTCAGTGTCAGCAAAAATTTAATTGATTGAATATGACTTGTGTATAGTAAACACCCATATCAACTGATACAGAAAACACCAAGTCAGCACAATCATTCCACTTTATAACTCTAATAACATTAGAGTTATTTTATCTTTATAGTACTGTATTTTATGCTATGGTTCCATTCTATCATTTGGAAGATTTTTGGAAGTCATGGAAATCATACTTGCTTATTATTAAGGAAAGAGGTGAGATTTCAAAGAAAGATATAAAAACACTCCATGCATACATACTACCTAACTTAAGGGAATGTATGAAATAAAGACTCAAATTTATGGGAAGATTTTTATCCAATTGGAAAAGTAAAGACAAATGATAGAGGAACTAAGGAGATTGAATATAACACAATATTTAGGGGAGTTACAAAAAAGGGGACAAATGCAGGAATATTTGGACTATAAGTAGATCAAAGTTAGCTCACTAGGATCAGAAATACTATTGTCAGAACATGGCTGGGGTTACCTCTTCTGGTGTAGGACTGGAAGAGAGATAATACTTTTTGTGTTTGAGACTTATATATCTATTTTAAAGTAAGTAACAAATGAAAATAACACATAGGAAGTTCCATCGAAAAGATGGGTTGGATTCATATCTGAAAAAGTGAGCTGTAACAAGATAAATTGTTTTCATTATTCTTGACTGCAGTATTCTGAGATTAGTTCATTTACTTTTTTTGTAAGTGCCAACTTGAAAGTGTAAGATTTTATGCTTTTAAAGTGTCACCATGTCACTTGTGCCATTTCAATTCACAAGAAATACCAGGTATGGTGAACTATCTGACAAAAACCTACAGTGAGTACCAGCCATAATGGAGAACTTCCAGACCTGGTCTATTTACAGCCAAGGATGTCCATGTTCAATCATGATGATAAGATATTATGGGGGTTTATAGCTTAAAAAATGATTAGGAAAAACAAACAAACAAGTAATAAGAGGGTGGAGACAAAAATGCCCTTATTTGCATGTAATATTTTAAATTCAAGAGGCACAGTTCACTATTAGCATAATAAAAAGTTGAAAATAGACTTGAATGAAAGAAACAATATATTTAATATTGTTACAAATATTTTATAGTTTTATAACCTAATCAACATTCAAATTCAGCCAAAATCTCAGCAGAATTTATGGTGAACTTTAAAAATTAATTCTAAAATTTATCTAGAAAGATAAAGGTCTGTAATTAGTTAAAATGTTTTAAAAAGAGTCAAGAAAAGATTTGTTCAAAAAGGAATCCAGACATATTCCAAAAATATTGTTAAAATGTGATATTGTCATAGCAATACATAGATAATGGAGTGAATAGAGTATAGAAAGTAGAGAAATATATGTGTGTGTGCATGTGTATGCATGTAAATGTATGTAACTGGTTTAATATCTTTCTTTTAATTTAAGAACTAGAAAAATTAGGTTACCACGTGAAAAATATAAATTTGGAATTGATACTTCATACCAATTTAAAGAAGGAAAAAACAAACATTTCAGTGGATTGTATGCCTAATTTGCTTTTTGCTTCTGTTTTTGAGATAGGCTTTTGCTATGTTGCCTAGTGTGGCCTTGAACTGGAAATGTTCCTGCTTCAGCCCCCCAGGGGACTGGAATTACAAATAGGCACACACCACCATGGACAATGAAAGGGCCAATTTTAAAAGGAAAAAACCTAAAGCTGTTATAGAAGAAAATATAAGAATTTATCTTTGTGATCTCATTTGGGGAAACCCCAACAATATCCCAAAGTACAAAGGAGAAGAGGAAGAATTTAATGTGTTTGGCAATCTCCAAATATAAACATTCTGTTTGACAAAGGATTGCATGAGCAAAGAATAGTCATGTGCAGATTGAAAGAAGATGTTTGTAATGTGAAAGCCAACAAATGATAATTATATTATACACACATAAGTGCACATACCTTGACACATACACACAGCATGTATACTGGTACTTGGAATATAAGCAAGTTTGTAAACCCAGTAAAATATGAACAAAATATATAAGTAAGAATACACAAAAGCATAGGGGCAGGAGTCAAATAGTAAGCATATGAGCAGATTTTTATGAAACAATCATGATACACCATTGTCAAGTTCATGAAAAGTGGATAGCCTCAGAATGTCAAGTGCTCATAATGTCAATTGCTGGTGGAAGTAAGATGATGCAGTCACTGTGGACAATAATTTATTGGTATTTGGTAAAATTAAATATTCTTAAAGTATGCTCAAATACCATCACTCATGGATGCACTCCTGAGGAACTGCCCCCAGGTCTGTAGGAAGACATGTTTACTACAGTGTTGGTTGTTTTATCAAAGAGTGGGAGGCGACTATAGGCGTTTATCACCAGAAGGATATGTGAGTATCATATTTAAAAGCAAAACATGAGATCTAAATTTACCACAGCTAGAGGGTCTCCTAAGAGGTTCCCAGTAAAGAATAATCCTCTTCTATACTTGGATTCTGAACAAATTGAGGAATAAAAGCAAGAATAGACAGGTCTAAACATTGTTTTTATACCAATTTGGTAATATACCAATAGCATAGTATTGAAAGATGTTAGTGTGGGAGAAAAGGGGCCCACTAACTGAAAACCAGAGTTGGCAGAATCTCTGCTCTGGGCTCAGCGACCTTGTGGGGCCCCACATCTGAGCAAGAGAGAAAGTGGACAGACAAGACCCATGAGGAAGAAGGACAAAATACAAAACGCATGTCCTCCTTAGATGTACCCATCTAGAAGTTCCTTCACCTCCCAGAGGCAGAGTAAATAGCAGGATAGAAGAAGGTCCTTCAGAAGACAGTGATGTTGCTGTGGAAACATAATGTTGGTGATACTATTTTTAGTTCAATATAAGTAAATTAAACACACACATATACTAGAAGGTAAATTTGAAAAATGAAGGTTATATATATTTTGAGAGTGACTGTATCTATGGGGGATTAATGCCCCCAAATTTTCAAAACTAGAAGAGAATAACGTAGAGGAAAATAGTGTGACTTGAAGTGAAACCAATGACGTTCTGTAGGTAACCTCTGTAGTTTCCAAGAAAACATGAAGAATGCAGAAATGATACATCATAGTATCATATCATCATTCTTGTCATTGCATGCATATATGTGACCAAAATAAAATTCAATAACAAGAAAAAAACAGGCACTAAATGATTGCAATGGTCAGAGTTTAAACATGGACACAGTATGCAGCCTTCCCGAGCTTGGCATCTTTTGAGCGGCAGTTTTCATTCGTCTATAATATCTTAACGTTCTTTACTAATCCGGAGATAATGAGGTTTGTGGGAGAGAAGGGAAAACCAACTAGAAATCTCTCCTATGCCCTTTGAACTTAGGGCTGCGCTCTTCACTTCCGGAGTGTGCGCTTTAACCAGTTCGCTTCTGCTCCTCACATTTCTCACTAGCGATAAAGGCATGTTCATCTCGTTCCTTTCCCAGAATCTAAGAGGAGAAACACAATCGGTTTTGCTATTTTTGTCACATAAATATCTTATGAGAAATCTGCTAGCATACTGCCCCTGCGCGGAGCTGGGGTGGGGACCAAGTCCAGCGGGATTGCCAGCTGGGGGGACCTCTCTGGCTCAGGGCTGGAGAGCTGAGTGCTGTCGTGCGGCAACTCCCGTTTGGGCTGCGTGCACAGCGCAGGGCTGCTAAGCGGCACCGACTGCAACGCGACTTGGAAAGTACCGCTCAGCCCACAGTCGACAGATGGTATTTCTTCTGCGTTTGTGTGCAGGGGGTGGGGAGTGGTGGTAACAATAAGCAGCAGTAGCCACTTGACAGGCTCCCTGCTGCCAAGAATTTGCATGACGAGCGCTTGCTGCCATCTGGAGAACTTCAGCTTATTGAGGAAGAATTGGTGTCTCAGCTTGGAAGTGCTCTGGGCCCCACTCAGCGCAGTGGTCTCCCCTCCCCCGGGAAGGAGAGAGCGAAAGGCAGATCAATCCGCTGAACCTGGCCTGGGGGAGGCGGGCTGCACCAGCCCTAGGAGAAAGTCGGGGAGCAGGGATGTGCTGATCTGAGCTCCAGGATGTGAGGACAGGTCTGGCACTTCAGAGTGGATTGGGTCAGTGGAGTCCGTCACCTTTTGAACATGAGTTTGTTTATCCACCAGTAGTTGGTGGAGGAAATGTGGACCTGGGAAGAAGAAAATTCAAACAAGTACCCCCTTTCCCATGACCTCCAGACGAAAGTTCAGAGAGGCCAAAGGCTGACCATACACCCCAGGGACCCTGTTCTCAGACCACAGTGCTGTGCATTATAAACATATGTGCGCACCCTTTAATTAAACACAAAATAGCTTTCCAGCTGCTAAGATTTTCATGTTTAAAGCAAAATGTATTTTCAAAGTGAAAAAAAATCATATAAGTCTGAGTTTTACATTTATAATACTTTTCTTCCTTTCTTACCTGAGAACTGTATTTTT
The DNA here is from genome assembly GCF_052094955.1 of Ictidomys tridecemlineatus. Lineage (NCBI taxonomy): Eukaryota > Metazoa > Chordata > Mammalia > Rodentia > Sciuridae > Ictidomys > Ictidomys tridecemlineatus. Next base: position 48,889,909 of record NC_135484.1, read on the forward strand.
TCCTCTAAACATATCTCTAGAACATTTTTTTAATCTAAAATTTCTATAATGGATATTTGAGTCTTACTGGAATTAAGTGGTATCTTAAATGAAACTACATTTTACTGGGAGAATATACGGTAGAGCTAAAAGAAAAAAAAGTCTCTATTTTATATACGTGATCATACAGATTTATAAGCTCTCTGTCATGCCAGAATTTTCAGTATCAGACAACACAAAGAAAGTTCCTCATAAGAGAAAAGAAATGGTCTTGTGTATATTAATTATGAATCTAATCAAGACACATTTATTGTTGATGCTATTTGAAATAATTAAATTTAAAGTTCTCTGAAAGTAGATTTTGAGGGCCTAACTTGGATTGGTGTCAGGTAATCTGTGTGGCCCATGAGGAGCTAAAGGTGCAGGCATGAGTACAGTACTCCTCGGTATCAGAGGCAGTTTTCTGACAATGGAAAATACAGGTCGACATATAACCTGCAAACAATAATGTGCAATTGTTTGTGAAAGTCATGTGGCACTATCAGGGATGAAGCATTTTGGTTGAACTGCATTATTACAGAAAATGTAAGCTTAATGTTCTGTATGCCAAAACTTTAAAATTGAATTTGAAGTTCAATTTCTTGTCTTTTTAGGTAGAATTATTAAAGTCACTTGGTGTTAATATGGTTCTGAATAATAATTATTATATGTATGCTACAATAATAATGCATATTAATTATTATACAATGTTATATTATTTCTATCAAGAACCACTGAAGGGAGGGCAGGTCTGGGACTTGGGAGAGCCAAGAGACTGCTGGGGCCTAACAAGTTAGAAGGCACTCAGTCCAGTGTGAGAATGAGTTAGGCCTCTCTTGCTACACTGTGCTCTTGGGCCTGATGAGAAGGCCTAGAACCCATCTGTATATGAAAATGGTTCTCTTTTATTCACCTAGATATTCCTGTTAGCTCTCGTTTCTCAAGAAACATGTATTTTGCAGGGCACTCATTATAATCATTCTCATTTCCCCACCCATTCAAACTTTTCCAATTTTTTGGTTTCCATAACAGTGGTCTCTAAATAGCTTTTTCCTCCCACTCCATGCCTAATGGAGGGCATTTCTGACTTTAGATATTCCATTATGGTTCCATTGCTATACGCCATTACACATGTCACTGAAATGTACATAGACAGAGATATATGTATACAAACTGATTCAAAGTTCATTTTGGTAAACATATTTCCTATTAGAGAATGTGTCCTGATTTTTTTTTTCTTTTTATTTTGCTATTGGAATTGAAGCCAGATGACCTTAACCACTGGGCTACATTCCCAGCCCTTTTTATTTTTTATTTTGAGACAAGGTATTGCTAAGTTGCTCAGGGCCTTCCTCAGCTGAGACTGAGACTGTTTAGAAACTTGTGATCCTCCTGCCTCAGCCTCCTGAGTTGCTGGGATTGTATGCATGTGCCACCAAACAAGGCCTGAGTTTTAGATTTGAAAATGGTTGTTATATCATCATCTAGGAAAAGCTAAAGACTTAAAGGAGAAAACAACCACACTAGTAAAATTATGTACTACATTTTAAGTAAAATTCTAAGACAACAAAATTTTTGCTTGAATTCCTTGAGGGTGATGATGGTTCCAGCCTGAGGAAAAAATAGTGCATGATCTCACTGACAGATTCTAAAAACTAGGCATTAAAGGCCTATTTCTGTGTAGCAGAGGGGATTCCCAGATGAGGGTTGAAGGACGATGAAACAGTAGCAGAACATCATTAAGTTGGCCATTGGTATTTTCATGGCTGTACTGTCTGATTAATGCATGATCAAAATTATGTCATCAAAATAAGTTGACTAATGTAAAACATGGAAAGGACTTGAACTGATTCTGAATGTGCAAGAGGATCTAAACACATCAGACAAAGAAATAATAATTAATTTTCAGGGTTTTCTTTGTGGTTTCCAGTTCATAAGCATCATGCAGGAGAGCCAGTGGCTTGGCATTTTTAATTTTTGTTGTATCTACATGATATCTGTTCAACTGTATGAAAAGTGTATTTTTAAAATAGAGGTTTTTTAGGGGGCTGGGGATGTGGCTCAAGCCATAGTGTGCTCACTTGGCATGCACAGGGCACTAGGTTCGATCTTCAGTACCATGTAAAAATAAAATAAAGATGTTGTGTCCACTGAGAACTAAAATAGAGGTGTTTTTTTTTTTTTTGTTTTGTTTTGTTTTGTTTTTTGCTTTCAAAGCACTAGGTAATGAGCAAGTTCAGTTTGTGGACAGAATTAAAATATTTATGTGTTTGTAAGAAATAAAGTGAGGTGGACATCTGGTTTGGTTAGATATGCTTGCTTGCTTTTGTATCTTTTACTCTATGTAGTCATTCTTTGGGGGGGGGCATGTCATAGGTTGAAATGTGTCCCCTGGGAAAGATATGTGGGTGTTCTAGCTTCTAGTATTTCAGAACTTATTTGGAGATAGGGTCTTCACAGAGGTAATCAATTTAAATGAAGTCTTAACTTGAGTCCTAATCCAATGTGATTGATGTCCTTATTAAAAAAGGGAAAGTGGGACACAGTCATACTCATAGGGAGATTGCTACGTGTGGATACAGGCAGAGATAGGGTGATATTTCTCCAAGCTAAGGAATATTAAAGATTGCCAGCAAACCCTCAGAAACTAGGTAAGATGCAGGTAACAGAAGGAACCCGTTCTGCTAACATCATCTTTTCGGAATTCTAGGCTGCAGAACTGTGAGACAACAAACTACTCTTGTTTAAGGCACCCTGTTTGTGATTCTTTATTATAGCAGTCTTAGCAAACTAATACAGATTTATTGAAACAATATCATTATTAATTTCAAAACTAGTTTTAGACATATTCACATTTGCATGCACATATCTTCCAAACTTATACATTGTTTTTTTCTTTTTTGAGGTATCATAGTAAAACAAAAAATATACTGAGAGGGCCCCAAAGAATTTGTACTTATATGCATACCATCAGTGGCTTCAATTGCTTTCTAGACCTAATTTTATTAGCCGAATGGTTTCCATTGGAACAATTTTCAGCATCATCAAATATACACATAAAATTAGAAAGTTAATCAAGGATATTTATGGACTATCACTGGGCAAAGATCTTCTGTGACAAAGAGGAGTTCCCTTCCCTCATGAAAAAAGAGGCATTGTACCAATAGTGAATTTATAGAGAATTTATGTCTTTCTTTCTTTTATCCTTCAAAATTGTTATTTTCTTTTTTATAATTTCATAAAAAAAGAAAATTTTATAACTTTCCAGGTTTCTTCTTTTAACAATTGAGTTCCCTAAAGAAAAATACTTCTATATGATATCTAGCTAAAAATCCCCATTTTTAGGACTTATGCTGGAACGTATTTTACATTCAGTAAGAAATAAAGAGTCTATTACAATAACTACTACATATTATATGCTTTCACATAGAAGAATGAATATGGAAATCAAGGATATAATATTTTTAGTTATTTCTATCTGCCTTCCCCATTTTAAATTAAGAGTGCATGCTTATAGAAATGTTTTTCTTTCTGGTTCACAAGGCTGCACTATTTTCCTCTCCTTCTTTGATTTACAGGGAGCTGAAGTAGGTCAATTTAAATATATCTTCTGAGCCAAGGAAGCTAGCAAGAAATAATCACAATTTTAAAGGAAAAATAAGAAACAGTGACAGTTTTTAAGAAGATTACATCGTGTTTGGATTCTGTTAATTACTGCTACCAGTCCACAAGCTGTGGCAAAGTTCCCCTGGAGATCATTTCCAACTTATTTATGGAATCTTCAGAGGAGAAGTTATGAGAATGTCTTTTTTTTTAATGACAGTCTCTTTAAACTTTCATTTTCAATAGCTCACAATTAGTTGCCTGGAATGAGGATGTATATCAGGCTAAATATGCAGAGGTCATAATTTTCTGACCTACTTCCTTCTTCATGTCCAAATAATTTGGAAAGAATTCTTTCCAGATTCCGTTCATCTGTTGTGTTAATCTACAATGACATCTTTTCAACTGTCTTGGTCTCAAAGTGTCCTGTAGCTTTAAAGTAGCAATTTCCTACTTGAAGGAATCCATTACCATGCCTACAAGAATGTGAGTGGATTAGAAAAGTTGCTTCACACTAGTCAGTAACTTGGGGAGAAAGTTTTGGACTGAAAGAAGCAGACTGAAGACAGATGGGAGAAAATTAATGCTGAGGAAAGGAAGTGGATTGTACAGGGAGGCTGAGGATATCCATCTTGAAAAATGGGCTTTACTGACTGGAATAATTTTGATAGTTTCCTTAAGGAAATTTTTCCTTCCTTATTTGAAAATCAATTGATAGTCCTATTTATTTGTAGTTCCCCTTTAAATAAGAAATACTTTGGTCTCATTCACCAGTAGGGTAAAATTATATACCTTTTCTTTGACACCATATGTCCATTTGAAAAGTGAAGTGTTTCCTTAGTTCCCTCAAATGGGCTTTGTGTTTGCCAGAGGGCAGCATGTGACGCTCTCCCATCTGGCATTCAAGTTGCCACTTGGCTGCCACCTGTGCTGCCACCCAGGACCCTTGCCACCCCTCCCCCATCCAGTGCTGTTGACTGCAAGTCCCCACAATCTTTTGTTAGCTACTGTCTCTTCTCCAGTGGCAGACGTTGGGGTGGGAAACACTGAGGGCCAAGCATTTGCTATTACTAGTCTGGCATAGATTCAAACCCTTCTCCACCAGCAAATTACAAAAATATTGATTATGCCTGGTGCTAAGTACAGTGTACAATCACCTCTCTCCTTCCCCCACCCTCCCCCAGCCCTTTCTGAGCTGCAAAACCCACCTTGATCTGACCCCTTGCTCTGACTTTGAGATGTGTGATTGGACTTGGCCACGCCTCCCATTACCAGTCCTTTCTGAAGAGACCTTTAGTGACTCTTCCCTCAGATGAGGAGGAAGATGCATTCATGCTGAGCTCAGGTCCCTTCCTGAAGTGCTCCTGGCCATTGGATATGCAAATCCCAGCCCATTAAGTGTTTGTAGTCTGAGTAGTAGATGCAACACAGATTGTACCAGACAAACAGTCTGGGGATGTGAATGGATTTGATCACTTTGATGAGGAAAGAACAGCTTTAGGATCATAAACTTGTTATTTTTAGCACTGGAAGTAATCTTAGAATCATTCATTTATCTTAAAAATAATAGAACTCAAAAGTGTCTGATAGCTTGGTTATGCATTGTTTTTACATTGCTATTGTTCCTATTAATGGGTAGTCTATAAAAACATATGCTGTGACATTTATTGTTTTAAGTATTTGGAACTCATTCTTACTGCTTATACATATACCCTTTGAATCTGTGAAATCTTAGGAACAAAGCATTTCATTTGAATGAGTCCATATGGGTGCTAAGATCCCCTTTGGTCATGGGCTCAGGATATTTTACACAACAAGAAAATGTTTTCCTACCACTTCTTGAACGTCTATGGCAGTATCTTCAGCCAGAAATATTATTCAAATCCATGATTATTCACTTATTTTCATGTGCTTACTAAATATTTATTGAAAAGTGTCAGGCCCTAAACTAGGAGCTAGGACTATAATAGGAACCCAAACAAATAAGTTTGTAGATATTAAAAATGAGGGGCCTGTGTTTTGACTTAATGAGCTTGGGAATATGATCTTAAAAAATAAATTTACTTTTCACTTTGTTTTGCTTTTGTTTGTTTGGATTTTTCTTTTACTCTAGTGTAACTATTACAAAGGGTTTGTTAGGTACCCAAGTATATTCAAATGCATTTGGCCGTGAGTAAAAGAAAAGTCAATTAAATTCAAAGTGGCTTAAATAATAAAGGGAATTTATTGGCTCAGTAACTTGAAAGTCCAGCTGGAGGGTGGGCTTCCAGCATGGTTTAATTAGGGCTCCAGGTCAATTGCTCTGTGATTCTTTCAGCTCTGTCCAATTCCGAGCATGTATATCAAGCTAGTAGTCCCTGGCTGGCTTCTCTCATGATTGCAAAATGGTTAAGAAAAACAGGGTTTGATGCATCACACTCATATATGCAGGTGAGAAAAAAGACTATTCCTATTAGAATCCCAAGCAAGACTCCTGAGATTACTCTGACTGAATTTGATTAGATCATATGTATACACCTCATCCAATTATTGTGGGCAGGGGAAGAAAATGTATAATTTGATTTAAATCAATGCAGAACCTAAAATTGGAAATGGAGGTGGAATCACTTTCCCTCTGTGTAGTGTAGTTGGATGAGTAGTAGCAGATATTTGAACCAAATCTGAGTGCTATTAAAAACTAGGAAATGGATACTGGATACAAGCTAAGAAATCATTAAATATTTACTGAATAATTTTGGAGGTAGAACTGCATTAGGTTTTATGATCTTGCTGGTTATTATTCAAGGACAGCTAGTTAACAAGTTCAAAATAAATTTACATTAAAGGCACTGTTTTAAATTTTAAGGAAAAGAAAGTTAGCATAAAATATTTAATTCAAGGAAGACTAAACAATCACTATAATTACCAACCAAAGAAAAGTAGATGAAAGATGAAAGGAATTAATAAAAAACAAAAGAGGAAATAATTAGAAAAGAGAATGGAATTTTCCCCTTTGTGACCACATTAGATTATATACTTTTAACCAACTCTACACACCAAGAAAACCTGAATAAGCTGAATGGCAGCAGCAACAAAATCTGTCTAAGGCACTGAAGAGCTACAAGTCAGCAGGACTGGGGATTCAAGAGCCTGGAGAGGAGAGCACCCAGAGATGGACCCTACCCAGGGCACCAAGGTGAATGTTAGGGCACTGGCCAATCAGAAGCTGGGAAAAGCCTGGAGACTAAGAATTTTTGCAGAAAGTGCTAATTGGAGAGGCTGGGATGCTGAGCAGCAGGATTTGGGCTGTATTATGGAGCTAAGGTTGACCCAAACTAGTGTTGAAAGCCCACAAGAAGAATTGCCCTGGTAAATATCCCAGTTTTCAATGAGACTCCAAAAAGTTACATCATAGGAGTGTAGGCTAATTGACTAGCTCGCACAGGGAAGAATAATTGTTTTGAGTCAACTCAGTTTTAATCAAATGGATCAAGGTGGTTACTATTGCCTTAATTCATGGCTAATAGCAAAATTTAAAAAAAGTTAGACACACAGAAGATGCAGAAAATATCTGTCGTGGATTTATTAAAAGAAAATATTAAGAATTTCAGCAGGGAAAGAAAAATAAAATTTGAGCTGGGTGTGGTGGTACACGCCTGTAATCCCAGCAGCTCTGGAGGCTGAAGGCAGAAGGATTGTGAGTTCAAAGCCAGCTGCTAAGAGACTCAGTTAGATCCTGTCTCTAAATAAAATACAAAATAGGGCTGGGGTTGTGGCTCAGTGGTTGAGTGTCCCTGAGTTCAATCCCTGGTACCCCTGCAAAAAAAAAGAGACCAAAAGAGTGGAAAAATTATAGGGTATAACTGGATAAGAAAGGTAAGCACATATCCCATATCCAGCCTGAAGCATCAAGAGGGAAAAAGAAAAAATACATAAAGAAGCATGAGAGACCCTTGATACTTGGTGAAAAGATATATCACATATGTGCACTTGGAGTCTTAACAAAAGAAAGAGGATGAGGCTAAAGGGATGAAGAGATAACATCTTTAAAATTTCCTGAAAATAACAATAGAAAATACATATAAAACTATTTTTTAAAAAACTATTTTTTAAAGACAAAACAAATCTAACAAGCAATAACAACAAAGTGACAAACCTTTAGTTAATTTGATAAAAAAGAGAAAGAAAGCCAGAAATATGAAAATGAATATAACTATAGACAGAAGAGATTAAAATTATGCTATTCTTCTGTATTCCAAATTCTTAGTGAAATGAACAATTTTACAGAAAAAAATTAAATTAAGGAAATTGACTTAAGAAGAAATTGAAATGTAAATGGTCCAATAATTGTGGGGAAAAAAGACTCAGTAGAAGTTGTTGATAAATCACCTCCAGAAAAGCACAGCTTGAATGGTTTCCTAGAGGAGGTCTGATAAAGTGTTAAGATTCTTATAATTTAAAAAATTGTTTCAGAGAAGGGGAACAAGATGTAAACTTTTCCAATTCATTTTCAATTTTCATGATAACTAATATGAAAAATGTTTCAGAATGGTTTAGAAATTGATAAAAGGATCTCATTTATAAATGATATTAAAAGCTTTGCAACTATATGTATTGAGAAATCTGGAAAGTTTTTAATATTAGAAATTCTTCCAATACATTTTCCATACCTAAAGATAGCCCATAACCAACAAATACACAATGTCAGTATTAGTGTCTATGATTCAACCTTATTTTGGACATATGACCCACAAAATAGATAGAAATATTGTAATTATTACTATTTATAGATAAATAATAACCTAAAAATCTCTATCAATTCAATTGGCATTCTATTGAAAATTCAGTTAATTACTGGGAGAAAATAAATACATACACAATTATTTTTCTTACGTACTAGTCACAACCAGTTGCACAGTATAATATAAGATATCCAACCACCCCAGTTTTGGCACTGGAAGTCCTATGTTCCAGGAACTTCACAGTTCTGGGTAAATTGTGAAAGTTGGTCATTGTAAATTGGGATATATTCTCAGTAATAATGGGTATAGCAAGTATGTTGATTAAAGGCATACAGAAACTTTATGGGGAAAACTATATAAATTTACTAAGTACTATAATTTTTAATTAATGGGGCATTTTTTTAATAGCATAAGCAGAGATGGGAAAAACTTAGCATTAAAATATGTAATTTTTCCTGAATTAATGATTTGAATGCATGTCTAATAAAAATATAAGTAGATTTTTTAATTAAGCAAAATGATTCAAAGTTTGCATGAAGAAACCAAAATATCTTGGGTAATTATAAAACAGAATAATGAAGGGAAGGGAATTTGAGTTGTGAAATTTAAGAATATATTAAAAAGTGAAAATAATTCCAATTGTGCTACATGTTCAAATAACAAAACCAGGAAATTCGAAGGAGTAAAAATTCTACAGAGTAGAAAGTAAAAAAACAGACTTAAATATACATAAATACACGTAAAAATAAGATTCCATTTCAATTCAAGAGGAAGAATCAACTAGTAAAAAACAATGCTGGACTAATTGGTTACAATTTGGAATGAGATAGCATATTACCTTAAACTAAGCCATAAGATCAATTGCAGTTAAATTATTTATATATAAAAAAAGCTTGAGGAAAATGTAGGCAAATTGAATATGATCATCTCTTAAAGTAAGAAAACAAAAAAATTTAGAGAAAATCTACTATATATGTTTGATCACATATACAAAAATTAAGTATGTCTGCATACACACACACACACACACACACACACACACATACTCCATAAGCAAAACTTAAAGACATATGGCCAACTATGTGTTTTTATTCAAATCAACTATGACAATTTTTATATTCTGAATTTGTAAATGGAATTCATAATTTTATAAGTAAAACTTTCCCATTGCAGTAGAATATAGACAAAGAAAACACTGGAAATTCACAAAGCAACACAGAGCCAAAACACTTAAGGAAACATGTTCAACATTGTTGGCAATCAAATGAATGGGAAATAAAGCATCAGTGAGATGATGTGACTTTTCAGATGTTTGAATAGGCAAGACTCGTACTGACATCACTAAACTGTTTTTATGGTACTTAGTTGAAAAATGCACTTGATAAAAGAATATTAAAAAATGTGGCAGGCTAGTATTATGAAATTATTTAAATATTTTTACCACATTTTGCTTTTCAAAATTTTACAGAAGTGGGTGGAAATGGAAAAATAAGAATTATTTTTAAACATACAGCTCAAAACTGAGACAGTGCATACAAAGATGGAAACCGTCTGACATTTGAAAAACATTTGATATTTAGTGTCAATAAGTTGCTTGCTGTGTTTAAGTCACACTGTCCAATACAATATACACTTGTGAAGGACATTATCAAGAAAATATATACCATCAGGAGGAAAGTCTAGAAAAGTAAACTATAACTTGGAATTTGATAGTTTTCACCTTCTTTGGAACCCCTAGTATGCTAACTTATTATCTAACTTTTAATGGCTAAATGAGAATACATTATGTGTGAACTCACCAAATGAGTGGATATGAAATAATTTACTACTTCTTAATAAAATTTTAGGCAAACAGGCCCTTTAACACATTGTTGGTACTGAAAAACCTGGAATGAATCTTGTTGAAAATAGTATGATAGATTTTATCAGAGGTTTTAAAAACATTAGTTCCTCATGCCCAGTCAAGTCCATTCTAGGTATTTAGGTCAAGGAAACAACTGTGGTGTGTAAAATGATTTATGTACCAGGATGCTCTTTTCTTTGTAGCCTTATTATGAGAGTGAGTAATTGGAAACCACCTGAATGTCAACAATAAAAGATTGATTAAATAGTTCATGGTGCAGCCATACAATTGGATACTGCACCTTTAAGCAACATTTTAATGGTATGAGAAATATTATTAATGTATTTATAAAAAAGATCCAGTTCACAACAATCTAAATTCCCCCAAAATATTCATTGTACACATATAGATAGAAGTGATATAAAACAAAATGATAATAGAAATTATTTTTCTGAGTTGTACAGTTGCAAGTGATTTCATTTTTTTTCTTTTGGGCTTTTCTGCAATTCCACATTTTTAAAATTTCCACAGTGAATATTTCCTGTTTTTATAATCAGAGTGATATTATTTTAAAAATTGTGCCTGAAATAAGTAAGGGGAAAAGTGGAGGTTACTTTTTTTTTCAGGAAAGCTGGAAACTTTTTAATAATACCCAACATTACATCTATGACTGAGCAGCAGCATATTATTTCCTTTTGCCTTCTATTTTAAGTGTTGTTTTCATACTATTTTTTTTCTTCTTAATGTCTGTTATACAAAGGTTATTATTATTGGTTAGATTGTTATCTCCTGATAAAACTTTACAGTAGAATGACCCTTTGAGAACCTGTCCATCATAAGCAAAACACTTTTATTTTTTTTTAAACCCAGAGGTGCTTTACCACCAAGCTACATTCTCAACCTTATTTAATTTTATTTTGAGACAGGGTCTCTCTAAGCTGCTTAGGGCCTTGCTAAGTTGCTGACACTAGCCTCAAACCTGCAATCCTCCTGCTTCAGCCTCCTGAGTTGCTGTGATTACAGGTCTTTGCCACTGAGCCTGGCTGCAAAATTGTTCCTGTTCCAAAGGCCAGATAACTACCTTTCTAAAATGTATAAATCAGTATCTTGAACATAGTTGGATAGCAGCTTTAAAATAGCATTTTAATGGTATGAGAATTACAAATGACAACAATTCAGACTTTTGTCCTCTGATCCTAAATCTATCGTATGATACTGAGAGGTGAGCAAAGAAGACAAACTAGAAAGCAGAAGGAAAAGTGGTATGTACAATGATTTAAGAAGAGGAGGTTTACCTGAGTAAGGTTGCAAATTTAGGAACTCTACAGACACGTATTTAATAAGAAAACTTTTAGAGAAAGCCCGGTGAGATGAACAAAGTTATTTCACGTGTGAAAGAAAAACAGGATGGAATAACATCAACAATGAGAGAATGAGAAATAACTCTTAGATTTTGAAGATATGACTATAAAAATTGGTAAAAAGTTTTAGAATATAAGTTTGTGGTAAGAACGATGAGTTAAAGATAGAAAGATAGATATGAATAAAATAAATAAACACGATTAAAAAGGATATCTCAGCTCCATGGTGCCAGAAAGTAAGAAGAAAAAGACATGAGAAATAATGTAACAAAAATTTCCATAACAAAAGAACTTGAGCCCAAAGTCTAAAATGGTTCATTATCCAGCCCAAGAGCTATCATAAAATTGTTCCCCCAAGAATAATGATAATTAGAAGCAAAGAGAGCAAGACAATGTGCACATGAATAAACAAAAAAGCAATAATAAAATGTGTAAGGTGGAAGAAACATGCAAGGATAATTTTTAACAGCCATTAGAAACAGAAGACAATATTCAGAAAATGCTTTTAAAATTCTGAAGGTTTTAAACCTGGACTTTCTCACCTGGTCAGGTTGTTAATCAAGGTGAAATATGATAATCCTCTACTTTCAATGACTGAAGATAGCTGAAGTTTGTACCTCTTTCTCATAAAGTAGTTGTATTCAGGTGAGAGCTCTGAGCCAGTAAGTTGTCAAAGGATCAGGCTGATGGAGAGTCTGCCCACTACCTGCCTTCCTGGCTAAACATGGGTGTGGAGGAAGGAAAGATGAAGAGGCCCTACCTGCTTGGTGTAGGCCCCAGACCGGAGTATCCACATCAGTTCTGCTCATGATATTGTTGTAGAGAACCAGTCACAAGACTGAACCTGAATGTGGACAGCCAGAGATTAAAAGTCCTAGGATGGGTAGCCCCATGCAGTGAGAACTTCAAATAATGGAAAAGACACTACAAATTGTGTTGAACAACTAAGCAGTTATCAAAACTCTGTCTTCCTTTCAATCTTTTTGAAAAAGTTACTAAGAGATGTGTTCCATTAAATAAGGGAGAAGTCAAGAAAGGCGAAGATGCAGGATATTGGAAGCAGGAGAGCGAGTCATCACAGGGAGCTGGAGAAAAGTTCCAGGGTGACAGTTACACAGCTGTAAAGCAGGCCTGGAAGAGCAGCAGGTTCAGAGTAGTGTGTGTGTGTGTGTGTGTGTGTGTGTGTGTGTGTGTGTGTGTGTGTGCATGTGTGATATATAGAGAGAAGTTTCCAGGAACTGTGAGATTGTCTAATGCATTTGGCCACATGGGAAACAGCATTATGAAACATTTTATATGTCTTAGGTTTAAACTTCAGTGAAAAATTAGGCATGAGTATATAGAAGTCTAAGCAAATGGAAAATTCAGGCAGTTACTAACTTCAAGGAATAGCAAAAGTACAAGAGAAAAGGAAGCAAAGTCATGTTAAATTACTTGAATCAGCAATAAATGGTAGGATATAACTGTAATATATATATTACAATGAAGTACCTCTAAATAGGAATTTAACCAAAAATTGTTTTATAAATATACTGGAAATATGGTGGGGAGATAGAAGCTAATTGTTAGTGTATGGAGGGTTTTTTTTTTCATGCATGACATAAAAAATGATTGCCATAATTGGGAGTCAGTAGATGATATGTAAGCATATTAATTAGAATATAGAGGCCTAATGCAGACAAATGCTGAATTTTTTTAAAAAAAATTTGCCCTTGGGAAGCAGGACTTGATGCAAAGGGATAGGAAAGTGGGTGTTGATTTTCATTAATTATGAACTATTTGACTTTTGGAAATCACATTTTGAAATTACTTTGAAAAAAATAGAAATCAGCAACTTCTAAGAGATATGGTTTGTAGAGACTATTTAGGATTGCAGAAGTAGACTAAGATCATCTACTTCTATTTCCAGGCTTATCTCCAGAAGCCAGGGAATTAGTGTGTCCGAAATCTCTTGCTATCTTTTCTTTGTATTTGGACTTTGGTCTTCAAATTCTGTGAACTTATCACTTTATCATGTCATCTTAAAAACATTGTGCACATTGGTTGATGTTAAAGCAGCTTGACTCTAGTCACTCAGTTGGATTATTCTGCCCATCTTGTTAATGAGGATAAGACTCCTGGGATCTCCCAGAACTGTCTAGGTGTTAATCAGGTTGCTCAGTCAATCAAAAAGAAAATGAAGTGTCTTTCTGCCCTTCATGTTTCAAGCTCAGTCTTTGTTCTGGGTGGATGTGGATACTGACTTGGTGGAATATCAACCCTTTAGTGTATGGCTTTCAATCTGGCAAAATGCAAAGAGCCACAGGAGAAATATTTCAATGTGATTATGGGCCATTGGCACAGAAAATATTAATAAGGATTCAGAGTAGATTTGAAGTATACTTATGTGTGGGGTTGGTTTGGAGCATATGAATGTAGGCATTTGAAGGCATTAACGGAGGGGAGATATTGAAGAGATTGGGGCACAAACTCTGCAGCCTCTGTTGTTTTTCTTGAGAGCCCTACACTTGGTGTGGGGGCTCTTTGGAATGTACTTATACTTATTACAATTTAATAAGAAAGTTAAAAGAAAGGTACTTAATTGTTTTTGACTTAGATTCTTATTCACAATAGAGAAAGTGATAGCTGTTTTGCAAATCATTTGTTCTTAGCCAAAGGGGCTGCTACAGTTAATGGCTTGGGAGCTAAAACTGAATACTCTGGGCCATTTTACACAAAGCCCTTTGCAATATAAGAAGAAAAGCATAGCCTTAGCTTCAGACCCTATTGCAAATGTTTTCAGGAAGACTGTTGTGCTATAGAAATCTACCACTTACCATGACTCTTTCTCTTGGTCAAATTCTGAATAGGTTTGTATTTTTCCTCATTTCATGTGAAATTCTTCCCTAAGGAAGAATTGTGCACATTGGTTGATGTTAAAGCAGCTTGACTCTAGTCACTCAGTTGGATGAATTCCCAACATCCTCAGGAAAGATAAAAATGGCCAAGTTGTCTTTTGTTTGTTTGTTTTTTGCCAAGTTTTTAAACAGGTGAATAGTCTATGTTTGCTCTGGTTGGCTACAGGTGGAAATGAGCAACTGCAAACTTGGCTTCTCATGACCAGTCAGACAGAAGAAAACCAAATAATCTTGTGACTTCATTTAATTCATGACCATCTTCAGAATTTTCCTTGTGATTGAGGTTGTCTCCAATCCCCACCCCTATTTGATTTTAAAGAGTTAACATTCCAACAAACTCTATTTCCTGGAAACTCTTATTTCTACACACATGACAAGCAAAGAAGGGGATTATTTAGTTGGGAAAAAAAATAAAGTATTTATGTGATTGCGTGTTTTGATTTTCTTTTGGGTAGGTTGGTGACATAACATTTCTAGAGTCTTCTAAGGTTACTTCAGCTAAGAAGAATCAGTAATGTGTTCCAGGCACGCTTATTTTCTTCATAGCCACAGGCTACACTACATCACCACCCAGATCTTGCTGCCCTGTGCTGACAACATTTGCTACCTAATGACCTCTGACATGGGAGCTGAACTCACAATCAGTGAGTGAATAGCATATGTCATGGCTCCCGTGAAAGTAGGTTTTCTTTGTCTTAAGTTCATTTTTCCATAGCTGCTAGAATTTCCATGTCTGTTTCAAGTTGGTTTCAAAATTATCCTTGTATATTCTTGTACAAGTACATAAGCTTTAAGGCTACAGAAAACTTTTTTTTTCCCATTTACTTTTACTATTCTATTAATAAAATAGCCAAAGCTTTGAAGCATACTCCTACACTTTGATATATGCATATGAATGTACACAGTTGCACACACACACACACACACACACAGACACGGATGTGTGATAAAATGCAAAGGGAGAAGCAATATTGATAAGCAGACGAGCACTGGGGTTAAGACAAGAATTACAAGCTCTCCCTTCTTTTCTCACTAGGGGATGGTCAACCTTTGCTCTTTTGAGGCAAAATAATTTTGGTTTTCCTTAAACAAAGTTAAAATGAAGAGTTATCTGGTATTTTTTTTTTTTTTTTTTTTTGCATATTGGTCTCAAAGTCCCTCTGTCCTTGGCTGTATCTGGTTTAAACTGCTCTTTAGAATGAACAATGTATATTTTCTTCCTCAACAAATAGAGACAAAGCTCCTACTCTTCCAGTTTGCCCAAAGGCAGTTTGGTCTGAGTCGAAGAGCAGTGTTGTAATGCATTTGTGTGAACAAGAGCATCCATGGGTGAGTCACTCCACCTCCCACAGAACCACAGCCAGCACTTGTGGTTTTAGATCCGTGGTCATAAGGGGGGAGCGAACCTGGCCACATCTGTGCTTACTGTGAACCTTGCAAGCAATATCAGTGCCTGGGGTTATTTTAAACCTCAGCATTTCAGTCTCTGACTATTCTTTTTCACTAGTATGAGTAACTTAATGAGGGCTAGTTTTACAGAATCTTTTGTATCTATGAATGAGCTATTAAAAATATATTCTATCTTTAAAGCAAGCGATTATCTTTTTTTCTAAAGATAATTTTCCAAATATGGATATTATGATGTACATTTTAACTTTTTTGAACTCTATAATCAGTACCATTTTAGAAATAACACATATTTACTTTTAGCTACTATTTAGAAATAATAGTTATTTCTAAAATGGAAAAAAATAAACAAAATAAGAAGTGTTATTTATTAAAGTTTTTATTATTATTATTTTTTTAGTTGTAGATGGACACAATGCCTTTGTTTTATTTATTTTTAATGCAACACTGAGGATCAAACCCAGGCCCTCACATATGCTAGTCAAGCTGCTCTGCCACTGAGCCACAACCCAGCCCTCTAAAATTATTTTTATTTATCCATTACTACCAGGGATTTATACTCTTTATGAATGGAATATTTAAACCCAATTTCAAAATGTGAGGTGTCCATAAAATATATATTAGATTTAAGGGACTACTGACACTTATTTTTTAACCACAATTCAATGTTTTCATAAAAAACTTACGCACCACTATTCTTTTCATAATACAAATTATAACTATGTGTTTTTCCTCTATTAATTTATATATAATTATTTTTGATTTTCTGTTGTATGAAAACCACTCCATTACTCATTTCTATCAAAAAGCATCCCTACATAGTGGTATTAGAACAAAATAAACAGGGCTTTAGTTCCTAAAGGACTGATGGTTTAGTTTAACACAGAAATGAAAGCCAATTGTGTTTAGCCATGAAATAACTTATGTAAAATGAGAAATAGTATCGTGGGAGGTGGTAACAGTGAGTTAAAGCATAGGCATGAATTAGAAGAAACAAAATCGACTTGGTGTGTATCTTATGTTGAGCATTATGTTAGTTATGTATTGCTAGCTAATAATATTAACATAAACAGTGGCTTCAAACAACACACGTTTATTAACTCACCATTTCTGTGGGTCAAGATTTGGGCACAACTTGTTAATATCTCTGCTTGAGTGTCTTGCAACGTGGCAAGGCACCCAGGGTTGACCTGGGTTGGAGGTCTCATCTGAGGTGTGGTAGGGAAGGAGCCCTCATTTATGTGCCATATTGGCCACCTCTTAAGCATGGATACCAGCATTCTAAAGTCAAGAAAGAAGGGACAGTCTCCTAGTAAAAAGACAGTATAATTCCATGTGACATAATTATGTACATCGCCTTACCTTTGCAGTAATCTACTGGTAAGATGCAAGTGAGAGGTCCCACCTACGCTCAAGGTACGAGGTGGCACAAAGTCATGAACATCAGAGGCAATGATCAGGAGGAACACATTAGGGGCTGTTCACCATGAGCATCAAGAAGGAAAAACTCAAGAAATAAATATGAATTGTTTTTTTCACTGAAGAAATGGGTAAATATAAATGATTATCTTCACTTTGAGTGAAAAAGCATCCAATTTCTTATCTCTTACTAATTTTCAACCTGAACTTTCCACTGTGATATCTGTTAGTATTTCCATTGTACGAGTGGCTACTGGTCCACTTTATCTAGGCAATTTGATAAAAAATGCATCAGGGTTTCAGACTCTCCCTTTAAGTTGCATGTGGTGTAGACATGGGGAGTTGGACCAGCATGTTGCAGAGGACATGTGGTGAGATTTTTTGAACAGAATCTGGTGACTTGAAGGGAAAAGGCACATTTGGAAAAAGGATTCCCTATACATAAATTCTAAGCAGAACTTGATAGACCAGACAGCCAAATGTGGGGAGGTAGGAGATTGACCCCAGAGCTTGGACTCTTGACTAACACCCCTAGAGATATTGAAGTACGGGGACTCTTGGTGACAGGACCTCAGAGGTCGTTCACTCCTACTTTTCTCCTACAGGGAAGCTGAGGGGCCCCAGGGGGTAAGTGTCATCCCCAAATCATGGAAACAGTCATCTAGAACAGTCAGAACCCAAAGTTAAGACTAACCTCAAGATTTACTGCTTTAAGACATCTTTGTGAATTTTTTTCCTTAAAATTCTTATTTTGTAGGAGGAGAGCCCTCCGAATAGCACCGATTATCCCTTGGGGTTTCTAGAGAAAGGCATCCCACATAGTTGAAAGTGACCCAGAGTCTGAAGAACTACTTCAGGCTTCTGCTGCTCAGGGGATTAGGATATCAAGTAATTCTGTTAGAGCAATGTTTTAATAGCAGCAGTATCATGTCTTTGGAAAGAAGGGATCTATATAAAGCGGATGATTTCTCAATCTTTTTCCTTCTTCATTCCTCTACCTCTTCAGTACAAATCCAATGTGAGGCTTTGAAAGCAACTCGGGATGAGAATGAGAGAGAAGCTTAAACAAATCTAATCAAGTATTCTTGTCTGCTAACTTCAAAGGGTAGCCAAGCTTCAGGGACATTTGTGGAGATTCAGCAAGCAGGAGGCTTAAGATATCTTATGACAGCCTGAGTATGCAGCACTTTTAAGTGTTAGGAGCATTTAATGAAGCTAGAAGCATCCCTGGGGGGAAAATAGGTACTTCCTGAATCTAATCACTAAAAAGCTTCAGGGATGTTAGTAATAATCAAATCAGGTTGATAGGTTGTTTGGTAATTCCATGTGAAGTTTTTGCTGTTCAAAACAATGATCTGATTATGCCTTCCTGGCTTTGAACCAATCAATCATTGTCTTCTTAATGTTCACTTATAATAGATTATTAGGTTGAGAGGTTTTGTGATAAAGTCCAGTCATGAAACAGAAGATTAAAAGCTCGTGGAGAGAAGACACATTCTAATACAATGGAGGCACTTGCTATTTAATCTTCCTTTCAGTATAAATCTGTTTATATCTACCTCTCTACAAATGCTGTAACCATTGAAACCAATGGCCTCTAAGTTCTTTACCATGTGCACAATCAGAAGTCGGGGAAGGTAAAATGACTTGCTTTTGCACAAGTTTGGGCAGCTGCAAAGCCAAGGCTTGGACTCAGGTCCTTAACAGCATGCCCACTGTGTCAGGGATGTCAGCTCCCAGTCCTAAGCCGACACTGTACTATTAACTTCACATAGAAAACAAGTTAAAGTGAGGCAATGACACGCACCTAAGAAGAACAATAAACTTCAGTGAATTATATTTCATTCACATCAAAACATTAATTTCTAACCTTAAATTTCTGCAACTTCTCTAAAATTCAGGAAGTTGACTTGGCATCATAAAACTTAATTATTGACTAAAACGTACTTAGAAATCTTTAGATGAAAGGTGCTGCATAAAATTATATTTATTAAAGAGTAGCTTCATGGAACTGGTGTGAACTCGGGATGAATAGTAGGGACAGAGAAAGTGCTGGCTCTGGCGCTAAGTCTTTTTAGAACAAACAAACCCAGGGGTAATCCCAACTCCAACCTCGCCTCTCATTAATTGTCAATTTTGCCTCTTCTTTGCTCTTTATTAAATATATTTTCATTTCAAGGTGATATTACCTTATTAGGTGAGAGTACTTTGTAGTTAACAACATGCTCCTATAGATGACCTCTTTTGAGAATCCCAAGGTCTGTGAGATAGGCAGGTAGGTATCACCAACTCTGCTTTTATTCATAAGTGTGGCCAAATATTTTAAGTACATTCCAGAAAATGAAGCTTCTTACCAGGACAAGGCTGCTTCCTCACCTGAAGTTTCAAAAGCTCTGAGCAGAGGTGACGCTGATGTCAGCCTTCAGGACATGCTCGGGCATCGCCGATGAGTGGGAGGTTGGCAGTTCTGGGAGGATTACTGAAAGAGATTCAGGTTATTCTGCTAATAAGTGCCAGGAAGTCAGATCGCTCCCTGTGATTTTATCATCACATATTATGCAGTTTTATGGAAGACTTGCTTCACTCTTCTGGGCCTTAGGTCCTTGTCTTACCTCATCAGTGTTTGCTGTGCTGTAGAGCCCAGGTACAACTTCCCAGGGCAGTTGGGTATGGTTGTGCAGGCTGTGCATTACACAACTCTAGGGGTACCATTCAATCAAAGGTATTACAGATATTCACATTTCTTATGGTATTGTTCCAACAGATTGAACCAAAGTGTTGAGGAAGATGTGCTTTTTCTAACTTAACACAAAAGTTCAAGGCAAGTAGTAGCTCTAAGTCAGGAAAAATTTATGAAAAAAACAAAAAAGGTAAGAAGTTAACCAAAAAGAAGGATGATCAGTTTATTTAGAAAGCAATTCATAGAAATATAATCCAGTTTATATTTAAAAACAAAAAGACAGAAAATTCTGCCATATTATATATGTACTACCAGATGACACTGTGAACATAGAAATGTCAAGTGTCAGGTCTAAACTTTAAAACCTAGAATTAATGAGGAAATAAGTCTACACAACTACAAGTATCAAGTCATTTAGGAAAGTGGAGTTTTTTCCTGCCTAAATTGCATAGGTTACTAAACTACTTAGGAATAAACTTCATGGGTCATTGGAATAATTAGTTCAAAAGATAATTCAATTTTTCCCACCCCTGTAATATCATTAAGAAGAACTTTTCGGGGCTGGGGTTGTAGCTCAGTGGCAGAGTGCTTGCCTTGCACTTGTGAGGCCCTGGGTTCATTTCCCAGCACCACATAAAAATAAACAAATCAAAATAAAGATATTTTGTCCATCTACAGCTAAAAAAAATTTTAAAAAGAAGAACTTTTCTTATACCCAATATTTTCTCAAATTATATCACAGTGATAGGTGAATCTATTCCTAATGGAGTAATTGCTTAAAATCTTTTAGTTAGCTTGAGTGAGATTTAATTGAACTGAAGCTTGGCAAATAGAAATATGGAATAAAAATCGAGTCTAACATTACAAACCAGTAAACCGATGACAGCTCAGTTACCAAGAGTGAGAGTGTCAACAATAGTGAAATGAGTTTTTGCATGTTTAAAGCAATAATTTAAAAATACAACAAAATATCAGTCATCAAACGTGTTTTTCCAAAGTTCTATAAAATGTCTATTTTTCCAATTATATTTCCAATTAGTTTGTTGCATCATGTGCAAAGGATTATAGATATTCTCAGAGCACTCCAATACTTCTTGCTTTTCATCTTTATTAAAAAAATTAATCTGTTAATTCAATTGCTCTTTATCATTTTCCCAAGTACCTGTAACCGAGCTTTCATGTTTAATGAGACACCTTAGTGATGTCCCTCAAGACAAATCTATCTCAGACTTGATGCTGTTCAAACACCACTGACCAGCTTCTCATCACAGCCTCAACTGACTTTAAAAAGTTAGTGTGCTCTTTTAGGGATCTTTACAACTCTCTTATTGTGCCTTTCCTTTATACTTTTCTGAATTCTTCAAAGTCCCTGCATCATATTCTACCTCCACATCTGTTTTTTTTTCATATGTTCTGAACATCTTCATCTTTATTAATATTATTTTCCAGATTTCTCTTGTGAACTCTTTCCCCACTCCTCCATTGTTGGTCATATTATTGTATTGCTTGGTTTGACTGATCAGCAACCCATTTATCTTCCATCTTCTATTTTTCTCCTTCAGTTATTTCTCAAGTCCATTCTTGGAAACTTTCCATTCTACAGTTATAGAACTTTGACATTACTGCCTCTAGAAACTTCCTCACCAATTTTCCTGCATTTAGTCTCTTTTTATTTGATCTGCTGCATCCACACAATACACAATGTTCTTCATCCCATGTGATCACTTTGGTAGTAGTTTCCAATAATCTGTCACATCAAATTTTCTCCACCGCTTAAGAGACTCTGGTCTTTCATTGCTGTCTTCCTTTTTAGCTGATTATCCTTCTTTGTAAAGCCAGTATATATACTTCCACTCATGCAAGACAGTCCTTGTTGAAGCACATTGCCTCAAAGCAATTATTAAATGTGCCCTTCTTATTCTCAATAATCCTATTTTGATAAAAAACTGTAAGGTTATCATATTCAAATGGAGATTTGCTCAAGACTATGCCTGCTCTACAAGTTGACTTTGCCATTCTTTGTACTTGAGTTGCCCTCTTGCTTGTCAGTATAGATATGCACTGTGCTTCCTATGAAGTTCTTTTTTTTTTTTTTCTTTCTCATGGTCTTCTTATCATGACTCACATACCTGTTAAAGTGTGCTCAAGTTCAAGTGTTGTAAAGTCATTTCATTCTCTCCTCTGGTCACTATATTTCTTCAGAAACCTCAGTATATTTTACCTTCTAGGGCCCAATTCATCGAGGCTGTATTTCAAAATCATGAGGACCTAGAAGTTCTACTTTTTGTTCTTGTCAATATGGTCATGTAGAATCAGGGCCCATTTTTTAAAAAATATTTTTTTTAGTTGTCAAGAGACCTTTATTTTATTTCTATGCAGTGCTAAGAATTGAACCCAGTGCCTCACACATGCTAATCAAGTGGTCTACCACTAAGCCACAACCCTAGCTCAAGGTCCTTTTTTTTTTTTTTTTGTGGTACGGGGGATTGAACCCAGGGCCTTGTGCATACAAGGAAAACACTCTACCAACTGAGCTATATTCCCATCCCTCAAGGATCCATTTTTTAAATAGAGGCGTTTTATTACTCAAAAGTGTCATATATTTTGTATATTTATAATTCAAAATTAATTATGAAGCATTTAAAAAGAAAGATTCTAGATTGAAATAATTTGAAAACAAAACAAAACAAAAAAGATTTTGATGTTATTAAGTTTCTTCTTTAATGACACAAATATTCAGGACCCATTTTGGTCAACGTTACTGTATAATTCTGCAATATCATGTAGATTTGAGTTCTTTTGCTTCATTTCCTCAGCAACTTCTATAGTTGAATAGTATCCCAGCTACAAAGGATTATAAAACAAAAGTACATTTTGCCATTTGTAATAAACAAAGGAAGCTGAACTTTTCCCTATATAGAAACTCAGGATTTTAGCACTTTTAATTTTTGCACATTGGTTTGAAGGTCAAACAGGATCTGGAAATTCTCTTGTTTTCCTCTTGGGTCCTTGAATTTATAAAATAGCAAGGTTGCCAAGTATTCAGTAGGTTCCTATAGATTTATCATTATCTCTGAAGTGCTTCAGTGGAATTCAGGATAAATGTTATTTGGTGTTAGGGAGGGACAGATGACTGAAGGCAGTAATTCCTGTCTCTTTTCTTACTCCTAGAGGAATTCTGCTGGGCCTTATCAGAGAGGCTAGAAGAAAGCAGCTGAAGATTGAGCACGGTGAACTAATTTCCTCGCATCCTTCAATAAGCAGTAGTTTGTGAAAGAGAATGGAAACATTCTCATAGTAAAAGGAGTTCAAAAAAGAACCCCCGAGTCCTTAAAATTAATAAACCAATAAACCAAAACATAAAACTGCACAGCTATTTTCATGGCTGATAAGAAGAAAAAGAATTCCAGATATTTTTTTGAAGAAAGGAACAATAAAACAAGCATATTTAAAAATAAAACCACATTAAATGCTATATAATAGAAAAAAATATAGACGGCACCAACTAAGAGAAAGTAAACGTAAGCTTTTATTGACAGAGAATGCCTGCAAGGGTGAGGGTTCCAGGTGTTAACTCCCTTTACTTCCTGGTTCATTGTCCAGAACTTCTTTAACCCCCTACACCCAACCCTTTTTAAACTTCTCTTGTATCCTTCATCCTTGAATGTTCATCAGGGCATTTCAGGAAGCTGCTTCTTATTCTAGCTACTTATTTTCCACCTTCTGCGGCTGTGGTTCCGTGTTTTTCCGTCATTAGCTCTTGGACTGAACTCTCAGCAGCATCCTGTTGGTTTCTTCATATCAGCCATTCATTTTATGAAGATGATACCACTGAAAAGCTGTCATAATTAGGCTGTTTTCTAGAAGGGATGATGGATGTACTTTACCTACTGATATTCTTAACATGCTTCCCTGGCAGCTATGGGTGTTATTTTAGGTGAGAGTTTTGGGGGGCTAGGGGAGTAGTGTAGAGTGATGAACTAGAGCCTTGATTCTTAAATTTTAGTGCAAATCAGAATCATCTGGGGAGCTTTTAAGAAGTCTTGATTATCCAAACATGAGATTTATTGTTGTTTTCAAGTCTGTATTTATGAGGGATATTTTTCGTTCTGTTTCCTTGTAATTTTTTTAAAAAATAGCTTTCTGATGTATAGTTAACATATAATAATTTTTGACATAGCTATTCACTTGTGAAACTATTACCACAATTAAGGTATTGAAAATATTTATATATTTTTTATGCCTCTCTCAGCCATGCCCAAACAATCATCCATCTTCCTTCTTTCTTTATTTCCCTCCCTCCCTTCTTCCCTTTTTTTCTTTCTTATGTTGGAGATCAAACCCAGGGCCTTGCTAAGTATGTCCTCTACTACTGAGCTACATGCTCATTTACTTACTATCATAATGGATTAATCTGCATTTTCTAGAATTGTATACAAATAAAATCATATGGCATGGACTCTGCCTGGTCTAGCTTCTCTGACCACAAAGAAGTTACATGTATCAATAGCTCATTCAAAAAATAATTTCTGACTACTATTTCATTGTATTAAAAAACATGTTTATTAATTCATTTACTATGGCCACTTGAGTTGTGGCTATTACAAGAAAAGTTGCCACGGACATTTATGTATAAATCTATGGACATGCTTTAATTTTTCTTTCCTAAATATCTAGGAGTAGAATGGCGGAGTCAAATGAAAGAGTATGTTTAAGTTTAATAACCTGACAAACTGTTTTCTAAAGTGCCTGAAATATACCTCCTTGCTGTCACTTGGTATGATCATTCTTTTAATTTTTGGTATTCTTAAGACATACATGGTGATATTTCATTTAGCTTTAATTTGTATTTGCCTAATGATTAATTACTTTGAGCAAATTTCCATGTGCTTATTTGGTAACCATATATATTCTTTAGTGGAGTGTCCACCTTTTTAAAAAATCGAGTCATTTTTCCACTTATTATTTAACAATAAGTTTATTTTAATATAATTCTAGATAGAAGTCCATGTCAATATATGGTTTGCAAATTTTTCAACTACTCTGTTATCTGCCCTTTCATTTTCATAACAGTATCTTTTGAAGAGAAAAATTATAAATTTTGATGGAGTTCAGTTTATTGACATTTCCTTCTGTGGTTTGTGCTTTCAACAATTCAAAGCCATAAAATTTTCTTCTATTTTTTTTTTTTAAACAGAAGTTATATAGTGTGTTAGTCAGCTTTGCGCCACTGTGACCAAAATACCTGACAATAACAAGTTTGAGGAAGGAAGATTTATTTTGGCTTACAGTTTCAGAGGTGCAGTCCATGGTTGACTGGCTCCAAGACAGAAATAGGTTAGCAGAAGGGCATAGTGGAGGAAAGCTGCTGAGTTTTGTGGAAGCCAGTAAATTTGGGGGGCAAAAACTTACTTCCAGGGCACACCGCCAGTGACCTACTTTTTCCAACTAGGCTCCACCTCCCACTACTCTGTTTGGCCATCAGTGGATTAATTCATCCATGAGGTCAGAGCCCCCATAATCTAATTGTTATTTCTGAAAAGCCCCACCTACGAACCTTGCCTCATTGAGGAACATGCTTTTAACATGTGATCCTTCTGGGGACATTCCAGATCAAAACAGTAACATACACCTTAGCTTTTATATTTTGATCTATGATCCATTTTGATTTAATTGTAAGAAAATAGTCATTTTTTAAAAAATATGAATGTCTAAAAATCACAATTATTTGATAACATTTTTAGCAAATTCAACAATTTGCTAAAAATGTTATCAAATAATTCCTTCACAGAATTATTTTGGCAACTTTGCTAAAAAGAAACAAAGGGAAAAAAAAAAACACCAATGGACTATGTGCATGTGAGTTAATTTCTTGACTTTATTTTATTGAATTGATTTACTTGCCTATTTTTATAGCAATATCACAGTGTATTAATTTCTATAGCTTTACATTAAATCTTGAAATCTGTTAGTATTAAAGCCTCCAACTTTAGTCTTCTTTTCCAAATAATTTTAGCTATCTGTATCCTTTTAATTGCCACATAAATTTTAGAGCCATTTCATCAAATTGTATTTTTTTAAAAAAAGCACTGTTGGAATTTTGATTGGCATTGTGTTGAACTTATGAAAAATCAATACCTTAACAATATTCAGTCTACTAATCTATGCATGTGGTATGAGTATTCAACCATTTAAAATTTAAATTTTTTTTAGTAATATTTTGCCATTTTCAATGTTCAGGTCTTACACATAGTCCATCAAATTTATTCTGTTAAGAGAAAAATTTTAGACAAGTTATATTTAATAGGTTATTTGAGCAAAGACCAGAAGAGGTTTTGAGAGCTCTGCCCAGGAGCATGAACAGTGAGCTTTTATAGACTGAATATGGAGAGCAAAGTAGAGAAATGACCTGATTGGTTAACAACTAGGAGGTTTTCTTATTTGGGCGTGGTATGATCAGTTGGCTGCCTATGATTAGCTGAATCCAGCTATCTGTTACAAAAAATAAACTCCCAAGATAGGATTCAGTTTGTTTATGTACCATGTTTGGTCGTAATTTATTAGGTAGGATCTGAAAAGCATGGAGACCACCTCCAGCTGAGGGTTTCCTATTTATTTAATAGTCCTCAAACCTTTCACCTTTGTAATGTGATTATAAATGATATTTATATCAATTTTGGATGGTTTATTGTTAGCATGTACAAATTAAAATTGACATTAGTATACTGACTTTTTAGCATGTAACTTTATTAAAAAGTCATTTATTAATTCTAGTATTTATTTTTTGTAGTTAAACTTGTTAGACAGGTTTAAGTTCTTCCATTTAATACTAATGTCTTTTGTCTCTTTTTCTTGCCTTATTATATGGCAAAAATCTCAAGCACAGTACCAAAACAGAATAATGTAAGTGGAAATTCTTATTTCTGATCTTAGAGGAAAACCTTTCTGTCTTTTAACATTTAAGTCTACTAACTTATTTTTTTGAGATGTACTTTGTCAGATTGAGAAAGTTTCTTCCTGTTCCTGATTTGCTGAGACATTTTGTCAATAATGTTGAATTTAACATGTGCTTTTCTGCATCTGTTGAGATGATTATATAATTTTATA
Source organism: Ictidomys tridecemlineatus (assembly GCF_052094955.1). Classification (NCBI taxonomy): domain Eukaryota; kingdom Metazoa; phylum Chordata; class Mammalia; order Rodentia; family Sciuridae; genus Ictidomys; species Ictidomys tridecemlineatus. Next base: position 48,916,965 of record NC_135484.1, read on the forward strand.
GTTAATAACATGGTGAATTATATTGACTAATTTTTCAAATGTTAAGCCAACCTTATATTAGTTCGATGTATTGTATCATTTTTTTTATACATACTATTTGATTTTGGGGGGGGGGTGGGCACTAGGGATTGCACTTAGGGGAACTCAACCACTGAACCACATCCCCAGCCCTATTTTTGTATTTTATTTAGAAACAGGGTCTCATTGAGTTGCTTTGTGCCTTGTTTTTACTGAGACTGGCTTTGAACTTGTGATTTTCCTGCCTCAGCCTCCTGAGCCACTGGGATTATAGGGTTGCACCATCTCACCCGACATATTATTGGATTTGATTTGCTAAAATTTTTTGTTAATGTTCATGATAGATATTAGTACATAGTTTAATTTTTTTCTAGTTTCCTTTTCTGGACGGAGTTTCCTACACTGTGGCAGAGAACATATTTTATATGATTTGAATCTTTATGAATTATTTAGATTTGTTTTATGGATTACAACGTATTCTGCCTTGGTAAATGGTCCAAAGGCATTTAAAAATAAACTTGATATGTTCTGTATTCACTTTAAGGAATCTGTTGTAAAGGCACTAAGAATCATTTCCCCCTCCCCACTTTCAATGCTCCTCAGGTGATTTTAATGAGTAGTCAGATTTGAGAACAAATGGACTAGATCAGTGGTTCTCCAAGTCAGTACGCATCAGAATCACTTGGAGGGCTTGGTAAAATGGATTGCTGAGTGTCACTACCAGAATTTCTGATTCAGTAGTTCTAAGACTGAGCTCAAGAATTTGCATTTTAATAAATTCTCAGTTACTGCAATTTTGAGACATTGTTTTGAGGACATCTGAATTAGATTATTGATACTGAAGAATTAGGGACAGCAGCCTGAGCCGTCTTAAGCACTTGTTAGGAATGTATAATATCTAGTCCTATTCCCTATGTACTAATCAAGCTCTATTTTTGTGAGCTCCTCTGGTTATCCATATGTACATTGGGTTAAAGCACAGATTTTAATTGTGACCTAGTTGATTTAGGATTGGACCTGAGATTTTTCATTCTAACAAGCATCTGAGTTATGCTAATACTTTTGGTCTGTAATCCGCACTGCATAACAAGGAAATGGAATACCTTTTTATGCAGTGCAGTGAAGAGGATATAAATAAGAGTAATGATACAAAATTCCTCAAAATAAGGAATTTAAAATTTTATGGAATTTTTATATGCTATAGAAGGTAACATGGACATTTAACCAACAGATTTAATTAAGTAGAAAGCTAATAAGTACCAAAAAGAAGTTATGTGATATGTTTGAGGTGGGAATATTGCAGGATTTGAGTTAATTTTGAAGTCTAAGCTTATTTTAGTAGCTACGAAGAAGCAGTCTAGGTAAACAGTTGTTAAGTTTGGGATGATTCTCCAAAATTCTAAGATATAAAATATTTTGAGTTATGATTTTCAGTAAGTAGCCAAGCTTACCTATGGCAGAAAAGAAATGCCTTCAGTTGGAACTGAGGAATTTATAGATATGGGAATAAGTCTTCTCAGTAACATAAATTGAAAGAATCAAGGTTTTTTTTTTTTTTTTTTTTTTTTAGCAAACAAAATAGGGAAAGCATAGTGTGAGCCCAGTTCAAAAACAACTTAGCGACGGTTTCTAATTCTGAGGAAATTAGAATTCCCTGAGACCTGCCAAGTTTGAGTCATATGTCTATTAGTTAAGAATTTTGTACCAATGTTAATTTCTTAGTTTTGACAAGTGCAGAACGGTTTTGTGATCTACTGTCATTAAGGGAAGCTGGATGAAGGGCATGCAGAAATGTTTTTATTTCAGAATAAAAAGTTTTTCTAAAAGTTGAATGTCTGAGCAACTAAATTAGATTTTATGAAGTTGGACCTTGAAATTTTTTAAGATCTGCAGGATTGAGAACCATTGACTTACTTTACCAAAATAGTAGTCTTTGGAAGAGTTGGAAACCCAGAATATTCAACATTGTTTTAGATAAGAAATATTTAATCATACATTTTTTAAGACCACAGAAAAAATGTGTTTACAAAGGAAAATAAAGAGTGAAATCATCAATGTTTGTTATATTGCCGAAAAGCATGAAAATATGACTGAACTGGCATTCATGTTGTATGAATTTATAATTTAATAAAGACAGAGAAACAAATAAATAAATTTATAATTGTTTTATATTGGATCCAGATAAAGGAGTATCCTGGTATTGAATATAACTAAAAAGAACAAATAAAAATGTAAAGGAAAAGAAAGAATAAGATGATATGAGATTCCTTCTGGGAGGAAGTGATTTTTTGAGAAGTCTCAATCCCTTAGAAATTCCACGAAAAAGATCAAGTAAAATCATATCAATCATCTCTTGTTATATTTGGGAATTGGTTCCAGAACCTCATATTTTTGAACGCTCAGATACTTTTTATAAAATGACATAATATTTGCATATAAGTGGCACACATCTTCCTATATGTTGTACTTTAAATCATCTTAGATTACTTATAATACTGAGTAAAATAAATGTTTTGCAAGGTACACTACGTTGTTTAGGGAATAATTACAAGGAAAAAGCTCTACATGTTCAGTATACATACAATTTTGTTCATTTCAAATATTTTAGATCTGCTGTTGGTTGAATCATGCATGGATGAGGCACCCACAGATAAGAAGGGATTGACTATATTCTCCCTACTGAGAATTAGTCAAGTGCTTGGTCGGCTTGGCCAAAAACTCTAATTAGCTCTCTCCTCAGTCCCCCACCATCACGATGACATTTAAATACTTTGTATATTGTAAAAGGAGTAGAGATGCTTTTAAATAACCTTTGCATCGTCGGGAGCCTAGAAAGTCATTATTTTCCAGTTAATGGAAAGAGGTTCCTTTTGGAAAATTTGTTTAATGTGGTGTCAAAATGCTAATCAGACCATGGCTTAGAACCAAATTCATCAGTTGAATAGAGTCACCTCAGTATCAGTCAAACAATGTTGAATCCAATAAAAAACATTAAAATTCTATCTATAACATCCAGATGAAATTATTCAAAATATTCTTGGATTTTTTCCCTTCCAAGAACCAAAACTGTTTGCTTTAAACTAAATAACTAAATCTTGTATCTCTATATCGAACACTACACTTCAGCCAGGATTTTAAGAAGTGATGAAATTTTCTTTGGTGTGGGGGAATTTAGTGTACTGGAAGAGGAAATTTCACTTTAAGAAATGAACTTTAGTGTAGCAATTTTAAAACATGTATTCAAATTCTTGGTATTTCTTTCACTGAGAGGTGGGGTTTCTGTCCTGTCCTATGGAATCTGGGCCATGTTTAATAACTTTTAACCAGCAGAATGCGGGGACAGGCACACTGCTGACTTACAGAGGAGTTCAACAAAGACTTTGCAATTTCCTCCACCTTTTGGGGGGATGCTTTGCTTTTTGGAATAGCATCCACCATGTAAACCTCAGTGAGACTTCCATGCTGGAGTGGCCATGGACAGTTGCTCTGGTCAGCTCCAACTGAATGCCCAGCAACAGCCAGCTTGTACTTCCAGCCTGACAGGAGGCCATATTAAAAGACCAGTCCAGAAATGCCCACTTCTGATCCACAAACTACTGCACAAAATAAAACAAGTCATTTGCAGGCACTAAGTTTTGTGTCAATTTGTAGTGTGATAAGCATAACTAGAAGGGCATCAGAAAATTGGCATAAAACTATTTCTTCCTGAAGTGATTTATAGGTTGGAAAGTCTTCACCAACTAGGCTCACCTATATCCACAAAAATTGATTTACTGACCAATTTTTGTCTGATTTTAATTGGGTCTTCTAGTTTTTATATGCATTTATCTAAAAGCAGTCACTTTGATTAATTGTTAGTGGACAGGATTCACAGTTTAAATACATGTAGTGGCGCAGCTGCTGCCAGGGAGGAAATGTCTTTGAATGGACTAGAGACTTAGGCCCAGTTTTTCTGGCTCCAGCCACCTGTTTCAACCAAGCTATACAATAGCCTGTATACACAGATTTTTGCAAGTAGTCATTAGGAAAGAAAACAAACTACACTCATTTCGAAAACTTGATTTTAAGAAGAGGAAAAAACTGTGAAGGTCCAATTTAGTGTATAGTTATGAAGGCAATTTGTAAATGATTTAGGATTTCTTATTGAGAATTTTATATCCAAATGGGAAAACATTTGGCACCACTGGTTGAAGCAAGAAAATGAGACCATGTGGAGACATAAGCTTAGGGAGAGCTGATTTTATGAAACTGCATTGTTGAAAGTGAGGTAGTCTAAGTCACCATGCATTTGTGGCATGCAAGCTCTTCTCAAGGACTGTGTCCTCCTCCAAGGAAGACAGGTAGCACTGTAGACAAATTCGAACAAATTCATTAGGACTGAGAATGTCTCCATGACTGATGTTATAACCACAACATGTTAAGAATTTAGAAATTGCACTAATTTCCTGAAACTTACAGACTCCTGCTTTTCTTTGTCCCTCTTTTTCCATTTACCCTAATGAAACTAATTAGAAAAAAGTAAGGAATGGAAGAAAGGAGAAAGAAGAAAGCCTGAAGGGTAAGATCAACCATTTATCTGACTGAGGGAAAGTAAAGGCGTTAAGATGACGTTATCAATTTAGTTTTTAATTAAAATATACAAATTTTTATTTTAAAAACTTATCTAAAATATTTAAAATACGTGTTTGGAGAAGAATGCAGATATTTTAATATCCCAGTGGTCATTTATTTTCTGGTGATATTTCAATTATTGTATCTTCTGTCCTGCATTAAAATTCTTAAAGTTTAAAAATGATTTATTAAATAGGCTGCACCTGAAAAGATACAAATCAGGAAATTTGTTATTTCCCCATCATCTTTTGGATTTCCCTTCCCAGGACCCAGAGATTCCGTTGATTTTTGTGGTTATTTATAGGTGTTGAAGCAGTCTGTTTTCTTTTTGCTATGAAAGTTTTAAAATACAAATATTAAGCTGCCACTATATTCAAAGAGATATACATCTGTTCTCTCCAGCTCAGTCCTGGCCCAGGCATGGCTGCTGCCCTGCAGGCATCAGAGGAAAAGGAGGGAAAGACCCTCCACTGTTGTGCCCTTGGCAGCTGGCAGTGCCCTCTATGTGGTAGAAGCCCAGTGCTTGCTTGTTCTTTTGCCAGGTGTGTAGGTGGGCTCTCTGGAGAGGCCCTTCTGAAGATGTCCACACAGCAGTCCCTCTTACAGGTGAGCCTTCTTCTTGTTTACCTCTCTAAAATTTCCTTCTCTACTGTTAGAGAAATACTCCTCCAGGGCTGCTTCTACTCAGTGGGAAACCTTCTCCATGGAGATACTTCAAAATGGCTAGAGCCTAGCTATATTCTGCAGCTCCTGCTTAATTTTTAGAAATATCTTGGAAGTGCAGCCCGCTTTCTTCCCCTTCTGAGATAGTTTCCTCCAGCCAGCTTCCCTGAGGAGAGGCACCCATCACAGTCTATCTTCATGTACAGCATCAACCTCTTGGGGACTCCAGGTCAACATGTCAGTTCCTCCTTAGACTTATCCTAGAGCACAGGCACTGGAAATCCAATAGCTCAGCAAATATTCAGCTGGTGACTGGGTACCAGCATCCCTGCATAGAACATAACCCCAGTCTCTCTGAAATCTTTCATCTTTAGATTTGAAGCTTTAGCTTAAGCTTCTGAGAGAACAGAAAAAGTGTGTTCCATAACTTACTAAAATTAGACTTGGGCATAGTCAAATACAACAGATAATAACATGTCATTGGATATCAGTCCTCAGATTTTAGCTTTGAAATAATAATAATGATAACTATTATTGATAATAATTATTAGTAATAATGATTAATAATAATAATTATTATTGGTACTGGGATGCTTTACCGTGAGCCACATTCTCAGTCCTATTTATTTATTTATTTATTTATTTTTGAGACAGGGTTTTGCCCAGACTAGCCTTGAACTTGTGATCCCTCCTGACTCAGCCTCCCAAATAACTGGGATTATAGGCATGCACCATTGTGCACAGCTTACAATTATTTTTATATGAATTCCAGCCTATAGTTACATATATTCTACTTCATATTTCTATGGGTACCTCACTATTTTTATTCTGTGAGATTGTCATTTGGGCTTCTACATACAGAATAAGGCCCCTTCTCCTCCATATGTTACACTTTTCCTTCCATATTTTCTTTCTTCCTTCCCTGCCTCCTTCTCCTGATTTGTGTCCCAATTCTACCTTCTCCGATCTATCTTTACCTGGCATTTTCTTTTAATAGCAACAGACATTTTATAAGGTCTAACATAAATTATAAATTGGTGACAAAAGAGAAAACAAACTAAAGAAGTGTATAACATCGTGCTAAGAACAAAATATATAAAAGCCTTCTGTAAAAACCTATGGAGCTGGTACAAAAAGTCCATGAATTTGTACTAATTGGCATCCTAGAAGCCAAAAAAGACAGAGAAAACTGCTAGATCACTTATGCAGCTTACAGCATCTATGATATTAAAAAGAAAAAAAAAAGACTAATTGGACAGGAAAAACTTAACTATCGCTTATAATAAGGACAGACAGGAATTTCTCCTGAGGGTGTAATGTTATGAACAACAAACCCAACAACTACCTCTTAGTAGACATGAGACTGGGTTCTGTGAGGCTGTTTCACAGAGCAAAACTTGGTGTAAGCAGAAGGTGTTCTGCTGCGGCTTAGCTCAGTAGAAACAATTTGATAAACCCTAGTCCTTACCCTGCCTTTATTTAATCTGTGAGATAGCAAGTAAACCTTCTATATAGACAAGAAAGTGACTCAAAAAAGCTCAGGAATAGAAACGAAGGCAAACAATTTTGGCATCCTAGTTAGAACGAAGGCAGACCGATTGACACACACAGAGCTTATATTAAATGTAAGCTAAGAGCCATATCCCACTGAGAGAGGAAGCAAATGTACTCCATAAAATTAACTCAGTTCCAGAGAAAATAAATTATGGTAGTGTGCTCTCAGTACAATCTTTAATCGATACCACCACACCAGGACAGTAAACAATTCCCTGAGTGCAGTTAGTTAAGCCCTCAGGAGGTGTGGGAGGGCCAGGTCTGGCCTTGAGCATACCATTCGTTAATGTGTAATTCTGCACAGGAAATATAAAACCAGTGTTGCCCTACATTATTGTTCAGAGAACATTTTTAATTTAATAACATCAAGAGACTTTTCCAAGAAAATCCTTTCTGTAGCAGCTGTTTGTTATGTAAGAGAGTTTCTGAAATGTTTTAAGAATTTTGTTTATTTTATAAATCTCTCTAGGCTGTCTCATGGCCCAGACCCTCTCACCCCCTGTCACTTTCCAATTAGGGCATCTTAATCTGACCTTTCTGTTGTATCTCTGTCTCTGATACCTTGTGCTTGATGTATTTCTGATTCTTGGTTGGAAAAGAGATTTTGAATCTTGGATAGTACTTTCCAAGATACCTGTGGCAAGGACCCTAATATTTATCCTCCTCCTGTCTGTCATGGACATATATTTCTATAAAATCCAACAAAAAATAATGACTAGAAAAACAATTATGGGTTTAAATATTGTGATATAACTTGTTAAAAAGTTCTAAACACACCCTCTATTTTTGTATTATCTCCTTAAAGACTGGTGACAAATGGTTTGCAGATCATACTTAGAGGGATAGGATTCTGAGGTACCAACCATGATTCAAAGTCAAATATTAGTTAATGTATGATCAAGCTGAGATTTGGTTTGGTTTAACATCTTGTGACCATTCTAACCCACCTTCTTGTCCATTTGGAAAGTATCAGGCTTACAGGCAGATAACACAAGAAATACACTGGGGCCAGCTCAGCCACATAATCTTTAGGGATCAGCATAAAATATAAATATAAGACTCCTTATTCCAATAGTATTAAGAATTCCTAGACAGCCCTATCAAACTGACTGGGGCTCTTCTGAAAGCACCATGCCTAGGATGCTGGCTCTGACAGAGGTCTTCAAATTGCCCTTGACTGAACTTCAATAAGATGCCGTCTGCCTTACTGAGGGATGGTCAAAGTGGTGACTCTGTAATACTCAGTAAATTAAACAATGATGTTACTGCTAACCACACTGTCGTTCCTTATCATGTGTGCAAACAAAACAAAACAAAAAAACAAGTGAAAAACGTTGCATTTTCACATTGTATTCAAGTAAAGCCAAAGCCAAGTATGTGTTAGAGCCTATGGATGGTGTAACTTCAGCTTTTTATCCCTTTATGGTGTTTTCACTTAAAAGATGGCTTTTGGCTTTCTTTGGTTTCTGAATGACAGAACAATAAGATCTGATAAAATGATCATCTTGTTCTAAGGAAGATTTTTTTCTTTCCTCATAAATGAATTTAAATGGACCATGAAAGCATGAAAAAAAAAATAAGTCCAACTCCAGTCTGAAGGTGAGGCTAGAAAAAAGAAATATCTCTAAAGCACATAATTTTGAGTTATTGTAATTGCTGTAAGGTAATTTCTCTATCCATCTCCTTGAACCTCTAATAAAGTCACCTACACATAAATGCCTTTATGATGAATTTTGCCTTTTATTTCTTTCTTTTTGTATTTTGTTTTTTTGTAAATCAAAGAAAGGGCCTATTCCCTTTTGAGTTTGTGAGGTATAGCACCTGTAACGATGAAAACATTAGATCAGCAAAACTCAGTGAACAGAAACTCTGGCTTTGCAGCCAAACTACTTGCAATTGAATCTTAGCTCCCACCCTTACCAGCTGCTTTCTTGGGAAGTTATCTTCTTCTCTGTGCTTCAGTTTCTTCCAATAATAACAATAGTCCCTTGGAAGAATGTACTGATTTTTTTTTTTTGAGAGAGAGAGAGAGAGAGATTTTTAATATTTAGTTTTTAGTTTTCGGTGGACACAACATCTTTATTTTTATGTGGTGCTAAGGTTCGAACCCAGTACCCTGCGCATGCCAGGCGAGCGCGCTACCGCTTGAGCCACATCCCCAGCCCAAATGTACTGAATTTTAAATGAGTTATTACCTGAAAAGCTTGGAGCATAGTGGTTCAGAGTAAGTAATACACATGTTAGCTATTATTATTGATACATAAACTGTATTAATTTGACAAGAACCATAACAACATTATTATCCTGGAAAGGCACAGAACTCTTGGGGAGGGGCCCTGAGCCATGAGTTCCATCAACCAGATCCAGATCTTCAGAGTCTAGGTACCTGCACTGTGGATCACTTATGTGGTCACTGAGGTCAGTCCAGGTTGGATTTATCCTATTCCATGCTGTTTGGGTCCAGAGTGTTTTGACATGGCTGCTTTAATAAAGCCATTTTTATAAAGCTATTTTTCTCTAGTTAAAGCAAATTGAACTTCCCCTTTTAAAAGTGTACTGAAGTTAGGGTCCATCCTTGATCTCCACCATTCATCCTGTTGTTCCTAACTTCACTCTTTCACATATTCATTACTCCTTTGGCTGTAGACAACATCCTGCTTGGGTATATACTATACTAGCCTACACAGCTTGAATTTGCTTTTTTTCACAGTTATTTTTCTTCAATGTGTCTTGGTTTGTTTGTTATTCACTGCTCTTTTGCCCAGTAATTTAGTGTCTGTTTAATAGTTGAGACAGGATTTACCTGCTCTCGGCATCTTGTCCAGGGAAGTTTGTGCAGCATCCACATCACTCCCAGACTGTGCACTTGCTGAGAAGATGCAATGTGTGCCACTCAGTGTGGAGACCACCTTGGGGCTGAAAGATACATATCAACACAACTGGTACACTTGGCTGCAGGAGAGAATTTAAGAACAAAACAAAGTTCAGTTGTCCCAATATCATTTATGAATTATGGTCATAAATTTCTTGGTAACTATGATCTGGATTACCCCAAATCTAGATAACTATAATAGTATAAGTGGTATTGATATTAGCTAATATTCATTGGGCAGGTATAGGCCAAGCTCTAGGTGTTTTATGTGAGCTAATTCATTAATTGTCTTAGTAATCTAATGAAGTAGATATTGTTTTCCCACAGATGATTGAATCCTGAGATTCCTGAAATTTGGTTCCATGTTAGTGAAATGAGAGAGATGGTTTTCTACATTTCCTCTCAACTCTAGGGGTAAGAATGGCCTGGCTAGGGAATACAATAGTATGGTATTCTAAACTGTGAGCCTCATACCTGTAATCCCAGTGGCTCTGGAGGCTGAGGCAGGAGGATCTCGAGTTCAATGCTCGTCTCAGCAAAACAAGGTGCTAAGCAACTCAGTGAGACCCTGTCTCTAAATAAAAAGACAAAATAGGACTGGGGATATGGGTCAGTGGTTGAGTGCCCCTGAGTTCAATCCATGGCACCAACCAACTAACCAACCAACCAACAAAAAACAGTGATCCTTAAATTTTTGTATGTTCTAGAATCACCCTGAGGGCTTGTTAAAAAACAGATTGCTAGGTTCCACCCCCAGGTCTGTGGTACCTGTGAATTTATATTTCTACCAATTTCCCAGGTGAAACTGATGCTACATTGGGTGGAGCCCAGTAATTCGAGATTGTAATGTCATTCAGGACTGAGGAAAACCTAAGGCATATATCTATATCAATGAGCTCACCGCTAATATAAACATGCAGACTTCAAGGCTGATTTTATACACACACACACACACACACACACACACACACACACACACACATTCATTTCTGATTACTGCACTAAGATGAGAAAAACATCTTCTACTTCTTTGTAAGATCTAGAAATTGTATTTATTTGTGTCATGTTAATAGTGCTTTTTTTTTAAAGAAAAAAGTGAACTATTTTTTTGGAGCAGTTTAAGGCTTATATCAAAACTCAGCAAAAGATAGAGTACTTCCTACTCTACATGTGCACAGCTTCCTCCTTTATCAGCATCCCCATTGAGTGGTACAGTCTATGAACCCGATTTGACACATCTTTACCACCCAGAGCCTATAGTTTCTAATAGGGTCACTTTTGATACTGTACATTCTATGGCTTCAACAAATGCATAATGGAATGTATCTAAAATCCTATGTACGAAGTAAATTGGTTGTTATTAAGTAATCAAAGTTTCTTTTTGTCTTTGTTTTTATGAAATATGCAGTTTCCCTCAGAGGTAGAATAGTATTCATTTTGCTGAAAAGATCCATCTGCTCCTGCTCCCACCCTTCTCCCTCCCCATAACACACACACACACACACACACACACACACACACACACACACACACACTTTTTTTTAAGTAAAAGAAGGGGAGTAATAAAACAATCTCATTGGCTAATTTAAATTTCTTTCAAAGGTAGGAAATTCCCCATAAAAGATACGTTGCTTCAGATTTCAATGGGAAATCAGCCATGGGATTAAGTGGATTAGTGTAAAAAGCTTTCTCAAAAAGAAAAAGAAAATCCATTCTTATTTTCCTCTGAGTGAGTGTAATGTGTCTGTGATTTCAATGGCCCTGAAGGTACCAGCGTGAAGCAGCCACCACACAAATGGGTGGGGACAGCTGTCCTGCAGCTCAGGGGCAGAGTGACCGGGCAGTGCAGGACTCCAGCAAGACTCTGCAGGAGGTTAGTCTTTATGTGATTCCTAGTACTGTAGGTGGGGGCATGCCCTCTACACACAAATTCCTTCACTACTTTGGCAGTCCTTGGAGGGCAGTGTGTTCTGGAGGAAAGGGCGGAGGGCTTTCTCAATTCACTCAGGTCTGATTTTGAATCCTGGCTCTAAAACATAGGTAGGTTGCTTGTTTTCTCAGAGATCATTAAAATGGTGGAGATAGTTGGGAAAACCTTCCCTAGGGGTTATGTGAAGTTTAGAAATAAACTAAAAAAAAATGTTGCCAGTGAGTATTATCATCATTGCCAAAACCACTTCATTAAAACATTCCACTTTCCACTTTCTGTAAAGCTAAGGCTCCATTCATTCATATTTCATTCATTCATTTCTGTTTATTGAGTGCTTGTGTACTTGCTCCACAGGAAGCACGACAGAGTATCAATAGTCCTTTCTTTGTTACTGCTTCCAGAATGATTTCACTAGGCAATGTAGTAACCTGAAATATTTTAGGTGGTTACAAAAATATAGGTATAATATGATATTTTTTTGGGGGGGGAGGTGTCCCTGGGATTGAACTCAGGGACACTCAGCCACTGAGCCACATCCCCAGCCCTATTTTTGTCTTTTTATTTAGAGAAAGGGTCTGAGTTGCTTAGTGCCTCGCTTTTGCTGAGGCTAATTTTGAACTTGATATCCTCCTGTCTCAGCCTCAGAGTTGCTGGGATTACAGGCATGCACCACCATATCCAGCTTGTTTTTAATTTTTACAAGTTTTATAAATAAGGAGAGAATCTGAGTACAATGGTGCTTACCTATTGTCCCAGCTAATAGGGAGGCTAAATTGGGAGGATCTCTTGAGTATAGGAGTTAGAGATCAGCCTGGGGGACACAGCAGACTCCATTTGAGAAAAATAGACATAGGAACCATCTCTATATGGTAACGGTAATTTTCTAGGAAAGTGAGATTCCATATTATGTATTTTCTTCTTTGTGCTTATTTACATATTCCTAAAATTTTTACGTGAGTTTAGATGATTTGGGGATAAGAAAAAGAACAGGTTTTATTAAACATCTCAAACAGTCATTAATTACAATGATGATGATCATCAATATCATTAATTGTCTTCCCTTATGTATGGGAATTTGCATTGTACATTGGGGGACAGAGAAACGAATAAAAAAATAAAACCTGTGCTGAGATTTTTTTTTTTTTTTAAAAAAAACAAAGTTATAGAGGGAATTGCTTCTCACATATTTTCTTGAGTTGATATACTTACAGAGCCTGAACATTATATCATGAATCAGATGTATTGTTATTTTTGTTGCTTGCCACACATATCAATATAGATATCCCTCTATCTCATCAATTTTTAAAAGGATAAAGAATAGGCTTCAAATTTAGAAATAAAGACCATCAAAATAATGAGAAATGGCAATAAATATCTTGCCTAAGGGGAAAAATACTCTTAAAGAAATCTTAAACTTCCTCAAACTTTATAGTTAAGTTTCACATGTATTTGCTCTCTTTCGACAAATGTTTTGAAAATATTAATCCTATTTCAGTTCTTTCTCATTCTGGCCTAACTATACCTCACATTGGCTCTAATTAGCTAGATTAATGTGGACACTGATAGGTTGTCCATTCCGTGGATCTGTGATGAATAATGCCTCTTGCTGTTGCCTTCACAGGAAGAGATACAAGTAGACAGAAGATAAAATCATGTTAGATCTTCCCACCATCACCAAATCCAAGACAAATGGGAGCTTGTTTTTTTTTTTTGTCTAAAGCATCTTTGCTGTTTCCCTTCATAAGTCAAATGTCAGTTGCTTTGAGATCACAAACATAGAAACATCTAAATTTAATGAGAACATTTTCTTCGGTATAAAGCAAATCAGCAGCCAGAGTCAGGGAGAATGTTTAGGTCTGTCAAGAGATTGAGATGCCCTGGCAGGGTTGTGAATTCTGGGGAAAGTGCAATAGTGCTTACTTATAGCTAGGATATTTGTACCTATTTATGATACAGGAAACCTGAATCACAAAATGCTTTGTCAATGCGGCAAAGGCCCCTTAATTTAAGTGTGTATTTGAGAACCAAGAGGGTCTGATTACAGCTTATACTTTTTTTTTTTTTTAATATCAGCATGAAACCCAATTATCCTTCAAGGACTCATTATTTCTTCTTCAAACTTGATTCGAATCATTATCATCATTGTAAAGTCTGAAGTGAAAAATATTACAGGGAGGTACTTTTTTCCACAGAAAACAAAACATAACAAACACTATATTATCTCTCAATTTCCCATCTTTGAAGAAAAAAGCAAGTTTTGAAAGAGGTATGATCCTTATCAACTCATGTCAGTTGATTTGGTTAGTTAATCTAATAAAAGGAAGAAAATGTATTCTATTTGATATGTATATACTTATGGGTGATAAAATTGAAATTCACTTAAAATGGTCAGCAGATGACCAGTCAAATCATTCCTGATGGTTAAATGAGGACATTATTATGGTCCCTGTGTACTTTGAGCTCAAAGATGCAGTCAGCAAGGGAGCTGTGGTGATTCCAACAGTGGGTGCTGGATAAGCTTGAGGTCCACCTATCACTGTTTGCCCCACATGTATTTCTTGGGTTCTCTCTGCCAGGTGCTATGCTTCATTGAGTACATGAAGCCACTGAAGCACTCTCTATCCTTAGGAGCTCATGGCACAGTGGGGACAGACAATATCAACAACCTAATATAGATGGCACTATGGGACTATTGAGCTTTGAGTTTCTAAGGACTATGGGATAGGCAAAGTTTTTTTGTTTTCATTTTTTCCAGAGAGGATACTGAACCTTAGTGAAGTCATATAATAAAAAAAGTAATGGTGCTGGGGTTTAAAGTCCATGCCCCTTCTTTATACTGTTAATTCCTCCAGAGATGTGGAGGACTTGTGAGCCATTGAAGATGGGGGCCATGAGACAGAAAGAGATTGAAGAGATTTTAAGAGATAAAATGGAGTTGCTGACTGGGTGTTGAGTGTGACTAAGAGGAACAAGTCTGATGACTCTTATCAGGAACTCTGGCTTGTGCAACTGGGGAGATAGTGACACCTCTTACTAGGAAAGGGAAATGGAGGGCTGCAAACAGAACAGGCAAGTTAATGACCTCAGTTTTAGATGTGTTGTGTTACTATTGCTTATGAGTCTAGCTGATATTTGGAGGTCATTTGGGAGGTTCTTGGCATTAAAGTGGTGGTAGAGGCTGTATGTGGGGTTGACATTTCACAGAGACAGCATGAAAATAACATTTTTAAGTGCATGCATCCTGAGACACACAGGGATGGTTTGATGAAAATGATCCCAAAGTGTATTAGAGAAGAAATGATATGCAAAGATTATGGAGCACTAGACTGTACAGTAGTAAAGAAGCAAGGGACATTGATTACAAGAATGGTGAAGGCTGGTAATAAGGGCTGATGTCTTCATAACCCATTCCAACGAGTGTTCTAGGCATTTTATACAATTTACTTCTTTGTCTTTCACAACCACCCCGTGAAGTGGACATCATTATCATTCCAATTTTATAGTCATAATTTGACCAAGATCATGCATAAGAAGATAGGAGAACCTGGATTTTTAACTCTGGCTGTCTAACTCAAGAGGCCAGGCATTTACATTGCGTTAAACTGAGTGTTTGTGATCTGTAAGTTTCCAAGGAAGCTATAAAATATGGTGGTTTCTTTATCTTACTGCTACGGTCAGAATGTTTATGACCCCGGTTCCCCAATTCATATATTGAAATCTAATCTCCAGTACAGTTTTATCGGAAAATGATATGCTTATAAGGATAGAGTCCTCATGATTGGCATAAGTAGCCTTATAAGAGAGACATGATGAAACTTGTTTTTTCTCTTCAACCATGAGAACAAGTCACACACCATTTTCTTGGATTTCTCAATTTCCGTAACTCTGAGCCATACATTTCTGGTGTTTATAAATGATCTATTGTAGGGCATTTTGTTTATAGCAGTTCGAATGGACTAAGACATCTACATTCTTATTTTTTTTTGTAATCATTTTTTTTTTCCCTTTTTGATTAACCTTGAAATTCTCTTAGGCTTGATTTCTCCTTTGTATACTCCCGAGGGAATGGTTTGTTGGAGTGCTCATTGCTTTGGGGACGATTCTACTGTCCTTATTCTTCTGATATAAGTTCAAACAGGAGGCATTAGTCCTTAATATGGGATTTAGTCCATAACAAATGCTTGTTAAACGAACACATAGATATGCCTTACCCAGACACCTACACGTGTTTTCAACCCACCCTATGAAAGCCAGTCTTCAAGATGACCATAATGATCCCTGCCTTCTGATATTCATGTCCTTCTAGAATCTCCTGCTTTCAAGTGTGGGATGGGGTTAGTGTCATCCTTCTAACAAACAGACTAAAGCAGAAGCAATGGAGTGTGACTTGGAGGTTAGTACATAAAAGACAGAGTAGCATCTCTCTCACTGTCCTAGAGGGAAGCCATATTGATAGCTTGTCCTCGGAGAGGTGTAGATGACAAAGAACTAAAGCCACCTGTCAATAATCATGTGAGTTTGAAAGTGAATTCACCAGTCCCAGTTGTCCTTAGAGATTTCAGCTCCAACTGACAATTGATTTAGGGGAATTGACTATATAAGTTTCCAGGGATGTTCCCAGTTTCAGTATTAAAATCCCATTTTCTGGAAAACTACTCAGTCATGGACAAATTGAGATGCTTAGTTTCCTAGCTAGATTGCAACTGCATGAGACCCTATAAGCCAGAACCATCCAGCGAAGCGCTCCCATACCTTTGACTTTGCACATACTGCGTGAGATAGTAAGTTTGGGATAACTTGGGTGTAATTTGAAATTCAGCAATGAATAGCTAGTACATGTTCCATATCATACTGCACTAAGAAACCACATTCTGTCCCTTCCAAAAGGGTCCTGAAGATGAAAATTTTGAGGAATGATTGTATTTTTTCTCACAATCTGTTTAGGAGACGTCTCCATCTTCTGCCTTCCTATATAGTTGAGAAGGTTTTGTGTCTCCTGGCATCTTAATTTTCATTTCAACTGCAATGGAGGCATGTTGCCAGAATATGCCTTCTTAGTGGAGAAGCAGGAAGCCAAATGTGAGTATCAGTGGCATTACTGCCTGTGAACTACCCTAAATAACAAAGCAACCCCTAAAATAAATAAAATATAAAATACTGAAGACTTTCTACCTTTTACTCCCACTTCAGTATATCCTTAGAGAAGAATCTGTAATAATGTTTATGTTAGCCAGAGTTAGCTCTAGGCATCAGTAATACATTCTATTCTTCACAATTTACAAGTTTGTTTACAGTTTAGACACACAAAAATTCTCTCAGTTTTAAGATAAATAGATAGATTTAGGGCTCCATAATGTGATAAATTTGACTTCTCAGTTTCATGCTTTTAAAATTTTTCCTGGTAGGCCTAAAACATTTGAGAATTATACATTACTTTATAAGAAGCTTCAGCATAGTTTGTGTGATACTCAACTTTAAAATATTGTCTAAATATTC
This sequence comes from Ictidomys tridecemlineatus, assembly GCF_052094955.1. Taxonomy (NCBI): domain Eukaryota; kingdom Metazoa; phylum Chordata; class Mammalia; order Rodentia; family Sciuridae; genus Ictidomys; species Ictidomys tridecemlineatus. The sequence continues at coordinate 48,934,109 of NC_135484.1, forward strand.
TGAATATATAAGTTTTGCATTAGAGGTCCATGTGTATTGTGTTACTGCAAAACATTAATCAAGCCTTATACAACTGACTTTTCAAGCTCAGAGGAAAAAAAAAGCACATTTTGATTTAATCTAAAGCACAAGTGTATATTTTTTCTATTATTTCATTTTACTGAGAGACAAAACTATACTCTCTACCTACAATTGTCTACATTTATGAATTTTATTCCATTAGGACTTTATTCCTTGAGAAGCTGTCATTTAAGATGGTGCTCTTGGTGGTTGAACTGAGAATTCAGGCTTAAGGAGCAAAGGCAGAGGAAAGAAAGAGCAAAGTTGAATCCTTTTGGCATTTGAAGAGACAGAAGCACATGGAGAGTTTGTACATTGGCTTTCAAGAAAAGTGCTTTGAATGGAGGATCCTTACCAGAAAAGAGTGGATTATACATCTCCAAATGCCAGGAGCAAAATTTAGAAAGAGAACTGGTTTAGATGGAACAATCTAAAGAGTTGTTTCTTACCTAGAATCAAATATTTAAGACCTCTCATTAAAAAATTCTGGTTTTAGAGCCTAAATGAAAATTATATATATTGACCAAAAGGTTCAATGAAGCTCTAGGTACCTTAAAATTCAGTACATTTTGTTATCTGTAAAGCTGGTTTATTTTCTGATAAAATGGACTCTTCTTTCTCCTTATAGTATTCCCTTGTTCCTCATCATCCCCAGACTAAGCATGTTAGATCTGGTCATTTCACATGGCTGTTCTTCTGTTATTTTTGAATCCAAAGCTCAGCATCTCATTTATTTTCTTTTCATCATTGTTATACAATGGGTGGACTTATTTTGTTTTTAATCTCTTGAAGTCTCTTAAGGTTTTTTTTTTTTTTTTTCCAGATCTCTTTCTATGGTTCTTTCATTGTCTCTGCTTCTTTGCTCTTGTGTTAAAAGTCTTCACATCCCATTCCCTATAACTTCCAGTTTCCGCAACTTAATCACTCCCTGTGAAACATGCCCATTGTCACCCTCCTTGCCCTGGCCTGCAGCATCCCAGATGCTTCCTGTGAGACAAATCTCAGGCGCTGACTTATGAGTTACAGGAAGCATTGTTCTTTTTTTCTAGAGCTTAAAATGCTAAAGCAGTGTAAAAATGCACTGTATTATCTTTTGATTTTGGAATGGTTGTTCTAATTCTTTTAGATTTTCCTTTTTTTCCTCGATGGTGACCAACTTTCTACCAATTTGCACCTCTTGTCACCTTTCTGCCAGAGAAGAGACTAGATACAAAGGTGAAACTTGGTCTTGCTTGATGGTGTCTCTTGTTGCAAATTTGGAATGAGAAGGGCATGAAAACTATAGGTAACCTTTGATTGTATCCTCTATGGGAGGAAACTTGTCACAGTTTTCCACAATAGGAGCTATTTTAGTATTATGACTTTTGAAATCTAATCTGATGGCCACATTTAGATCTAGATGTGTTTGTTATCCTGTAAATCTGCATTTCAAACAAAATCATGAGGCAGAACTGTTAAAAGGCAGCTCTGTAGGAAATGGTGATAAAATGATTTGTCACACTCCCCTGCTCAATGGAAATAAACATCATATCTCAGACTGCTACACCGCTAAGAGCCTCGTCAGCAGGAAGCCAACCTGTTATCCCACAGCCATTCACTCAGCAAACATTCATGGGAGCCAACTATGCCAGGCTCTAGGCTGAAGGCTGAGGATGAGTTTGCAGGAAAGAGATTATGCAAGGCTGTTGTGAGCTCATGGAGGAGAGATAGTCAATTCAGCCTGGGGGAGAAGGGTGTCACATGTTAAAAAAGTTTGAGGAGATTATATTTAGCTCATTCTCAAAGAATGAGTAGGAGTTAGGCAGGTAAAGGGTGTTGGCAGAGGTGAGAGAAAGATAAGAGATAGGAAGGGAGACAGCTTGAGCAAAGTATGAGGGCAAGAAATCAAATGCTGTCTAGGTACTAGAGCTGTTTTAAGGGTTTCAGAAATATGAAGCGCTGGTGAAAATTTAGGGGTGTGAGATGGTGTGGAAAGAAATGAGGGCAGAGAGGTGGGCAAGAAGCTGTCCTTCATGTCAAAGAGCTTCTCTCTGTGAAGATAGGGAGTCATTAAAGAGATAGACTCTTCAGATACCACGTTAATGGCTAGGGGAAGATGAAATGAATAACAAATGAGATTATGGGGGAGGTTGTCACAGGTCTAAGGAGAGTCAGGAGTCTTAGTCATGAAAGCAGTAGCTGAAATAATAAAAATGATAGATTTTAGAATTACTTAGAAGTAAAATTATCCAGACTATGTGATTTTGTTGATTACATACAAGGATTTGCAAAATCAAGAAAGATATTCAGATTGATGGTTGAACTATTTGTTTGAATGGCAGGATAATAAACCAGAGAATAGAGACAATAGGAAAAAAATTAAGGGAAATATTGATGATTTCAGCTTTTGATGTGTTGAATTTAAACAGTTTCATTGTCAAATCTGGTGCAGGTATTTAGTCTATAGTTCAGCCTATGAATCAGAATCTCTGGTAGTTCAAGGACTTGAACTTGGAAGACCTTGGCAAGTCTGCTGTTCATGAACTACAGCTGTAAATGAAACCACACAGAGAGAGAACACAGATGGAGAATGGTGAAATAAAACTGTGTGCCTAGGTGAAATTAAATTGCTGTGAAGGGAACAGGCAAAAGGAAGACTCAGAGATGTGAGGGCAACCAGGAAGATGTGATGTCAGAGAGACCACATCAGAAGACTGAAGACGCAGGATGATCAATAGCACAGAAGTCAGGTACCTTCTACAGGTAAAGATTGGAAAGTATTCTTTGGGTCTGGAAAGTTGCCTGTGTCCTTAGGAGGAAAATATAAGGGCAATTTCAGCTGAGTTATAGACCAGATGTTAAATTTCACTGAATTCTAAAGCAAATAAGAGAATAAACAACAAAAAAAAGTATAGACCATACTTCTGAGAAATTTGGAAAAGGGGCTAAGAAATTTAAATAATAGACCAGAAGACAGAGTCAGATCAAAGGAGCTTTATTTTTATTTGTTTTTAGACATTTATAGAGAAAGTCTTATGTATGTTAAAGATTATTGGGAAGAGAAGGCATAAAGGAAGGAGAAAGAAACTCAGTCTTTCAGTGTCTCCAATATAACGTTTGATCCCGAGGAATTTACTAAGAACAGAAACCTGGACTTTGGCAGAACAGAATCTGGTCGATCCAGTTTTGCCAACCACAGACACTCACTAATAAAATATGCTGTCTTTCTAGTTAGCACATTGCTTGGGGGTGAGTTGGGTAATTAAGTGAATTAGTTGAAGAGGTGTGATCTAACTCCTTCCTGTCTATAGAGGACATGCTGGGATCTTAGGAAATAACAATCAGATGGAGATTTAGGAAGGACAATAAGAGAAGGTATTAATAAAAAATGAGAAGCAATGTTTATCATGAATGAATTAATCCAAAAATTGGGCTAACATAAAAACTTTTTTGTATTAAGCAAATTATTCTTAACCCTTATTAACATGGATAATTGTGGGTTGCCTATTTTTACTCCATGATTTCACCTGATTTTCAAAAAAATGTTCCATGACTCCCTCTGGGCATTACTTTCTTTCTGTCTCTCTCTCTCTCTCTCTCTCTCTCTCTCTCTCTCTCTATATATATATATATATATATATATATATATATATATGTAAAAGTAATTATTCTGGACTCACTTAGACTTCAAGCCCAAGCAAGTGGGATACAGAACATTGAGTAAGAGATGACCTCTGTTTGGATAGAGTCTTATCAGTATTTTTTTTTTTAAATGAAGTCATTTACTTCTTGGTAAACAACAATCATAATAGTTTGGATTTTTCATTATGTTATCTAGGTAGGCCTTGCCTATAAGGATATTATTCAGCGCTATATTTATGCAAGAGTGTTACACTTTTCCTATGGTAAAAGTGTTTCTGAAATTTGGTAAATAAAGATCTTATTCAAATCAGTAAAAGAGTAATTCAAAAAATTTGACAAAATCCTTTAGTAAATAAATCCAAGGGACATTTTAAATGGATCTATTGAAGAATCAGACATTTTTGTCAATCTGGCCTTGTCAGAAGGGAGTGGGAACATGTCTCCAGTTGACAAAGTCCTACCATAGACAAAAATCATAGGAATATAATCAGCGTCTCCTCCACATTGACTTCAGCAGGTCAAGCCTCGATTAGCAGTGGTTAAGTCCTGAAGATCACACTGAGGTCCGTTTCATTCCAACATAACTCCACTAAGCTGTTGGAAGGAAACTTGCCAGCAGGAAGTCTGTGAGCAAACTGAACTGGACAAATATAGTCCAGAGCACAGAGGAGCTTCAGATGTAATGGCCTCAGGGAGACAGCAAACTCCCGTGGCCCACAGGCCAGTCTAAAGCACCATCAAGGAAAGGGCTCTGGGCACAAAGGGTTAAGGTAATTTCTAAGCCAAGGAGACTGAGTGGCAAATGAGGACAGATTCTAGAAGCATCAGGTAGACCTGAAAGGAGAATTGACACTGTCCTTTGATTTCTATAGTCTTTAAAGATCACTTTTAACATCTATTTTAGTGAAGTTACTTATCATATGCTCTAATTGTTTTATTGCTACATTTTGTGATCATGATTGTATTCTATTTGCCTGTTATTGGCTCTATCAGCTCTTTCTTTCCCCTCTCGGGTTTTCTCTCTGCCTTTCCTTTTCTTTATTTTTATCCTAGCATTAGTATCACCTTCTGTCAGTACACTTTCTTTGAGACATGATTTATCTTATTTGCCCCCTGATGTTAAAGAGAAAAAACACTTTGAGAGAAATACAACACATCTTATTTGTACAGTCAGGGGTAGACTTTTACTGGAATGATGATCTACGCACTCATGTTGGTTTTTCTGCTTCTAAAGAATAACAAACAGTATAGTCCCCATGCCTTACCGTTAATATAGGACTTCTCACTTACTTACTCAATTTCACAACTATTTCAAGAGAAATTTTGTGAATTTCATTTTTTAGAGGCAGAAACTGATGTTCTAGAAGGTCACACAACTCTGAGGTTTTCAATCAACAATCCATGTCTAGCAAATGTTCTTTTAGAAAATCATACTGGATAAACCTTTCAGTATGTAGAACAAATTTTGATAGTTTGAGATAACCAGAAAAAGATTTGGAAAACATGTGACTAAAGGAAGAAGAATAATACTAACAGAACTAGTAGTAACATCTTGAGCTACTAGTCAGATTCCTGGACAAATGTCTGTTGATTTCAAAGTATTATAGAACCCCATTTCCAACCATTTACAAGTTTTTAAAGAGTCTTATAAGGAGAATGGATATCTTGAGTCTATTTAGACTTGTGAAGGAGAAAGATGGTTTGGCCTGCCTTATAGCATGTAGCAGTTTGGCCTAATTATGATCCTTGAAATCATGCATGTGCACACAAAACACTTTATATAAATCCATATTAGAGATGGGCAAGTCAATTTAATGAAAATAAAAATTGGATATGATCTTGGATATTTTCATAATTAAGTTATCTGATAACTACTTACATATACTTAATCCTCTTCTTTTAAGTAATTAAAAATATGTTATTGTAACAATGGATTCATCCAGGGCAAATGTTGGTCAAACCATAAATTAATCAATCTTGAATGCAACCAATATAAAAGACAAAGTGCAAAAGAACATCTAGGATGTAATTTCCTATTGTATGAAGACTTCTAATGGAGAAGAAGTGCATTTGCTTAATTAATTATGAAACAGGCTCCAAAGAAATTATTCTTCTTAAAGCCCATCACCTTGTTGGTTTTCTCCCCAGCGGAACTGGTTATGAAACACCTGATGGTGTCTAGGCCAGAAGTAAATAGCTCATGGCAGCAGAGAGCTCATTAGTCAGCATGGATGCATATTTGAGATGTGTTGAGGGGCAGAGGGAGCTCAAGTGATTACATCTCCAGGTGTGGAATCTCTTTAATTCTAATTCTAGGACTGATCTGGAACATAGTTTCAGTTTAGGCAAAACTATGAACTTCATGTCTAGGCATCTCCTCTGGGGAAACCTCATTACCGTGGCTGCTAATTTTGCTCAGCATCCTTTGCCAGGAAGGATGATAACACTTTTATCTCCCTAAATTACAAAGACTAAAAGTACCCTTCAAGGGTGAGAGAGTCTGCAAATGAGCAATCAAGTAATAAAAACATCAAGAGAAAATTAATGACTTCTCCTTCAAACATGCACGATAGTAGCAACCTATATAGAGAAATTCCATTTGTGTGAAAGGCTTCAGGCTTATACTCTAATTCTTTTACTCTGATCTCTGAAAGAAAAATCTAAAACTCTTAGTGCCTAGAAACCTATAAGCATGAAAGAATCATCATTGCTTAACTTGAACACAAGAACTATGTTAAGATTGCCATAGGACTAGACTAGATGGGCTATAAACTCATAGGAAAGAAACTGAAATACCATTGCACACCTCCTGTATGTGGAACAACTGGGATTCTCATTGGCTGTTGGTGGAACTATAAAATGGCGCACAGCTTTGTGAACCTATTCAAGAGTTTCTATTAAAAAGATATTTACCCAATGACTAATCCATTCCATCTGTGAAAAAATTTTTATGAAGACAATCATAGCACCTTTATTTATAATTGTCCACTAAATGGAAACTGGGTTATATTCACACACACACACACACACACACACACACACACACACACATAGTCACGATCCACACAATGGCATATAGGCCAATGATGTGCCACATATGTGATGATGATCCTACAAGATTATATTCCATAGTGATGTTGTTGCCCTGATAATTTATATAAGAACATTCTATAATGTTCACAAAATAATGAAATTGGCTAATGATGTTTTTCTCTCCATTCACTTAGCATTCACTTATATGCTAAGTGAATATTACTTAGCAGTAAAAAAGATAAACTCCTAATGTGGTAAAAATATGTTGAGCAAGAGGATCCTCACACAGAAAGTATAATTATGATTCTATTTACATATAATTCAAAAAAATAGGTCAGACTCATCCATGGTGATAGAATTTAGAATAGTGGTTATCTGTAGAGGTGGGAGGGTGGGTGTTATTAATTGTGAAGGGATTGAAAAAAAGTTTCTAGAGTTGGTGAAAATATCCTATAACTTGACTTACACTGGAGAGTCCTGTGTCAAGATGTATAACAAAAGTGTTTTATTTTGCTCCACATAAATTATACCTTAATAAAATCTTAAAAATTCTCTTAGCTTTTGTAATGGAATAAAAGTTTGAAAAGGAAATTTGTGTGAGTCCTCAGTGAGGACAACCTGAAGAAACAATAGGGCTAATGAGCACATATTAGCTTAATTATGCCTCTCGTGTTTTTGGATGAGGGGAAAGGGGTTTGTGCATGATTACTAGAAAGGGACAGTATGGACAGAAATAAAGATAGTTGATGATTGGCATATAGATAGATGATGGTTGGCATATGGATGGCTTTCATCAGAGAGGATATGAACACAACTCTATTTCACCATCTTGAAAACCATATAATTTCAGTTCATCAAGAGACAGGATCTTTAGCAAGGCAGCTTTGTCTGGAAATAGTGGAAGTGATGTTGACACAGAGGATGCTTATGGACATGGTGGCTATCCAATATAAGCCTGTGGAAAGTTATAGTATACTCAGTGTGTTAGAATTTGTTCCAGAATATATGTGAGACCCTTGAAGCCTCAAGTTGTTTAGGGGGCAGGAGCCTTTATTTATTTATTTTTAGAAAAAAAGAATGGTTAAAATTCTATATTAAAAGGTGATAGGATGAATAAGAGACATTGGGTATATAAACTGTTGTGATTTCATCTGTTCTCAAAACTAGCAAGTATAAGAACATTGAGCTATATTGAAAAGGAGACTGATGGGGAGTACATCCCTACATATGTGTGTGCTTTTGGTCCCCAGGGTCAAAACTTGCTGAGTTTGATTAGGTTTGTCTGTCAGTTTCACTACTATAACGTGTAAGCCGTTAGAAACAGACTTTCAGTTTCCAAATTTTCAAAATAGTAGAGATGAGCTTGCCTGGAAATGAATCTTCATAGCAGTGAATGGGGATGCTCACTTGGAATGGAACCCGAAATAGAGGGATATTTTCTCTTAGAAAGGCTTTCGGATATTCTCTAAGCCATCTATAATACTCAGACTGAGAGTTTCCCATCCATGACAATAGCATGTCACCAAGATGTCAGCAGAAGCTATAACAAAGCATCTTTGCCTAACACAAAGGTGTTTTTCAAATTAGAGGAAGTGTGTATCCATGGCTTCAGTTAACCTTCCTAAGGCAAAAGAGCAAAAAAAAATTTCCCATATTTGCAGATCAGGTAATAAAAATAACCCAACATGTGTAAGTTTAGCTTGGCATGAGTGTCAATCTCTAGCATGTTCAGGTCAAAACCTTAAACTTACTTCTCGTGTAAAAGCAGACATAGAAGTCATGGGGAAGAAAAGTATTATTTATTTCAATTTAACATTTAGAAAATATTTCTGGTCCACAAAAGGTATTATTGTGTTGAGCATTCTTTTTCAGCATGAAAAATAAACTTTATCAAAACAATTGAAAACTGAAGAGACAATAGTGTGATGTCATGGGTGGATACTGGAGGCAAACAGAACTGGCAATGAATTTTGCCCTCACCAGTTCCTACTCACTCTAAATGTGAGTTCGGTTAAGATACGCAGCTGTCAGGTTTCTTTCTCACTCATGTTACAGGTCTCATCAGGCTGGCTCTGTTTCTGCTCTGAGTTTTCTTCATCTAAAATGTAAAGAAGCAGCAGCTCATCTTTTGTTGTGGAGGACATGGTTGGCCTCCTGGGAATTGGACACAGAATAACCTTGCGTAGGAACTGTGGGTGGGGTTGTATAGCCTGGGTGAAAGGAAGGGCCCACCAGAAATGGCAGCTGATATTTGCAATATCATCTCTTTCCATGAATTTAGTGAAGTTGCTTTTTCAATTTCAACTTCCTTCAACTGTAAAACAAGGCTAATACCCCTTGACTCTACAGCAGTTTCCAGTGAACAGAGGTAAATGATCTGGCTTTGAATACACTTTTTCTAGCACTTTTTTTTTGTAATATTTGTGAATGTGGATAAAGAGCTGATTTACATTGCTGTGAATTTCAGCATTCACATATTAATTACTTACATAATCTTGAGAAGTCATAGTTTACTGACCACTCGTCTTACTGTGTGCTTTGTCAGAATTTACTTTGAAAGAATTTTATCTAAAATTTACCAGCCTATAGGGGAACCCAACATGAACTATTGAACACAAAATTCAAAGTTTCCATTAAGCTTCATATGTGAGAATATGGGAGGGGAGAAGAGTAATATTATTCACATTTTATGATTAAATACATTAATTCAGTAAAAATTATTTAGAGAATTCATTCATTCATTAACAAAGTTTTAAGACTCATTTCTTCTGATTATTGAGCAGTAGTATGTGTCCATACAGAAAGCTTTAAATAGTCATTAATAATCTCACTCCAAGAAAACCACCTTTGGATACAAACACACACACACACACACACACACACACACGTTTAGTATTTCACAAAACTGGGATCATAATGCATATAGTTCTTTTCAGAGTTGGTTTCTTTACTTGACAGCATGTTTTGCTTTCCTATCTCTTAACTCATTACTTTTAAAAGATGTTTAGTATCCTTCTATCATATATCATCTATTAATCCATCATTAGATAGTCCATGAATTAATCATCTTTCTATTTTTTGATAATTATGCTATTATATTATGATTTTTTGTTTTGGATTGTTTTGCAACTAATACAACAGTGGATTGAATATCTACCTATCTATATATCTATAAATATATACTTGTTTGCATCTAAAATTATTGAGTAGTATTCTAAAAAAAACTAGGATTCTAAAAGAATAATGAGGTCAAAGAATGTGTTTGTCTTTAAAGTACTTGCTACATGTTATTCGTTTGTTTTTCAGAAAGTTTTCACAAAATTTTAGCAAAAATATTTTTACTTCTTGCCATGTGCACAGTGCAGGTTGGGTGGGGATTGGGAGTAGGTGAGGATGAGAAGCTGGGAGATGTAATATAGACATGAATAAGATCTTAAAAAAAGATCTGGCTTAGGAAGAGAAAAAGGCTCATAAATAAAGATAAGATATAACGTAGGAAGACCTGATTGTGGGCTAAAGCACAGAGCAGCCAAGGTCAAGTGGCTGAATGGGAATGATGGTATTTCCAAATCCTAACCTGGAGGTACAGTTACAGTTTTGGGTTGTAGTTGGTTTGGTGGGCAGGTAGCAGGCTAATCAATGGGGCTAGGTATGTATGGGCCTTCCCCAATATCATAGAGCTAGTTATTGACTTGTGACCTGGGCCTTCTGATCTCACAGTCAGTTCCCCTTATGCCATGCCAGGCTGCCTCTCAAGACAAGGCATGTGCATATACTGTGATGAGTCAAATTACAACACCACCATGGCGCAACCAAGTGATGGAATGTATGACACAGACATGTGTTTCCTGAGGTGGTGGTTCTGCACCCAGAGACTTCATTAGACCAGGTAGATTTTGAAACAATTACTGAAAATGTGCTCTTTCTCAGTTCCCATGACCTCTTGCAGATTGATTCACTGTCTTCTGCTGACTCTGTCTTCAACTAAATCTTTCATGTGGGGATTCTAGCATGCCATTGCAATGACAAAGCTACTTTTTTTGACGTTCTCTTCCTCTTGCCCTCTGACAAGTGTTTCAGATGTCTCTTTTCAGGTACTTGGCACTTAACTGATTTTAATGGTAATTGGGCCCTGTTCTACACCAGTACTTCCAGCTCCTATAGGTAGAGCTATGAACCTAAAGTCAGGACTCTCTTCACAGGATGTTTATATTTTAGTGAGGGGAGACAGACAAAAATTAAGTTAATGTGCATAGTAATACCAGAGACTGGCATATGATATAATAGGGTGAAACAGGAGGATAGGATAGTGATGGAAATGAGCCATGTAGAGGTGATGGGCAGGGAAGGACTCTTGGAGGAGTTGTCTTTAAACTAAGAATGGAATAGCAGGAAGACCTAACCTTACCGAGACTGAGATAGAGTATTCTGCACAGAAGAAGCACAGAGTACAAAGATCCTGAATATTGAACAAGCTTTGAGTTTTCGATAAGTTGCAAGAAGATCTGTGTGGCTGGAAGTAGTGAGTGAGGAAAAGAAAGGTTAAAAGACCATCTTAGAAATATAGAGGCCATATCCTGTGGGATCAAGTAGGCTATGGTTAGGAGTTTCAATTTTACATTCAGTTCAATAAGAAGATATCAGAATGCTAGAGATCACAATAAATATGCTTATTTGAAAACTAAAGATAATAATGTAGTCATAGAAAATGAAAAGATGTTTGGGTCTTGTTTCCTCAGGCCTCACCCTCCTCCAAGAGAAATGAATTATTGAACAAAGAGGTAGAGGAGAATAATAGTATAATAGACGAAGGTGAACTTGCACAGGATTCTAAGGCATTGGCAGAATGTGGCCAGGTGGCTAGCAAGAAGTTTGGAGAAGGAGTAGGCTCCTCCGTGTGATGATGGAGAAGATGGATTTTTTCTGCACAATTTAGGAGTGAGTTATCTATTGAGCATGTGAATAGATTTAACAGATCTTTGGTAAGACAGTCTGAAACTATTATGAAGCACCTGAAATAGAAATACAGAATTAAGAGCCCTAAATATACAGTGCTTTGCATATATCCTTTTGGTGGAAAAGATGTGGTTAAAACAATAAATAGTGCATTTATTGAAGAAGTAAAATCTGCATGGGACAATATTTTACAAGTTATTTATCATCTGAACTATAGCAACCAATAGATTACACAGTAACTTCTATGACTTTGGAACCTTGGTTTCTTACCAGGTGGACACGGGGCTTTGATGATATTCATGGGAAAAAAGTCATTCTGTCCATGTGAGTTCAAATTTCAAATCACATTTTTGGAGGCCAGAAAATTGTCTTAAAAATGAGAGAATAATTTGAATTTGAATTTAGATATAGGATTCTAGGAAATAAAACATTATGAAGAGAAGGAAAATGATAGTGATAGTGAAGGACAGGAGTATACCAGGAAAAAAAAAAAAAGAGCTCACTCATGGAGATGAGCCTTGTGATGTCACCATTTAAAAGGTGAATAGGTAAATAGGGAAAATTGCTCAGCATAAAACAGACAATGTGTTGTCTTTGTTCTAATATTTGAAATAGAGTAAAGCACAGCTTTGATAGACAGCAGAGAGCAATATGATGAAGATAATCTGATTAAGACAGCTTTAAATCCTTTTGAATAATTTCCCTTATTTTATATATGATGCTACCTTTCTAAGCCCCAAAGTCTTAACCCACTCTAACATCAACTCTAAAGTCCAAAGTCTCATCTAAATGTCACCTCAATCAAATATTGGTGAGACTTGAGGAACAATTCTGAGGCAAACTTTCTTTTCAGTTATGAATCTGTGAACTTATGTGCTTCCAAAGTTCAGCGGTAGAGTGGGCATACACATAGATACCCCCTTCTGAAAGGTTGGAGCGGGAAATAAGGAAGGGAGGTCCCAGGCAGGTCCAAAATCTAGCAAGGCAAATTTCATGAGCTCTTGAGGCTCAAGAATATATATATACTTTTTGCCTTCTGTTCTCTCTTTCAGGCTTCCTGGGTGATATTATCACCCCCAAGTCTTTGTAGTATAGCCCTGCCCTTCCAGCTGTCTGTGAGGACCCTGTCCTCTGAAGTGAAATGTATGATACTCAATACTGGACTATAATATAGCAGGGTGATTAAATAAGTAAACATATTTCTTCAATAGCCTTTTTGCTTCTACGATTAGTTAACTCAGAACCATCTTCTTTGGAAATTCCTTGGAATCCTGACATCCAGAAAGACCGAAGTTTTCTGTGAGGCAACTTTCACTTGTCCCCTCTGACTTGTCCAGCTCCCTGCCAGATTGGCCACTCTCCAGCTAAGACCCTTGGTATTTACCAGTAGGATCTCATTCCCTTGCAATCAGCTGACAAGAAGGGTGTTATTAGAACTGACTCAAGAGATCTTTTAGCAGCTCTGCCCTTAGAGTTGAGCATTTTAATTTCTGCTCTGTCACAAGGCCCTCACCTTCCTCCTGTCACCCAAGGAGGAAATTGCAGCAGTGGGGCCTTCAAGATCCTCCCCAGAACCTTAAGCTGACTCAGATCTCTTCCCAGAAACACCGAAAGAAAGCCCTCAACTTCCTGCCCTTCAACCCAAAATGCATTTGCATTTTTGTTCACCCAAGGCTTTTCCCTCCCCTAAGGAGAAGGGATGTCCATCTCTCTACTTGGGGCCAAATCCTTTCGTTACATCCCTTTAGCCAACTCTATTCTGTCTTCTTAGAGACACTGCTCCATTGATTACTTTCTCTCCTTTATAGTTTTTAGTCTTTATTTCAATGTTTCTTTGATTCTCAACAGATACATAGCTTCTATCTTAAAAAATAAAGTAAATCCACCTTGGCTGAGCCTGCCTGTCTTTCGATAGCATCTGTTTTCTCTTGTGCCCTCCCTTTCGTGGTTTAGCTCCATTGTCCGTCTTCTCTGTCCTCCATCCCCACTTCACTATTCTAGATCCTAAGCTAGCTGCTGACCATAAGAGCCTGGGAATTTACCTTACAGAAGTTACTCATAAACTCCTTGCTGTTCTTTGGAGTAAGCAGAGTTCAAATTGTCCCTCAGATTGTCCCAGTTGAATCTCCTCTGTTGGTGGTTTTCATTTGTCTTCCATTAAATGTTGGCTTTCATCAGAAATGTTACCAGATCGCCTCCTGTCTGATAAGACAACTTTCCAGGCGGATCTTATCTTCTTTCATATCTTCAAATGCCACCTGATATGGAAGGTTCCCTGGTCAGTATCTACGCCTCTCACCCAGAGGACACTTCTCTAGAAGTTCCACAAGCCTCTCAAATAGCATTGTAAAAATTAAACTCGACATCTTCCCCTTCATCCACACCCCTCCTGCATTGGCTTCTTCCTGTTCTATTTAATGAAGATGCCACCAGGAAGCTACTACAACTGGAAACCTTCCAGTCGTCCTCTGATTCCTTTCCATCTCCACCTCAGATTTTTTTCCTCAAATCTGAAACTCATCTTCCCTTTTTTTTCCTATGGGCATGCCCTTCTGAAGGTGTTTATCATGTCTTTCGAGCACTTCTAACCCACTTCCTTAACTTCAAACTTTTTCACTTTAACTTCAAATATCTTCACCTTAATTCACTCCCACACTAATGTTGGAGGGAAATTTCTAAAATGCAGTCTGAATGGCAAATACGGCTGTCCTCAGGTAACATGCAAGAACATCTTTCCAAACCAAATAAAACCCCTCTTAATTTGGGCCAGCCTGTTTTCTTACCATACTCCTTTCTTCCTTTCACATTTGTTCCTCTTCATTTTTCTTCTTCATATTTACTTTTTCTCAAGTCATTCAGAGCTACCACCCTGAACTATGATATATATATATATATATATATATATATACATATATATATATATATATTAATTTGTGCCAGTGCTTCCCTCTGCCATGCATATATAGTCCCTCTTTCTTCCTCTTCATATGCCTTTAAACACTTCCACTGCTATGAGAGATGGAGCTAGATGGCACATTGCATTTGAAACAATTGTAGTTTCTGTTGTATGCTTAGGATTCCTTATGTGTCCACCACCAGTGTGGGAGCTCCCATAGGCCAAGGTGAGTCTAGTTCACCTCTTGGTCTCCAGAGTTAAGCAGAGAGCAGTGCTGGCACAAGGAGGGTGCTAGATGAATGAGGAAGCACTATATGAATAAGGGAAGGACTACGTATCTGTATAAATCCTGATGGAGATGTATTTGGCCAAGATAAGCTTAAGGTGCTTCTGATTCCTTGGATTTTGAACACTGTGACAACTTCATGACCTCAGGAAAACTACTTAAAAAAACCTGGTTAGTATTGATTTTGGTCTATAGAGAAAACACCAGACATCTCCTGAGTAAATTCCTCTATCACATAGCAGTGGCTAATTAATAAACCTTTGATAAAATTAATGAAAGAGCAACTTAGTGATTGAAATATTAATTCTATTTAAAAACATTTTTTTGTAAGAAGTGTACCCTACTAACAATAAAACATCCCCCATTATGTTATAATGTAAAGAAGAAATATATTTCTTCAAGTTTTTTTTTTCTTATAGCAAAGTTAGAATTTATTTGATGTTTGAAAAACATTCCTATTATTTCTGAAATAATCATTTGTTTAAATTCTTCTCGGGGTACTTCTTTGTTAATCCCAATAGTATTGTGTGTATTGTGTGTGTGTGTGTGTGTGTGTGTGTATAGAACTATTGTTTATTTTCTTAGATTTGTGTAAAAGAACTATTGTATTTACTACTCACTTCAGCTTTCTCTGAAGTCCCTTCCTATGGTGCTCAGGAACATGCATCACGCTAAAATTGACTATTTTCTGAAAAATGTAGAGCACATGTTCATACAGAGGAGAAGTCAGAATGACAAAGCTATTTCAGGTAAATATGTCTGCAGTTGAGATTTCATTTCCTCAGAAACCAAGCTTTGTTTGTGGCTAAGTTGAACACATCTAAATGAATGGGTTCATAACAATTAAAACACTGGCTAAACTGATCTTGGAAAAATATTTTGAAAACTCAGTCTATAGCTGAAAATAATGTATAAACTTAAGAACTTGATCAAATATCATGCAGAGACCTATAAAAATGTATCACAGAAGGAATTAGATGCACTCGATATGTTCTATACATATATAACTGATATTGAGTTATTTACCATCATCATTTTTTTCTTTTAAGATTCTAAAGTGCATTGGAAAAAACAAAGTGATAAAAGTATGTGAAGGGCTCTCTCATTTTTATTGTGACTTGGTTGTTTTGTGAAAATTGCAAAGTTATGTCTAGTTCTCTGAAACTAGCAGAATAAAGATGATGTATCTCGTATATATTATGAAAAAATCATAATTCTTATCAAGTGAAACACATCTCCTCTGCATAAAACACTCAGATATATTAGTGAACATTTATTTTTCCTCCCATATTTTAGTGTCAAACAATATATATTATGACTAGTGGGTACATATATCTGAAACAAGCTCTCTCTTGGAACATAAATACATAAGTTTTTTTTTAGTAGTATTAAATAATATTGACCTGAAAAATTGCCACATTCAAAACTAGAGAATACAATGAACTAAAGACAAGGGGAATTATGAAAGTACAAATTCATCAACCCAATTTAATTCAATAGAAAGGGGCCCGAGAATGTACTTTTTATGAGCTCTTCAGTTAACGTTGAAGCATAGCCAGGTTTGGGAAAAGTGCTGACAAGAACCAAATTCTCTGCCTGGAATTCATTTTGACATCCATGGATCGTAATGTTCTCCAGTACTAGGGACAAGATAGTAAACAATGTCCCTGCTGGTGGCAAAAGAGAAGGGAGCAGGTGTTTCCCTCTTGCTTCCCTCATATGATGATAAATATGTGTGTTATGGGTGGACACTAGCTGGCTGAAGTGTCCAGTTTGACCCACTTGGAATTGTCAGCTGGTGGTTGGTAGAAAACATGGAGATTCCTTTAGTATAATTTATCATTTTTAGAGTTGAGGAAACATTTATAGAGATATTAAGTTCCTTGGCAAGATCACATGGACAATTCTGGGAAGACTTGGAAATAGAACTCAGGTCTCCTGAGACCTCATCAAGTGCTTTACTCAATTAAAAACAAAGCTCTTTGTAATCAGATTTCATCCTAACTTTCCAGTCTTATCTCTTATTATTTTACTTTTAATATATTTAAAAATTTTCCTCAGAACCCTGGATGTTTTACAATATAGTAGATATTAGTGGAAATGCCTATTCAGAGCCACTTTTTCCTTCTTTTGGTAAAAGCCCTTGGGATTTCACTGTGAAGCTGGTTATGCTTCACTTTTACCTGGTTCTTGTGGGATTTTCTACAGTCCCATGGCTTGAGGAACTGGGTGTGACTTAAATGAGGATGTTTGAAGATAGAGTGATAGGGTCAGTGAGAATGGGGACTCATCCAAGCCAGCAAGGGTCATACTGGCCACTTTGTTTTGAACCACAGGGAAAGAGTCATTTTCTCCACTATGATGCTTATGAGGGGAACAACAACAAAAAAAATGCGGCTAGATTTGGCAGTAGTTGAGAAGATCTTACCTGAGAATTAAGTTATCACAGAAAATAAAGTCATGTGCAGAAAAGACACTTGATGTATCTGTTATACATCTGATGATACTCTGAATCTAGTTATGTGTCAGAACATCTCCTGGATTAGCCAGTTAAGGTACTGAATAAATTGACTGTTGGATTAAGCCAGTTGGATTGTACTTTTTTTTTTTTAATTTATAGATGGAAGAGATCTTTGGTAACATATATGGTTCTAGCATTTTGCAATCACTCTACTATTGTATTATAGTACCAATCTTGTTTTTTTTTTTTTCCTCTTGGGAAGCTACTCATTAGAAAAGTCAAGAAAAAGTTACCTGAGTTGTTACATATGTTGCTTACAAAAACCAATTTCCTGGTTATTGGTTGTTTTTTCCTGATGTCCATTAAGTTAAGTATGTGGGAAATGGCTTTATAACTGCTAAAACACTAATCTAGATCCCTAAAAATCTTAATGAACACAGATTCTTTTTGTGGTGTTCATTTTTATGCAGGAAGAGATAACATTTTAAAAGAAACATGGAAAATTTTCTGTGTAGAAGGTAGTGAGGGATATATGCAAACAAAATAGAAAGGCCCCAGTGGCCAGGATAGTCCCTGTAGCCCTCAACTGCAGTTAATCTGATGTTTAGATATACTTCAATAAACAGAGTTCAGGCCTTCCATCGTATATCCTGGTACCAGCCTGACCCCATGGACGTAAAAGTCAAGCCCACCACTATAGAGTGAGGCTCTAAACCCAGCAACCAAGTCAGCCACTTTGAAGTCAAATGTTATCACTAGGTTGTCCTTCATGGATACAATCTCCAGGTCTGATCCACAAACTCAGTCTCTAGGTCCATCTCAATGGATCTTAGCACAAAATCAGCCTTCTAGGACCACAAATCTAAGCCCAACCCTCTAGATCCAGGTTCTAGGCTACCTTCTGTAGATCCAAGCCCCAGGTCACCCAAGTGCTGCCATAAGCCGCCTGCCCAGCAGCATGACCTCCTGAAGACTCTACCATGCCAGATAACCTGTACAGAATCTCCGGGCAAGCTGACCCAGTGAGGGACCTTTCTTGCTTAAACCAATTTTAAAAGACTGGAATAAACGTCTACTTCTTCAAATGCACAGAAACAAACTCATGGCCACAAGATTCATGAATAATCCGGGGAACATGATGCCATCAAAAGAACAAATAAAGCATCATGAATTGACTCTAAAAAAAAACAAAGATTTACAAATTGCCTGAAAATAAATTTAAAATAATCTTCTTGAAGAAATTCAATGAGCTCTAAGAGAACACAGAGAAAATAATACATGCATAAAACTGAAAACTTCCATAAAGAAGCAAAAATCACAAAAAAAGTACCTAAAAAGAATTATGGAACTACAGAACACAATGACTAAAATGAAAAAGTTCAGAGAGATCTTCCAGAGCAGACTTGATCAATCAGAAAATAGAATTAATGAGTTCAGAGAGTTCTTTTGAGATTGTTAGTGGAACAAAAAGAAAAAATAATTCAGAAGATTAAAGAAAGCTTGTTGAATTATGGGATATCATCAAGCAAACCAATATAAGCATTATGGGTATTCCAGAAAAAGAAAGTGGCATAAATATAATTTAAAAACATGATGACAGAAAACTCTTAAATTCTGGAGAGGGAAATGACCATTCAGGTTCATGAAATTCATAGGTCTATAATAAATTAAATACAGATAAGTTTTTATTAAAAATACATTAAAGATCAAAGACAATGAAAATTTGAAAGCACCCAAAGAAAAACAACTTGTCACAAACAAGGGAAAATTTTTAAGACTATTAGTGGATATCTCAGCAGAACTTTGAAGCCAGAAGACAGTGGGATGATATATTCTAACTTGTTGGAAAAAAAAAGAACTGCCAACCAAGAATAATGTAACTGGCAAGGCTGTCCATTAAAAATGAAAAAAATACACTTTCAGGATAAATAAAATCTGTGGGAGTTCATTTCCACAAAATGTGCCTTATAAGAAATACTAGAAGGGAGTTCTTCAAGTTGAAATGAAACTATACTAATACATGTGAAAGTATGAAGTCACTCTAAGGTAAGGGTAAAGTCAAATTTGGAATAGTTTAACACTGTAATGGTGATGCATACTATTTAACTCTAATAAAAAAAACTTATAAAAGTGTTTAAAGTAAAAATAATTATAGCTACAATAATTTGTTAATAGATATGTATAAAATGTAAAATGTGACATCAATAGCATAAAATTTAGAGGAAAGGTAAGTTAAAACATTGAGTTTCCATATACAGTAGAGTTTAAGTTGTTATCAGCTTAAAATAGACAAAGAAAAAAAAATCTATATTACATACACAAAAAATAAAGAGAAAGGAATCATACATAATTACTAAACCCATTAAATCATAAAGAAAGACTGTAAGAGGTGAAGAATGAAACAAAAAAATTATAAAAGAATTAGAAAACAGTCACCAAAATGACAGTCTTTGCTTACAAATAATTAAGGGTAAATGGTTGAAATTATTTCATTAAGCAACAAAGAATGGATGACTGGATAAAGATCCAACTACTTGCTGCCTACAAGAAACTCATTTTAGTTTTAAGGATACATATAGGTTGGAGATGAAAGGATGAAAAATTGTATTCCATTTAAAAGGTAACCAAAAGAAAGCAGAGATGTCTCTTCTTAAATCAGAAAAAAAGTAGAGTAAGTTACTAAGTGTAAAAAGAGATAAGATAGTTATTTTATAATGACAAAAGGGTCAATTCATCAAGAGAATATAGCAATTGTGATTATATACATGCACCCAATGTTAGAACACCTAAATAAATAAATAAAAATATTTAAAAAGCTGAGGAAGAAATAGTGCTATAAAAAGAGTAGGAAACTTTAGTGCCCTGCTTTCAATGATGGATTGATCATTCAGACAGAAAATAAGCAAGAAAACAATGAAATTGAACAACACTGTAGACATATAGAGAGCATTTCTTTCAACAGCAGCAGACTACACACACTTCTTAAGTTCATGTGGAACATTCCTCAGGACTGATCATAAGCCACAAAACAAATCTTAACAAATTCAAGCAGTCTGAAATTATTTCAAATATCTTTTCTGATTATAATAATATGAAATTAGAAAACAGTAACAGGAACAAATACATGGACATTAAGTAGCACACTCCTGAACAATCAATGGACCAAAAAGAAATAAAAAAGTAACTTAAAATATTTTAAACAAATGAAGATTGAAACAACATTTCCAAATTTATGGGATGAAACAAAAGTATTTCTAAAAAAGAGTGTTTGTAGTGATAAACCAACTGCTGTGGTTTGTATATAGTTTGAGTATATTCTTCAAGTGTTCATGTGTTGGGATTATTGTCCCTTGTGTGGCAGTGTTAGGAACTGGTATGCACTTTAAGAGGTGGAATCTAGTGGGGGGTCCTTAGGTTACTGAGGAAATGGAGATTAGGGAAACACTTCTGGAACTCCTGAGTTTTCAGAAGGGTGAGTTGTTATAAGAGCAAGTCTGGCCCCTGAATCAATGTTTGGCATCCACTTTTAGGATGTGGTCTCTTCTTCCCACACATGCTTCTGCTGTTGTGATTTCAATTACCATTAAGTCTTCACCAGAGCCCGTACAAATGAGGCTGCTCAACTTGGGCTTTTCAGCATCCCAAACTGTGAGCTAAATAACCTCTTTATAAAGTTATCCTGTCTTAGGTATTTCATTCTAGTAATAAATAATAGACTCATACACCTACCTATAATACAAAAGAGAAAAGTTCCCAAATAAATAGCCTAACTTTATATACTTTTGGTAACTACAAAAAAGAGGAACCAAAGAGATTTAGTAGAAGGGAGGAAATAATTAATACCACAGTAGAAATATATAAAATGGAGACTGGAAACAATATATATATATATATATATATATATATATATATATATATATATATTTCAATGAAACAGAGTGCATTATTTAAAAATATAAACAAAATTTATAAATCTTTATGTAGAATAAGAAAAAAAGAGAGGAGCCTCAAATATATAAAATTTAATCTCAAAGATGAGACATTGAAGCTGATGGCACAGAAATACAACAAAACAGACTACTGTGGAGAATCATGTGGCAGAAAAGTACATTACCTAGAATAAATGAATTCATTTCTATAAAAATGCAGCTTACCATAACTGAATCATAAAGTAGAAAATATTACTAGATTAATAATAGGTAAGAAGATTGAATTAATGATCCAAAACTCCCCAGAAGAATGTCTCAGTGTCTATTGGCTTCACAAGTGAATTCTACCAAAATATTTGAAGAAGAATTAATAACATTATCCAGGTCAATAACAAGATTTTCCCCTGTTTTCTTCTAGTAGTTTTATAGTTTTCAGGCTTATGTTTTCAGTATAATTCATTCTAAGTTTTTTTTTTTTTCGTAAATAGTATGCCATAAGAGTCCAATTTCACTCTTCCATACATTAATATACAGTTTTCCCAGCATCATTTATTAAAGATACTGTCTTTTGATCATTCTATGTTCTTAGCACTTTTGTTGAACATTGATTATGAATGCTGAATTTATTTCTAAACTCGCTAGTCTGTTCCATTGGAATAGGTGTCTGTTTTTAATTGTAGTCCTATACTATTTCAGTTGTTATGGCTTTGTTGTATATTTTTAATTCACATAGTATGATTCCTCTAATTTTATTCTTTTTGTTGGAAAATTGTTTTGTTATTTGTAGCTCCATGCAAACTTTAGGGTTGTTTTTTCTATTTATGAAGAAAATGTTATTGGAATTTTGACAGGGCTTGCATTGAACATGTAGATCGTTTTGGATAGTAAGGATATTTTAGCAATATGAATTCTTCTAATTCATGAACATGAGTAATGAGTTTTTGGATATAACCCCAAAGCATAGGCAATGAAAATGAAAGCAAACAAATGGGATTGCATGGAACTAAAAAGCTTTTGCACTGTTCAGAAATCCCATACATATTACAATTTTTCCTATACAGAAATACCAATCATATCCTTTCATTTAAACTTGCATCCCTTTGAGTTGGATACAATTTAAAACTTATGATTTTCTAATTTATTTCTGGAATGTCTCATTTAATATTAGACACAATAAAAGGCCAACAACAATAATATTAAAATAGAGTAATTATAACAATAGACTATAATGAAAGTTATGTGAATGTGTTCTCTCTCTTAAAATATCTTATTCTACTATAGATCTCAGCAGCATCAACATATGATTTTTTTCCTTATTTTACCCTTTCACTTAAAGGAAGTATTTATGGCTTTCTTTTGATATATCAATCTTTCTAGCATTACTTACTACTCTTGTACTTTGGGGCCACTATTAAGTAAAATAATGGTTACATGAACATATACACTTTGATACTCCTACAGTTGATCTGGTAACTAACTTGTCTACTAAATTACTAATAGACAGGTAGTGTGCACAGCATGGATACACTGGATGAAGAGAATGAATCATTGCCTGGGTAAGAAAGAGCAGGATAGTATACAACTTCACCAAGCATTTTAAAACTTACAGGTTTCTAGTTTATTTCTGAAATTTTCTTTTTAATATATTTGGATAGTATTTGACCCTGGTTCATTGAAACCACAGAAAGCAAAACCTTGGATAAGGGAAACTATTGTAGTATTGTACAAATATAAGAAAAACATCAGATTAGAGGTCAAGAGAGATTGAGCTAGCATACATGAAAATTAATTGTAAAATTAAAATGTACAGGTAATATTATTAAAGTGAGCATGTTTTAATTAATATATAGAGAGAGCAAGTGACGTTTATTTTATTTTAGCAGGTGAATGACATAATCTGATTTGCATTTTAGAAAATGTTTCTGAGCACACTTCTGAGAACAGATTAGGGGTAAAGGCAGAAACAGGGAGGCCAATTAGGAGATAAGTGGCAGTTAATGTCTAAGAGTGATTGGCTCTATTCTCTGTCTTCTAAACTCTTCTCTGTATCAAGGGGCTGAAAAATTGCAAACTACTATTCACATATTCCCTTGCTGACAGATTCCCAAATAGAACCGGACAATGGAAAGCCTCGTAGGTGAGTGGAATTGGAGGCAGAAGTTATTTTTCTGCTTCTGGTGGTAGCTGCAATAGTGCTGGCAATAAAAATAGTGGGTAACTTAATCTGGAGCATAGAAGATCCATGAACTAATGTGGGAACCAACGCAAATACAACATGTTGGACATAAAGGGGGTGTGTGGAAGGGGGGGGGGAAGCAGAAATTCAATTTTGCACATGCTACGATTGATATGTCCATTAGATACCTAAGAGGGAATGTCAATAGTTGCATGGTCTGGAGTTTAGGGATGATATTTAGGCTGAAGATATAAATTTAGAAGCTTTTGAAGTGATTTAAAGCCATGAAATTGAGGGGATCATGGAAGAACTTAGAAAAACACTCCATTTGAATCCTGAGACTGACAGTCGAAGCTCAGAGAGAAGAGAAACCATCAAAAGAGATTGAGAAAGAGTGACCAGAGAGGTAGGAGAAACACCACTGAAGAGGAGACAATGACTAACCTGTCAGATTGGTGAATGGATCAAATAAGATGAGAACTGGAAATTGACAGCCAGATTTAGCAATGGAGGTTTTGTGATCTTGACAAAAGTCCTTTCTGTAGTGCGTGGGGTGACCATCTTGGTACTCATTTGTTAATCCAGTAACTCATTTAAAAAATATTTTTGGAACATCTGTTTTGTGCCATGCACTGAGGATGTCAGGTAAATAGGAGAGACATTGTCCCTACCGTATAAGAGTTTAGAAAATTTTATGGTAATAGGGTATCATGTAGGGATAAACTTCAAAACAGATGCTGTATGTGTGATTGCACATATATATGTATACACCTGAAGTAATGAAGAAAGCAAGAAAGACACAGGTTAATGGAAGTTCACTGTAAGGACCACAGATGCACTAGAACAGGAGCTGCCTCTTTTGAGCTGGGACTTGTTAAATGCTAATTATCTTATGGTTGAAGCATCTTCAAAAAAGGGATTACTGATTTCTTTTTGTTTTTATTTGGGGAAGTATTTGACCAGGTGCCATAATTTAATTTTAATCTGATTTAGTCTCTCTAGTGCTTAGATAGTTTAATTGCTGGTTTGATCAAACACCTAGAATATGAATTGTCGAAAAAATAACACGTTGCATTCTTGTAGGCAGGATTGGTTTCCATGGATTCTCCCTCCCGAATACAAGTGATTATTCATGATTCTTCAGGGATGAGAACTTGCAAAACAGTATTTTTTTCATCTAAATATTGTTTGATAGAATTATTATAAAGCAATATCTGAAACCCTAATATTTTCTTGGATATGTTTTGGCATGAAGTTCTGTGCAAATTAAAACAATAGAAATTGAAACACTATTTAAGTTTACATTATGTAATCTAATGTCTACATTTCATTATAATCTGGCCTGTATGTGTTAGTCTCCTATAATTCTCAGTAGAAAATCACTAGATAATCATAAAAAGTTAGCATGGTTTAAAGTCATTTCTATAAAAAGAAGAGACCTCTTATAAAGAACAGAGAAGCTTTTCTCTTACAAATACATTAAAAGTACACCAATATTTGAGTTTTCTACTTAAATACAAGTAATTCTACATGGACAGTACTAATAACCTACAAATAAATTCTCTTAAGCCATGATGAAGTCACACTGTGCTAAAGCTCAGATTTTTTAATTCAGGTAATGAGATCATCCTGCATAAACACCGTCATAATGCATTTTAAAGAGTCTGGTAATATTATTAACAAGTGGATAAGTTGGACTTACTTCCATATTTAGATCATCAGAAATTAAAATGATCTGTGTCTCAAACAAGGGCATTTCAAGAAAAAGATTCCCTCACTGGAAACTTTTACAAGAAAATGGTAGAATATGTAAGAAACTATGGCACTGTTCTTTAAAAAAAGAAGAAAAAAAAATCATCATCTAAATATTTTGAAAACCATCTATAGTCAAATGATTAATCATATTATCTTACATATCTAGAATAGAATAAAGGTTCCAAGTAGTAATAACACAAAAATGAGAAGATAAAATCAGAAAACCCTGTTGACTTTCCTGGCCTGTTATTAACTAAATATGCTTGAATTAACCAGAGACCCTGCCCTACAGAGTCAAAGTGTTAGCCATGTTTTCTTAGATTTCAATAATTGAGACCATAGAGTTAGTGGCTAGAGGGCTGGGGGTATAGTACAGTGGTATAGCACTTGCCTAGCATTTGTAAGGCCCTGAATTTTATATCCAGGACCACCAAACAAACAAACAAAAACCCATAAAAATTATTAATCAGAATTAATGGCTAGAATTCAATATCTAAGTTTTTCTTTCTTTCTTTTTTTTTTAAGTTCTGTTGACTTTTCTCTTGGAATTTGTTTTATTTTTTTTCTTTTCTCTATTTTTATTATTAGAAATGAGCTTATTATTTAAGCCTGTATGTATAATTCCAATCCTGACAAGCTTATTAGCTAATGAGACAGCAGTTTTCCATTTGTCAAGATTACATTTTTGAGGGGAAAAATCACTGAAATATCCTCCCTTTCACCCTTTGAATCAATGTAATTATTAATTCACATTTGTCAGAGTGTTCTACAAAGTTCACACCCTCTCAGGATGGGAAGATGGTTTAGCTGAGAAGATGGGTGTAAATTAGGATTTAAAGAGAGCTATTTGCAAGGGAGCTAGTGAGTTTCACTAGCTTCATTATTTGCAAGGGAGCTAATGAGTTTCACTGGCTGTATTTGATGTCTTAGAAAGGGTGACATATTCTCTCTTGATAATAAACACTGTTACAATATTTCCAAATTTTATTTCTCATAATCAAGGTGTTCCCCATAAAGTGGGGATGGAAAGAAGAAGCCCAGATGTATGTTCTTACAATTTTCAATAAAGTCACTCTGCTTTTAAATAGTAATAGGGTACACATGAAAATGAAAGCATAAAGTGATATTTTCACTTTAAAAATGACTTTTTTTTTTTTTTTTTTGGTGCTGGGGATTGAACCCAGGATCTTATACATGCAAGGCAAGCACTCTTCCAATTGAACTATATCCCCAGCCCTTAAAAATGACTTTGAGGCTGGGAATGGTGGCACACACTTGCAATTCCAGGAACTTCTGAGGCTGAAGGTAGAAGATAGCAAGTTTGAAGCCAGACTCAACAAGTTAGGGATAGCCCATCTCAAAATTAAAATATGAAAGGGGTTGAGTATGTAGTTCAGTGGTAGGTAAGGTCTTCCTGAGTTTAATCCCCAGTGTAAAAAAATAGAGAGAAAAAAATTACTTTGACACCTGGAGAAGAAATTCTTATTGAGCTAGCCCAGAATCATGTGACTAAATCTGACCAATGAGATACGAGCAGAAGTGATGTGTATACGTTGAGTCCATTTTATAAAAAGGAAACCAATCGATTCCTCCAGTCTCTCTTCTCCCCTCCCTGAAAGGGGAGCCAGGCGCCTTTGTCTCTTAGATGGGAACCATCAGTTAAGGGTGTTATGCTGGATGTTATCTGCTGGACCTTCATTCTTCTTTTTGTACTATGATGTGAGTAAAAAAATATAATTCTATGTTGTTGAGCCCCTGGATTTTGAAGTTTTCTTTTCCTTTTTTTTAAAAAAAATAATAATTTCAGCTTTTACCCAAAGTAATATAAGAAAGGCCACACAGAAAAGGGTGAAAGGTTAGCTTCATTAGAAAGTCTGACTTGACAGAATCTAATCCTCAGCGTAATTGAGTTTAATCTTATGTTTACCTTGAAATAACATGGTGTAGAGGTATATCACACCAATCAGTGCCGCATGGATAGACTTCAGCCATTATTATCCTTATTATTTGAGATGACACAGAGGTAGGCTAGGATTAAAAGCACAAATATATCTAAGCAAGCAGACCTGGGCAGAAATTAAGAAGCTGGGGTAGGATCACAGTTTCTATGCCCAGCAGTTAGAGTACACTGAGGGGGAAGTATGAAATAAAGAGGAATATAGGCAGAGTAGCAGCTGGGAGAAATTCTCTCATTATTTATCATTTTGTACTTTTGATGTATCTTTCCTATAAACAGCTTCTGAGTATTTGTAAAATACCAGCATTTATCTTACTGACACCTTGATGCTTCACAGTTCCTTTTGCATCCCACGGATCCTGCTGTGGTCTTTTATCCTTGGGTTTCCCAACGTTTATGACAAACATGTCCTTGGATTTCCTGCTGTCACCTCCAAGTGAGCACATAAAACCTGAACTCCCTTTCTTCCCATCCCTTTCTTCCCATCTATCTATTGTCTTCTTATCAATGTTACATTTTTTTCCCCCATCTCTCTGAGATTTTGACTTCTCTTTCTCCTTCATTTACCTAGCTGATGTCAACATATCTTTCTTTTCTTCTTATAAAGTTGTCAACCATTGCTCTCTGTTCTCATGGCCATCCCCCGAGTTCAAAACCCAAACATCATACCCTGGATAGAATCTGCAATATTCTATTTTTTTTTCCTCCTGTCAAGATCAGAAAAATTGCTCTAAAAACTGCTTTTAGCATTTCACTTCCTTCTTCAAAAACCCTTATAATGCTTGGTTCCTGTTTGCCGATTGCCTGAGCCCGTCTCCGCCTTCTTGAGATAGCACCCATAATATAACCCTGGTGAAATGTGGTCTGGGGTAATGGTTCAGAAAACAAGCTTTGATGTCCCACCAAATTCTAACTTCAGATTCTAATTTCACTACATGTAGGTTTGGTGTAGGGCCATTTTAAGTCTTAATTCATTAACTGTAAAATGTTAGCAATAACCCTCAATGTGGCTTTTTAAGACACACAAAATGGAGATGTATATAGATGTATAGAGATGCTATACCTCTGAGATGTACAGCACAGTACAGTATATAGTAGACACTCAATAGATGAACCTAATGCTGTTCTCCAACCAGTGCTTCCTCCTTTGCCATCATCTGTATCAGATTCTTCTTCTGGGCGTACTTTAAGTTCCTGTCCTTTCCCTGAATTCTAAAGTCACCTGTTCTTTACTCTTTATTTAGAATTATACTTCCTTTATGCAGCTGTCTTTGAAACCCTGTTGTTTCTCTAATTGCTTAATATCTTTTATTTTCTTCAGCTACATATGAAATGAACCTCCCGAGGGGCAGAAATTTGTCTCACACTTTTTTTTCTCCTCACTCCAGCATCTGACTAGTTTTAGTCCACATGCCATTTTCTCAACACCTTTTAGAATAGATGGATTCACAAATACAAAGGACTAACCTTCAGATTTACTGTTTTGAGAAAAATTTTTTTAACATAGGTCCTCAGGTAGTCTGGATGCACTTAGCCCCTTCCTTACAGTACTTCCCACATGACGTGACTCAACTTGACAGCATTCATCATGTCGTAGTAAAACAGCTCAATGAAGAGAGGAGACTGTAGATGAATGTTGCAGGGACAAGGGAGGAAACGGAGAAGAAGTGATGTTAAACTGAGAGAAGAAGTGGAGGTAAATGAAAGGACAGTAAGACTGAAAAAATACTAAGCAGTATGTTGAATCTTTGATATAAATATGAACCTGAAAGACAGTTATTATTGTTATTATTATATTAAAATCTTTTATAAGTGAAATGAAATATAACATGCATATAAAACAGTAAATTAAATATGAAAGTTTACAATGTGATTAAATAATTGTGTAGCTACCACTTTGTGAGATACATAGTGGTTTCAGGAACCTTAGAGAATCTCTTGGTCCGAGTTTGAGGCCTGAGGTTTTCTGTCACACCCAGAATGCCACAGTTCTCTGGCAGAGTGAAGGAACTTCCTGGCTCCCTTGCCCTGAGGTTATGAGGTCCCAAGTTCGAATGGTTGTTCTAAACTAAATAATCTCTCCCTGAACTTCATATGTTGAAGCCCTAAATCCTGATGTTACTGTATTAGGAGTAAGGAGATAACTAAGGTCAAATAAGATCATAATGATAGGGTGCCCAGCGGTAGGACTGGTGTGCCTATAGGAAAAGATGTTGGACAATTTGCGCTTACTTGCTCAGCCATAAAAGGACACAAGCAAGAAGGCTGCTGTTTACCAGCCTGGAAGAAGGTCTCAGCAGGAACCGAACACTGATTAAACCTGGATTTTGAACTTATAGCCTCCATACCTATGAGAAAATTAATTTCTGGAGTGAAAGCCATTCAGTAGAGGGTATTTTATTATGTTTTGACTAGTAGACACAAAGGTTGGTCAGAGTCCTCAACTTTGGTGGACTCTGAACTTTGCTTTTTCTCTGTTCAGTCTGTAAGACTGCCAAACAAATAAACAATAAAACACCAACAGCAAAAAACAAAACTTGGGCTGGGGTTGTGGCTTAGCAGTAGAGCACTTGCTTAGCAGTAGAGCGCATGTGAGGGACGATGGGTTTGATCCTCAGCACCACATAAAAATAAATAAAAATAAAAAAGGTATTGTATCCAACTACAACTAAAAAAATATTTTAAAACAAAAACAAACAAACAAACAACAACAACAAAAAAACCTCAGCTCAGTTTTGCTACAATTTTGTATTTCCTAAGTCAGCTGGTAACTTCAAAGAAAAAGCGCCTTTTAGCCTTGGCCTTGGCCTTATATTTTCTGGGATCTTGTTCAATACTTACTTAGTATCTTGTTATTTCTTTGATACTTAAAAAACATTACTGTTATCATTACTTTAAATATTTTGCATAAGTCATTTGCTCATTTTCAATAGAAGTGTGGGTCTAAATTGCTTAGATTTCAGTTAATAGGAGGATGTTTGTCTTTGCATTTTGCAGATGCAGAAATTGAAGTTCAAAGAGATCTACCACGGGTAGGATTAACATGTGAATCAAATTTGGTCTTCCAATTTCACCCCCTCCCCCCACCTTATTTGGCTTTGTTCTATAGACTGATAAATGAATTTGTCAAAATTTGACCCTAAGGTTAAGGCATTGACACATTAAGTAAAAATAAAAGGAACCAATTTCTTCTTTGCCTTTTTAGTTTCTCTTATATTTAACCTTGGTTTACAACATTCTCCCCTTTAGCAACATTAGTTAGTAAAGAGATAAAAGAAAGAAGATTAATGAAGGCTGCTGATTGCTCACTTTATATAGCATGCATCAAAGCAAACTGAATTTTTTTTTTCATCGTGTACCTAGGTGGTAAAATTATGGAATTTATCTCCAAAGGAGCACTTAACCAATGTGATCTCATTAATCCTCACAACATGATTTTGATGCCTCTATTTTATAATAGTTGCAATTTACCAGTAGGAAGTAAATAACTTGACTAGAATCTTTATTTTAAATCTCCTACTTTTTGGATCCCCTAATTGCTATGTACATGTCTGTGTTGCTTCTCCATATTGAAAATGTAATTTATGTAATATATTAGTTTGCTAGAGCTACCATAACAAAATACTAAAGACTTTTTAGCTTGAACAACCGAAATTTGTTTTCTCATAGTCCTGGAGCTACAAGTCCAAAACCAAGTTGTTCTCAGTGTGGTTTCTTCAAGGGCCTCTCTCTTTGACTTGGTCACCTTCTCAACTGTGTCCTCCTTGGTCATCCCTCTGTCTAGTCTGTGTCCTGATCTCTTCTGATAAGGAAGAGTCATATTGAATTAGTATCTATCCTAATGACTCCAGTTTAACTTGCACTCTTTTTAAGGTCAAATTTGGAAATGGGCGGGGGGAGGTTAGGACCTTCTATAAGAATTTCTGGGAAATACAATTAATCCCACAACATTTAGTGTGTCATCCAAATGTAAAATGTTACATAAACCCTCTTTAAAAATATATTATAAAAATGGAGTAAGGATACTGTACAAGGCATATTTTAAATGGATAAGATAGGGATAGTAGTTAAAGGGTTGGGATGGAAATTTCTCCTAGCCTCATACAAAATGAAATACAGAAATGGAGAAACTCACCCATAAAATCAGGCCCACACCACACGATGTTTTGATAAGTATAGGTAATTACAATAAGAATCTTCCTTGTTTATGTAAACAATTATCCCAAGTGTACTCTGTCACTCCTCAGTAATAAGTAAGTGACTGGGATTGCAAACCGTTACATGCTTTTGTGAACCATACTTTGAAACTAAAGAATCAGATATTTTAATAGTGTTATTTTTCATGACTATACCAAGGAGAATAGGCACCCAATCCAAGATAGACAGAATCCTTCAGACACCAGGTTTTCATACTATTAAAAAGGATCAATAAAAATACTTCTCTCAAAGCTTAAAAGTCACACATCCTCTTGTTCAAACCTTTCTCATGTGCTTGGTATCTACACACCAGAACCAAAGTATTCCAGTTGGACCTTCACCCCTGACTTCTTGAACTTTGGACTGGAAAGCTTGCATACACAAAGCAAGCAGAAGCAGGAAGCTCAAGTTGCCTTTTTGCCCTATTCTGGTGGTTGCAGAGTGAATTTTCTGTTAAGAAAGCTAGGAAGATCACAATGGGGCAATATGTTAATTTTATCATGCTTATGCAGCAAAAAAAATGACTGCTGAACTAAGTGATGAGGGCAACTCAGAGTCTGAGACGTAAATATAATAATAAAAAAAATCAGGCTAGCATGAAACATTTTAGTCCAACATTTCTCTATAGCCCTAGTCCAAGGAAGTCATATGCTTTCCAGTGTTGGTGGGGGCGATGAACTAGGCCAGGACAGGACCTCCTGGTGAGACACAGGATTAAATAGCAGATCACAGTGATTCATGGCTGCACTGTCATTTCACCAGACATTTTTTTCCTTCTGTTTCTGATGCCAGGGATAGGAAATATTTCAACTTCTCAGGAATATTTGTATTGCCACATTTCAGAATTCAGATAAAGAATCTTTCAATGGCTATGCAAAGAAGTACACCAAAGGAGAAGATGACTTCATGTCAAGACAAGGCTTTGGGAATAAGCTGAAATCACTGTCTGTGTGCATACTAATGAGGGGAACAGGTGAACATTAACAAATGGAAGCACAGGAGGTGGTTGGCAGGACCACTAGGGCCTCTGCTGGCCCCAGACAATCTGCTATTAAGTAAAAGCTAATACAGTAGTGCTTTAGTTTCTAGCAGGCATAGGAAGTTTAGGGCTGGAAGTACTCATTTCCTTCACTCTTCAAAACTTAATATTTCAGCTGGCACTATAATTGTAATCTTTGATGGGATTATTAAAGAAAGATGTTGCTGATTTCAGCATAGAGCAGTATAATAGGAAGAAGTCACTAAGATATTCAGAAATATGCATATATTTTTAAATGTAACTTTGTGTTCAAATAACATCCTTGAGAGCACTTGGTTAAAGAAGGTACGTTGTGGAGTCAAACAACCTGGGTTCCCATTCATCCCTGACCCTGGTACTGTAGGCAAGTTATTTACTCACCCTTTCTGAGGCTCTGTTTTCTCAGGTGTAAAATGGGGATAATATAGCATCTCCCACATTGTTATAGTATAATCTATGTGGTAATTAAGTGTTATAAGCAAAGTGGACAGATGAAAATCTGTGTTATAAAAATAATTTTGCCCAAGGACTTCAAGTATCTGATTTTTTTTTTTTTAGTAGTTGTTTTCTGGTATATTTAAAATAGTCTCTAGTTGACACCCATCTGTCTTCAGCATATTTCACTATGTATAACCAGATGAAGTGTTTCTCCTGTTCCCATGGTCTGAATTCTGTCCTCCTTTTTGTCCTCGTTGGAAGCCATAGCCGAGAGCTGGGAGACTGTACAGGGAGTCTTAGTCTCAGGGCAGAGAGGTACACTTTGACAAGGGAAGTCCTTCAGCTGCTTTCAGTTGGCTTCCTGCAAGTGAATGTGGGAAAGGTACAACCCAGAGGTGTGTGGTATTGAGAGTGAATGAAACACAGAAGTAGAAATGGGCTACTACGGCGAATTTCACTACTACTAATGGAAATTTAATCAGTTGTTCATTGTCTCATAAGAAACTGATGGGGTATGTTATAGGGGAGAATTCAAAATTCACATAAAGTCTTTAAAGGAATTTGGTGTTTAGAACAAGCACACTTTATACCAATCTTTATAGCAGCTCAATTCCACAATTGCTAAGCTATGGAACCAATCTAGGTGACCATCAACAGATGAATGAATAAAGAAAATGTGTTCTATATACACAATAGAATATTACTCAGCCATACAGAAGAATGACTTTATGACTTTTGCCAGTACATGGATGAATCTGGAGACTATCGTGCTAAGTGATATAAGGGAATCCCTCAAAAAATCAAAGGCCAAATGTTCTTTCTTATAGGCAGATGCTAACATATAACAAGTATGTGTGTGTGGAGGAGAGAATCAAAGTTCAAAGTATTAGACAAAGGGAATGAAGGGAAGGGAAGGGGAATAGGAATAGGAAAGACAGTGGATTGAATGGAACATAACTTTCTTTTGTTCATATATGGATACACCAAAGTGAATCTTCACATCAGGTTATAACAACAAGAATGGGACCCTAATTAAAATAGTTATACTCCTGGTATGTATGTCAAAATACTCTCTACTGTCATGTATATCTAAAAAGAACAACAACAAAATGAAAGCAATCACAGTTTAAAACTATCTCCACTAACATAAGGTAATATGAAGAAATTATAGAGGCAGAAGGTTGGGCGGTTCTGAATTTCCCAGGGTGTCCTCTACATCTTCCACCAGGAAAGACCACTCTTGACACTGTTGAGCTTTTAGAAGACATGTATTAAAGAAATAAATAGTCTGTTTGATTACCTTTTTCTGATGAAAAATAGCTTAAGTTTTTACCCTCAATTGTTCTTTTTAAAAGTTAGAGTTAAGGTGAATTGTTCTTAATTATTGGTCTTCGTGCTTATTAATTTAGTGGTATTGTGTATTTCTTCTCATTTTCTTCTCCTCCTTTCATATAACTAAACCAAGAATTAACATTATCCTGGTATTATAGGAAATAAATAATTCGTCATCTAAAGCTATATTATGTAGTTATTGTCTTTTATTATATATTCTATAAATTTAGATAAATTCTAATTAAGGAAAAATTGTCTAATTTAAAAAAATTTTAACCTGTTTTATTTAATACATAACAATAGAATGCATTTATGTAGTTTGGTATATCATACATAGATGGGAAAAAAGCTTCTTATTTTTCTAAGTGTACATATTGCAGAATCATATTGGTCATGCAGTCACATATACACATACACGGGAATGGATATCCAGCCAGACATACAGTAATTATGTCTGTTTCATTGTACTATCTTTTCTATCCCTACATCTCCTCCCCTCCCCTCGAATCACTTCCCTCTACCTAATCTAAGGTAACTCTATTCTTCCCTAGTGCACACCCCCCACCTCCCACCACCCCCCCTTATTGTGAATTAGCATCTGCATATTAGAGAAAACATTCGGCATTTAGTTTTGAGGGATTGGCTTATTTTGCTTAGCATGATATTCTCCAACTCTAACCATTTACTGGCAAATTCCATAATTTTACTCTGCTTTAAAGCTGAGTAATATTCCACTGAGTATATACACCAAATTTTCTTTATCCATTCATCTATTGAGGGACACCTAGGTTGCTCTCTGATTTTAATTAGATACTACAATGGTTTCCTTAAGCTTAATATTTTTCTGGAATGGAGGAAGAAAACAAAAACTGACAAGTCCATCCTTTTAACTTGACTCCCTGTATTATATTTTATCAATATGTTTTCTCATTTTTGAACCATGACCCCATGAAGTTATTTTTAAACAACTCAAAGTGTTGATTTCTGAATCTTTTTTTTTTTCTAAGAGATGATTTTAATGGCTGCGTATAAATTGTGTAAAGCAAAGGTTGACAAATAACACTTTGTGGGCCCAATCTGATGTGTGGTTTGTTTGTGTACAGTCCAAGAATTTAAAATGGCTTTTATATTTTAAAAGAAAAACAAATAAAAATTTACTACAGAGACTTGGTATGTGGCCTACCAAGCCTAAAATAGTTGCTATTTGGGTTTTTGTAGGAAAAGATTGCTGACCCTTTATTTAAAGGATTATACAATATGTGTTCATTTAATTGTCAATAATGCTCACTCTCTTGCTATCCTTGTCCATGAACTCTCCAGAACTCCTTTCTGCTTGATTATCCAGCCCCTTTGTGTAGTGTGGCTTGGCTTTAAAAGAAACAAACATAACAAATCATTATTCACTGAAAAATAAAAACGGTTGTTTTTCTTGGTTGTTTTGCAACTTGTTATAGCAGCATTTCTAGTTATGCTAACTAGAATTCACCTCCCCTGATCTTGAAGGTTCTGATTCCCTGTAGCTGTAATTAATAAATAATACTATTCAAGAATAATCCTCATTAATGGGAGATAAAGAAAAGCAAGAGGACTGAAATTTGGAATACTGGTTAGTCCTCAAAATACAGAAAGAAACATTGGGGGGAAACTCTTTCATAGTGAGAAAGATGACCTGACCGAGATTAGAAATTAATTAGTTCCAGGAAAAATCATTGACTTTTAAAATGGAGATGAAGAAAGACAATCCACTGTGTTGGGGAATTGTAATCTGCTACTTGTCTGGATATTCCTTTGAGTGGAAATGGATGTGTGAAAGCACAAGTTTTTTCCTTCAGAAAAACAGAAAACCAATTCTCAATTTATTAATTGTGTTTGTTTATTTGTTTAGTTTATTTATTTAGTGATCTGTGATGATTTACTCCTAAAGTCCAGAACATGAACTCCCACTTTGGCCTCAGATAGACCCTTGTTTTTATCTTTTCATGCAGGAAAATTCCCTCTGTTAACTGAAGAAAGGAAAATAGTCCAGTCCAAAGCTAAGGTAGTAACAAAATTAAAATATAAAGCAATTTTGGTAACTCAAGAATATCATAAACTGCAAATTCTGATCCATGGACTGTGCATGGACTTGCCCTTCTGCTTTTCACTATGTATTCTAAAGTAAGTCCCTTTAGAAACAAAAAACAGATCAGATTAATATTGTCAACGCTCGTTAGAGTTCTGCAGGTCTGTGAGATTTTTTTTTCCTTGAGGTTTTCTGACATTGTCCTTGCTTGTTTTCAAAAAACTAAAGATGGTTTTGTGTATGCTACTATTAAATTTTAGGTTTTATTCATGAGTTGGCTCTATTTCAGTTCATTCCATTTGCAATACTGCTAACTGCCCTGTTATGTTTTATTTGACATCAATCTCAGTGTGGAAAATGAAAAAAGCAAAGGATTCAAGGAAGAGTTTTCACACAGACAGGCAGAGTTTGGGCAGGCAGGTTCCTTAACAAAATCTCTTAGGAGTTTGTGGGAACGTACAGCCAACCACAGAGCCATTCCTGGAATATTTAGTCTTGTCCAGCTCTGGAGGATTCTTGGTTGTCACATGGCCTTGGAGAAATGCATGGCCGTGTTTCCTTGCACAGAGGGCCCTTCCCATGGTGCTGGCCACAGGCTTACACTGACCTTGGATGGAGGTGACACCCACTTCCTGGCTGCCAGCAAACAACATCTTTGATCCTTCTTTAAGAAAGAAAATCTCAGGGAATGGATACCCAGTCAATGGAAATCAAGTAGAAACGGAAAATCGTAACAAAATAAAAATATAAAGCAATTTTGGTAACTCAAGAATATCATAAACTGCAGATTCTGATCCATTCTATTTGTTACCAGGTAAGCTCTTTAATAAAGAAAGATATGATTACTGAATGTGTGATTAGTAAATCAGCTATCATTTTGGGTCTAAATAAAATATGCTTGATGGTTCTTTCAAGATCTATCTTATAAAATGAAATAGAAATAAACCTAAGAAGAGGAAGAAAGAATTGAAGAATGTTTTTTAGTATACTTCAGGTGAATGTGTATGTTTGAATGGTCCAGTCACTGTCATGCCAAGAGCAAATATGAAAGAGTGACTGGTGCAAACCAGCTGCCATAGTTTGAATGTCTCCCAAAAAGCATGTGTTGGAAGCTGAATCCCCAATGCAACAATGTTGAGAGGTGGGGCTTAATAGCAGGCTTTCAACTTATGAGGGCTCTGATCTCGGAGTGTGGTTTATGACAGTTACAAAAGGGACAGAAGCTGTGCTGTGTGCCTTCCTCTTCTCTCTCTCTCTCTTTCTCTCTCTCTCTCTCTCTCTGTTTCTCCCTCCCTGTCTCTCTTTCTCTCATTGCACCCATGTGTGCATGGACTTGTCCTTCTGCTTTTCACTATGGAATGATACAACATAGATGCTAAGATACAAGATACAACCTTGGCCTTTCCAGCTTCCAGAACTGTGAGAGGCAAATTTGTTTCTGTTGTCAATGACCTAGTCTCCGGTATTCTGTTATACAAGCACAAAACTAAGAGCAGTATTCTGTTATACAAGCACAAAACTAAGAGCTCATTTGTATAACACTAGGCTGTTAGGATGATTGGGAGGATGCATAGGAGTTCTACTATCCTGTGCTTGAGTGTTAGAGAAATCAATAGCAACCACCCATTTTCCTCTGCCTAAATTCAGAAATCTATTAAGAGAGATATGCACCATAAGAGGCAAATAATTGGAAAGTGATCTGTCACTCTTGTCAGCAAGACTGTTGTTGAGAATCCTTATACTAATATTTCAGAGACACTGGCATCTCTGGCCAGCAGTAAGCCTTCCCTCATGGGGACCTGCCTGGGTAGCACTTACAGCATGGAAGAGCAGAGCAGGCTGGCAGGCTGCTCCTTCCAAGGTAGGTGGCTGGTCAGTGCTGGGACCAGGGTGAACCAAATGAGGAATGAGAAGGAATTGTGCTAATGAAGAGTCAGATGCTATCTGCATTTAAAACTTTCTTATTTTGTTCGTCATAGCTCCTTTAGTTTTTTCATTAATTTAAAATATTTCATTGAAATTATACATAATTAATTGTGACATCTTAAATTTTTATACTATACTTTTGCAATGGAAAAATCTTTCCCATTTGTATTATATATGAGAATTTTAGTGACTCTTCAAATTTTGCACATGAAAAGATGCCTCTATCACCTCACCGGGTACCATCCCTGCAAAAAGCTCAGAGGGTGACGCTGATGGAGGCCCTTCCAGATAGGAATATCAAGTGATGCATTTCCACTCAGTTGGATATTTAGAAGCTTTAATAAACCATACTTCATTATAGTCATGTTAAGATACTCAAGTAGTCTGGGAAGTTTTTATTTTTTAATCATTATATGGGATTTCTCTCATTATAAATGGAAAACCAAAAGCAAGACAGGCATCGGAGATGCTAGAAAGTGATGCAATATCAAGGATGTTACCAAATCAGATCGATTTAATAGTTCTCAGAATCACATTGTGATTTGAAACAAATACTTGGTATGCTGTGGTTTTCTTTAATTAAAATTCAACAAAAATCTAAATATACTAACAACATTATGAAAAATGTAAACACACAGTTGGATTTGTGGAATTTAATGCCTTAATGTATTCCATCCCATCTTCAGGCTATGTCCATCAGAAGGACAGGCTGTTCTTTGACATGTGTGCGCCTGTCTTTGGACTTCACTTCACATTCCAGGAAAATCATATCCTAACTGGCTTGGTTGTTTACTCTGAAGAGAGCATATTTGCACCTCATTTTTCTTCTCTTCAGTTTGTTTACGTAGAAGCAAAACATTCTCACACAGGAAGAGACTAGATACTCTTTCTCAGTGGAGGGAGTCTTTGCTCTCCAGGGTCAAGAACTTCATGTCTGCAAAGCTAATTATCAGGAGATTATAGACCAGTCCTTCAGGCTCCATGTTTTGTGTCTCCAAAGTCTGCCAAGGACAGAGTGCTGGAAATAATGGAGCCTAACCTTAACAGATTTGTTAACTGGTTTTCTGATTCTGGCATCATTGTACATCATATTGCTGGATTTGAGAGAGGTCTGTTCAAAAAGTAGACTAATGGAGTATCAAAATCCTTACCCAATTAATTGTGACATCTCAAATTTTTACACTATCTTTATCACAGTGGAAAAAATGTTTCCTATTTTTAAAGTATCTAAACAAGTCATTGGACCAAGTTTACCCAATTGTATAATTACATAAGCTTTGACAATTCAAAAACATTATTTCAGGTCAATAGCTTGCTTGCCTCAAAGAAAGATCTAATAGCATGACCCCTGGACTAAGGTCAGCCAATTACAAAAATTTAACAATTTAGAAATTATTTTAATTCTGTAGCTTAGCTCTGGATGACTTTTACGAACCAAACACCTAGACCTGTGCTGTCCAGTTGGCAGTCCCCAGTCCCCTGTGGCTACTGAACACTTGAAATTTGGACTGAATAAACTGAGAGCCAATGCAAGCCTAAAATACACATGGGATTTTTTTGTCCCTATTTTTATTGGTGCACTATAGTTGTACATAATGGTGGGATTCATTGTTTCATAAACGTACATGCACAGCATATAACAGTATGATTTGGCCAATATCACTCCCTAGTGTTTCCCCTTTTTCTTTACTACTTCCTCCCCTGGTGCCTTTCCTGTACTCTACTAATTTCCCTTCAATAAAATTCCCCTCTGTCTCTTTCTTTTCTTTTTTCTTCTCAAACTTCCACTTATTAGATAAAACATATGACCCTTGGCTTTCTGAGTTTGGTTTATTTCACTTAACACAATGTTCTCAAATTCCATCCATTTTCCTCCAGATGACATAATTTCACTTTTTAAAAAAGTTTTATTTGTTCTTTTTGGTTATACAAGACTATAGAATATATTTGGACATATTATACATACATGGAATATAACTTCCCATTTTGGGGGGTTGAACATGATATGGATTTACATTGGTGGTGTATTCGTATACAAATATAGGCAATTTATGTCCTATTCATTCTACTATCTTTCCTATTCCCATCCTGTCTCCCTTCTCTTCATTCCCCTTGTTTAATCCAATGAACTTCTACCCACCCCCCACCACCACTTATTGTGTGTTAGCATCTGCATATCAAAGAGAATTGGCCTTTGGGCTTTGGTTTTTTGGAATAGGCTTATTTCACTTAGCATACACAAGGGATTTTAAACATCTAGATGAAATGTTATTATGAATTGGTTATATTATATATGTTGTCAAAATTTATTTCATGTTTTTTTTTTACTCTGTTGAATAGTACTACCAGAAAGTTAAAAATTCCTAATATGGTTCACCTGGTTTGTCTCCTGGGCAATGCTGGTCTAGATGCTTGGAGAACAGACACCAAGGAGAGAGACTCAGATATATTGTGCATTTACACTGCCTTTGAAGTATTTCAGAAGCAGTGTTAATTTACACTAAACCCCTGTGAGGAGTATGAGAAATGCCTCTTACTAGCATCTCAAGGAAAATAACTTTAAAAGATGTTGACATTTTGACTGAGATTTGTAAGTCAGAGAAAACCTCGGGTACATGCTTCAGAGGGTAAAACATTCAGGATCAGCTGTTTCATTATTATTAACTGTTCCTTAGAGTTAATTTAAAAGCATAAAAATCTTAAGTGGAGAGGGGCTGGGGATTTGGGGAGTTAGGTGCAGGTGGTAATTTTCATAGAATACCTTGTAAGGAGATCCTTAACAAATGTTTGCTAAATTGAGGTAAGAGGATGTGAATTTAAATTGAAAGGCTCATGTTGCCAAATAACTGCTGGCTCTCCTGAGGGCCATGATGCAATATGAGAATTCAACTTCTTGTTGCAGTGACAATGGTTCCTCTTCTACTATGGCACAGCCAAAAAGTAGGGGTGTTATTGGGAAATGCCAGGCTTGGGGAGTCCAGGAAATAGAATAGAAAAGTTCAGAAATTTGAACAGGTATGGAAATCATGCAGAATGATTGCTGTTACTAGAATTCCAAAGTGTTGGTGAACAAAGGGACAAACAGAGAGCTCTTGGTTAGTGAAAAAGCAGTTCCTAGGGGTCAGTGGAAGCACAGGTGTGACCCTTGATGGTAGAATAAGTGATTGTGCCAAGGCTTAAGCCATGTGAAACAGAGCTAGGCTCAGCCAAGGGCTTCTGATCCTCCTTCCACTCAGGCAGTGATTGGTTCCATGTCCTGTGTTGGTCTGAGCATCTCAGGACCTATAGGAGATGACTGGACTTGATTGTAGGTAGGATAAGAACAGTAGCCAAACTTAGATTCAGACACACTTTGAGTGGGTTTGATGTTTTGCCAGGTAAAATGTCAGCTGGGTTTCTTTATATCCTGAGTTGTGGTTCTGGACTGGAAGAAAAGAGCTAGATATGATGGGTTTTAATCCTCTTGCGAATCTTTTCACCACTTATAAAGAGAACAAGATTCTCTTTTTCCAACATTTTCATAGCTATTAGTGACCAAGATACTTGGTTAAATGTTCTTCTTTTCTGTGATCTTTATTCACTTTGATGAACAGAACCAAAATTTTAATATATGGGAAATCATCATATATAAGGACTATCTGCTTTTACTATAATAATTTATGTACAAATTTTCAAGTAAGTAAGAAACTTACTTGAAAAGTTCTCATTCAAAATGTAGGATATTTGAATTGAAAACTGTTCTTTTTAACTTTGACACTAGAATGCACAGATGATGCCCCTCAGATAACTATATTTATATACCTGAACTTGTGCCCTAATCTGGGTTGGAATACCAATTTTGGTCTCACTGATTTTGACAAAATGGCAAAATTAACAGTTCAAGTAGTAATTGCTTACGTGATGTAGTCACTCTGTTGCTTTGTGGGAACACATGAGAACTTTGGTGTTTTTATTATTGGTTTGAAATCAAATTGGTGACCAATATGCAGTCTTACAGCTACACTGTAACTATCAATAACGTTTTAGTGGCAATTAATTTTTCCCCCTCTAGAAACTGAATCATACATATCTTCTTCCTAAATAACTTCTGGCAGACTTGGTCTGTCTTAAAAGATGAACTTGTCTGTTACTCCATTACTAAAGATGTGTCAAATCACAAAAATAGATACAACTTTCAGATTTGACAGTTTAACATTTTTCCTCAGATTTACTTAGAAAATGGACATCTTCAGATTCTTAGTATGGAACATCTGAATAAGCACAAATACTTCTGTAGGCCACAATTGCCAGTTTGGACTATTAAAAAAAAAAAGTGCATTGCTTTTTGTGGATTGAAGACTTAGATTTCAAGCTTTGACTTCTCCTACCCCCACCCCCACCCCCACCAAATCCAGCAGTCTTATAAATACAACATAAATTCTCATGCACTATAATTATTGTGGTCAATTATGCTAAACCAAGCACATAGTTTTTCCTCAAACATTTTCATAAGCAAGGAAAAAGTTGCCTTCATGACTCATTTTTAGAAACAGACTAACATAACAAGTTTGGGTCATGTGAAAGCTGATTTGCTTTTTTTTTTCCCCCCTATATGCAAGATATTTCTATATATGGGGGAACTACACCAAGTCACCATTACCTTGATTGGAACCAGATTAAAAAAAAAAACTATACAGTAAACTAATGTTTTTAAATTCTGAGATATCTTTATAATAAACAGACCATTTGCTTGTCAAGTAGTTTGTGGTCAGATACTTTCTAATATGATGTCACTTCTTGTTGTTTGACAGCTTTATGGATATATAATTTACATAGCATAAAATTCACCCATTATAAGTACAAAATTCAATTTATATGGCAAGGTGATCATCACCACATTCCAGTTTCAAAATATTTCTAATATCCTGGAGAGTTTCCTTGTGCCCATTTATAGTTAATTGTTACTC
Organism: Ictidomys tridecemlineatus; assembly: GCF_052094955.1. Lineage (NCBI taxonomy): Eukaryota > Metazoa > Chordata > Mammalia > Rodentia > Sciuridae > Ictidomys > Ictidomys tridecemlineatus. Next base: position 48,977,158 of record NC_135484.1, read on the forward strand.
TGTTCCCATCCCCAGTTCTAGGTAACCACTGATGTGCTTTCTCTTTATAAATTTGCTTTTCCTGAACATTTCATATGATGAGTTTTTCAACCATTACGTTTCTTGCATCTGCCTTTTTTGGGACTCATCTACATTGTGTATCAATAATACTAACCTTTTTGTTGGTCAATAATATTCCATTGTATGTAGCTACTTTTATTTAATCCATTTGCTGCTTGATAGACATTTGAATTGTTTCCACTTTGGGGCTATTACAAACAATGCTGCCATGAGTATTTATCCTTTATATATTTGGGTGTACATATACTTCCATTTTTCTCGAACAGTTTCTTAGGAATCAGAGTGCTATACTGCATAGTAGTTTCATGTTTTTGTGTTTAAGAAGCTACCAAATGTCTTGCAAAGTGGCTGTGCCTTTTAACACTCCTATTGATAATGTATGAAAGTTCTAATTTCTCCATCTCATTACCAACACTTGATTGGTATTGTTTTTCTTTTAAACACTTTGCATAGAGGTACATGATATATAATTCTGTTTTTAAGTTGAATTTTCCTAATAACAAATAATTGTTTTTTCATATTCATAATTTTTTTGTACATCCTTGGTCACATGACTTAAAATGTGTTGCTTAACTTTCAATTGGGATTTTGTATCCACGTAGTTTATCAAATATGTGACTCAAAAATATTTTCTTTCAGTCCTTGACTTGCTGCTTATTTTTTAAAAATGAGGCACAAATTTTAATTTTAATTTTGGCCAAATGCAAAGGATTTACATTTTGATGATGTTCAATTATTAGCTTTTCTCTTACATTTGTTATGGGGCCTTAGAATTCTTTGACTTACGCAAGGCCACAAAGACTCTCTCCTGTTTTCTCTAGGAAGCTTTCTAGTTTACTTGTTCACATTTAGGTCCATGATCAATTTTGAATTGTTTTTTTTTTTTTTTCAATTTATCTGAGGTATCTTAGTCCACTTGAGCTACAGTAACAAAATGCTATGGTTTGAGTGGAAAACACATAATAGCAATTTATTTCTCCTAGTTCTGGAGGCTAGGAAGCCCAAGATCAAGGTCCAGGAGGCTCCTCATCTGGTGAGAGCCTGCTTTCTGATTTGCAGATAACTGACTTCTCTCTGAAACCTCACTGGGTGGAAAGGGCCAGGGAATCCCTGAAGTTTCTTTTGGAAAATAACTAATATATGAATATGAAGGTTTCCTTTTTATAACCTAGCAGTCCCCTAAAGCCCCCAGTTCCAATCCCTCACAATGGAGATTAGGTTTCAGTGTGTAAATTTTGGAGACACCCAAACATTCATTCCATAGCATGAAGTTACAGTTATGGGTAGGGTTTAGGTTTTTGTTGTTGTTATTCCAAATGATTTTTCTACACCTATTGAGATGATAATGTAATCTTGTCTTTTATCCTTCTCATGGAATAATAAATTAATTGAGTTCTATACCATGACCAAGTGGTATTCAAGGAATGCAAGTTTAGTTTTAACACTGAAAATCAATCATATATATTTTTGGATTCTATTTGCTTGTGTTTTGTTAAGGATGTGTGTGTGTGTGTGTGTGTGTGTGTGTGTGTGTGTGCGTGTGTGTATCTATGGTCATGAAAAATATTTGTATATTTGTTTTCTGGTGGAATAGGATTTTTGGACCTTCTCATTTAGTGGAGGTTGGAAGTTTAGAAGTTATGTGTAATGTAGTTTTACATGTGGGGAATTCATGAAATTCTGTGATGAAAAGTCAAAAGAGTCCAAGCAAACATTTGAAGGCAAAAGTTTTACCAAGCTAAAAAGAGAGGCCTTTAAAAAGTGGAAACAATTTCTCACTAATATTCTATAGGAATATTTTTTCCTCTTAGAGCTGGAGAACTTTTATGAGGAGGGAGGCTTAGAGCTGAATCAAGGACACTTCTAATAGTGTGAGTGGCAACTTCCAATCAATCCCACACTCTACTGCAGCTGACAACAGGTAGCATCAACACCTTAGAGATGCAAATGCATACACACACGCATTTTCATTTCTTTTCCCTTATTCCCAATTTACTTTCTTGTCACAATAAATTTAGCAAAATATTCTTCCATCAGGAAAGCCAGCAATGGCCATTTGATTCTCTTCACATTGCATGACTGGGGAATAATATTTTATTAGAAAGAATCATAATCTAGTCCCTTCCAGAGTTATCAAAGCTATATTAGTGTGTTTGTGAGCTTAAATGTTTTCTGCTGAATTACTTGCTCTTGCGGTAAAATGTTAGCTAGGTGATAGGAGGGAGCTTTCTTTTTTCCTCAGAGCCAAACTATTTCTTAACAGAGAAATAAACCTAATTACTTTCATAGAAAGCCTATAAAGCTAGTTTTTCCTATGTTTGAGGTGTGTGCTTTGTGGTAGACAGAACAATGCTTTCTTCCCGCCAAACATGTCCTTGTCCTAATCGCTGGAATCTAAAAACACATTAGGTTACATAGGAAGAGGGATTAAAATTGCAAATCCATTGACTTTAAAATAGAAATGTTTTCCTGGATCTTTTTGGTAGACCCAGTGTAATTCCAGGGTCCTTAAAAGTGGAAGAGGGAGGCTGAAGATGATGTCAGAGTCATGCAATGTGAAGAGAATCAAATGGCCATTGCTGGATTTCCTGATGGAAGAAGAGGGCCATGAGTCAAGGAATGTAGGTAGACTCTAGAACTTGGAAAAGTCAAGAAAAAAATTTCTCCTCTAGAGCTTCCAGAATGGAACACACCCCTACTGACATCTCGATTTTGACCTAGTAAGATGTTTTGGACTTGAGATCTCCAGAATTGTGAGATGATTTTGTATTGTTTGAGCCATTAAATTGGGGCTAATTTGTCATGGCAGCAGTAGGAGTCTAATGCACATTTGTTTCTTGTTGCTTCCTGTCACACTTTCATGGCCAAGACTGCCCCTGCACAGCTCCAGGGACCCTATTCACATAGAATTCCTTCTCATGCCTTCTATGCATGGACTCTTTTAAGTGCTTACTGAATATTGTCAGCCAACCTCCTTCTGATATTTCTCCATCGCGGAAAGATCTTCCATTAGAGCAACATCCCTGGTCTTTCTCGAGTGGAAAGATGGCCTGTTTGGTGAGGTGAGGGAGAGGAACTGAACCCCCCCAGTGAAGCTTTCTTTTTGGGATCTGCCTGTCTTCAGGAAGCACCCACTCTGCTCTGTCCTATACCACAAGGTAGGTAGATCTGACCAATTCTGGATTGTAGTACCAGAGAGTACCCAAACCACAACTTCATTTATAGCTTTTAGAGCAACAAAGTTGATACTTTTCCAAACTGTTAGATGCCTATGACTATCTCTTAGTTCCTACTTCGGGGATGATATCTATGGAAACTTTTGAATTCCAACACTGGATAGCTCCAGAAGGATGTCTCAAAGCAACTTATCTTTAATTTTTGAAAATTAAAGTCATGTGCTTTCTTTTCAACCCTATTTTTTTCTCCCCATTTTATATCTCATAGAACATCTGGCCAGTTCCTTAGGCCTGAAACCTGGGCTTCTTCTCCCCTCTCTTGCTTTCCACACACTTAAGTAATCCCCCGTTTGTCTTCAATATCTTCTAAACCCAGCTGCTTTCTTCTACCTCAGTAGTACTGCCTTGCTGCACACCATCATAATTTATTTGCTATATTAATTTATTTTTAAAACTCTTTTTACCTGTTTCTGCATCCTTAGGATCTGCTCTATGCCTGGATCCAACCATTCCTAGTGACACAGGATTACAAGTAATTATTATGTGTATCAAAGGCTGCAGATCTCTGTTAGTCTCCTTCCAGTTCCATCCTCATATTTTCATCAGTGTGACCTTTCTTTATTGCAGAGCTGATGATACCCTCCTACTTAAAATTATTCCTGGGTTTTCCATGGGCCAAAAAGTTACAGTCCAAAACAATAGCCTGGTCCATAGTCCTCTCAGATCTGACTTCTGCTGAACCACTGCATAGCTTCAGCTTTTGACACGATTCTGCTTCGTATTCCCAATCCCAATCTAAATGCATCTCTTGCATTCTCTTAACTGACCACATCACTTCTTCTCCCTGTTCTTTTGCTCACTCTGCTCCTTCCACTTGGAACAACACTTATCTCCCTCCTTACCTCTCTGGATAATTCCTTTTAATTAATATTCCCTGGGAAGCTTCCTCTAACCTCCTCCCTCCTAGGCTTCCTTGAGTGCTCTTACCAAATGCTCTCTTTAAGACTATATCTTAGTTTTTCTTTGTATTTTTAATGCCTAGTATAATAACTTTTACAGTATAAATGATTAATAAACATTGATTCAACATATCTTGTGTTTCAAAAAGTCATCAAGGGCTTGACTTTAAAGAAAGTTCCTCTACTTGGTGTATTATAGATGATCAGAGATAAACTTATATGTTCAGAGAATAACAGATATATCCTGGCTTAGTTCAAATGTTCTCTGCTGTTTGTATTCTGTGTGACATTTTAGTTTTGTACCCATTAGGTGCTAGATTGAATCCAGTTTATATTCTTGACCAAATGCTTCAAATAAATTATCTCTAATACTCAAAACATACTTGGGCAAGGGAGGTCCTGATGATGTCCCTATTTTATAAAAGAAAACTCATACTCAGGTCAAGTTGCTTGACTGAGGCCCTGTAGCTATTCACAATGGGAAATTGTACAGATCATCTCCAAGGTTAGCATGAAAAGAAAAAAAAAATCACAGCTTCAAGGAACATATTTAAGAAACATTCAGTGGGCCTTGCCATGTGCTAGACAATATTCTAAGAGCTGTGAATATATAAAGGAAAGAAGGGATAATACTTCCTGATATCATGGAGCTTATATTCCAGCTAGTTCTGTCATCTACTCTAATAGATGTTATTTGAAAGAAATTTTTAAAACAATAAAACATTTTTGAGCATTTACCTCCTGAAGCAGTGAAGGCAGGAACTGATAAACTTCGTAAGCCTCATAGATATAGGAATACTTATTATTTATATCCTTCCATTTTTTTTCCTGAGTGTTATCTGGGAAATGGGAACAGATTTTCATAAACATGTGTCTTTACAGGGAACACACAGATCATCTCCTGAAACGGGACACAGATTTTTTTAGCCATAATATTTTTCAGAGAGACTTAGTGATAGATACAACAGCATATTTAGGGACGTGTCAAAGCGGAAAGAAAAATTGAAAAGAGGGCAAAGGGTGGTAGGAACATAGAAGATGCAAAGGAGAGGAGCAAGAACAAGGATATAGTCATTCGCAAAAACACCATCTAAAGATCTCCTTCATGTATCCAGAGGGCAGAGACCTGCTGATATTGATCACTATTGCATAATTTAGGGCCTTTCAGCTTGTGTGAGCTTTTTGTCACTGTTGCAAAATACTTGAGAAAAATAACCTAAAGGAGGAAAGATTTATTTTGGCTCATGGTTTCAGAGGGTTCAGTCCTTTGTTAGCTGATGTCATTGTTTCTGGGCCTATAATGAGGAGTACACTATGGTGGAAGGACAATGTGAAGGAAAGCTCACTTTATGACAACTGGAATATGAAATTACAAAAGATGGATGGGGTAACCTGAGAGGCAGTAGGAGCCCACATCAGCTCTGCTGTAAGAGCTATCTTCTCCTTTTAAAAAATTTAATTATTTTAACTAATATAGAAAATATAAAATTGTACAAAATCATGAGGTACGATGTGATATTTTGGTACATGTGTATGTGTGTAATGTTTAAACCAGGTTAAACATGACTAGCACCTCAAATGTTTATCATTTCTTTTTGGTAAGTGCTTTCAAAATCCCTTTTCTAGATTTTTTATTTATAGTATATAATTATTATTTATAGTTATACTCTGTGCAGTAACACATCAGAACTTCTTGCTCCTTGGTAACTGTAGCTTAGTACCCATTGATCATCCCTCCTTCTCCCTACTCTCCTTGGCCTCCTGTAACTATGATGACACATTCAATTTCTATGAGAACATCTCTTTTTTTATTCCACATATGAGTGAAATATTGTTGTATTTCTCTTTCTGGGTCTGGATAATGTCATTTATTAATGATCTACAGTTGTATCCATGTTGCCAAAAATTATAGGATTTCATTCCTTTTAATGGCTAAGTAATACTGCATTATGTATATGCACCACATTTTCTTTATCAAATTCATCAGTTAATGGACATTTCAGTTGTTTTCATTTCTTGGCTATTGCAATAAAAATGGAGGTGCAGATGTCTCTTTGATATACTGACTTCATTTCCTTTAGATACATACCCAGGCAGGAGTGGGATTGCTGAATCATATTGTAGTTCTATTTTTAATTTTTTGAAGAACTTCTATGTTGTTTTCCATAATGGCTGTACTAGTTTAGATTCCCACGAATAGTGTTCATGGGTTTCCTTTTCTCCACATCCTTGCCAGAACTTGTTATCTTTAGTATTTTGATAATAAACATTCTTAATATGGAGTGAGGCAATATCTCATTGTGGCTTTGATTTGCATTTCTCTGATAATTAGTGATGTTGAGCACTTTTTATTAGTGCATTTTAATTATACTAAATAATAGGTTTTATTATGGCATATTCCTACCTGTACATAACATATTTTGATCACATGAATTTTTTTTATATGTCATTTGGCCATTTGTATGTGTTCTTTTAAGAAATGTCTATTTAGGTCTGTTGCCCATTTTTAAATTTCTATTATTTTATTTTTACTCTTGATTTTTGGAGTTCTTATATATTCTGGATATTATCCAATTGTCAGATACATAGTTTGCAAATATTTTTCCCATTTTGTATGTTGTCTCTTCACTCTGAGGTTATTTCCTTTGACAAGCAGAAGCTTTTTAGTATAATTCCATTTATCTACTTTTACTTATGTTTTCTGTCCTTTTGGAGTCTTATTTAAAAAAAAAAATCCAGTGGCTTGGGGTGGGGGTGGCTGAGGCAGGAGGATCACAAGTTCAAAGCCAGCCTCAGCAATAGCGAGGCGCTAAGCACTCAGTGAGACCCTGCCTCTAAATAAAATGCAAAATAGAGCTGGGGATGTAGTTCAGTGGTCCAGTTCTGAGTTCAATCCCTTGAACAACAATAAAAAAAATCTTTGCCCTTTCTTATGTTATGAAGCATTTTCTACATTTCTACATTTTCTTCATAATTCATTCCATCTTTTAGTTTTAAGTCTTTAGTACATTTTTGAATTGAGTTTTGTAACTGCTGAGAGCTAGTTAGTTTTATTCTTTTGCATATGGATACCCAGTTCTCTCAGGACCATTTATTGAGAAGGCTATCTTTTTTCTTATGCTTGTTCTTAGCACCTCTGTTGAAAATCATTTCACTAGTTATGTTGGTCGACTTACAGGTTCTCTATTCTTTTCCATTTGTCTATGTGTCTATTTTTATGCTAATATCATGCTGCATTGATGGCCTCAACTTTGTAGTGTATTTTCAAGTCAGATATTGTAATGCCTACTGCTTTTTTCTTTTTGCTCAAGATGGCTTGGCTATTATTATTTTTATGCCCCACACACATATTCATATGGTTTTTCCTAGTTCTGTAAAGAATGCCATTTTTTGAGAGGAATTGCATTGAATCTGTATTTTGCTTTGGGCAGTATGGATGTTTGAACAATATTGATTCTTTCGGTCATTGAACCCAGGATGTCTCTCCATTTCTTGTGCACACTTCAATTTATTTCATCAATGGTTTATCATTTTCACTATAGAGATTTTTCACCTTTTTGGCTCAATTTATTCCTACATATTTTATATTTCTTGTTACCATTGAAAATGGGGTTACTTCTTGATTTCTATTTCATATAATTCACTATTGTTTCCTATCAATGTTACTGATTTTTGTATTTTGGTTTTGTACCCTGTTACTTTGTTGATTTTGATTATTAGTTCTAGTAGCTTTTTGGTAGAGTCTTTTGAGGTTTTTATATATAAGATCATATCATCTGCAGTGACAGTTTGACTTCCTGTTTTCCAATTTGGATACCCCTTTTTTTTCTTTCTCTTGCCTGATTACTCTGGTAGGACTTTCAGTTCTGTGTTAAAAAAAAAAAAAGTGGTAAAAGTGGGCATCCTTGTCTTGTTAGAGCTATCTTCTTAAAAACATAAATTTTATAATATTAGTCCCTTTCTTCAAAGCCTCAACATACCCATAACTATCACATAATATAATAAAAGAGTTTTGGCAGAGATCAGCACGTGCTACCCAAATTCTATATCCTTGGGGTTTGAAGAAACAGCAGAAGCAACTTTCTTCTGCTGTTCTGTCCTGAAGCAGAGTATACAGAATTTTGTAACCTTCCTCTAGGGTAGGTAAAAAATCTCTTGCTCCAGAAGTGTCCTTCCTCCACTCAAAGAGAAGGAATGAAGACACAGAGACACAGAAAAAATCTGAACAGAGTTTGCTAAGGTCACCCCAGTTCATCACCAAGTCTTATCCTTCTTTCTCCACTCACACTTTTGCAGGAGAGTCCATAGGATTATGTAGATGCTTGTTTCTTTGGGTTTTCATTTCTAAAGGTTTCAGTGTCATGTAAAACTTACCTTAAATACATTTATATGCTTTTCTCTTGTTAATCTGTCTTTTGTTATGGAATCACAGCCACAACCTCACTGTTCAGGAAAAGATTCACTATGAGGAAAAGATAATTCTTGCTCTTTCATGCTAATAAGACCTCTGCATAGACATTGACATGAAAAACTGATTGTGGAAGTGCAAATCTGCATAGTTTATTATGGTAATCTGCCTCCAAAATGGCCTCAGCTCCAGTTCTTGGATTTCATGCTCTGCTGCAGTTTCCTCCCCAACTATATAAAGATAAATCCATGTGCCCACTGGAATACAGAAGAGATGATGGCATATCATTTTGCAAGGCTAGATTATAAAATATATTATGACTTCTGCCTTGCTCTCTCTATCTGGGATTATTTGCTCTATGGAAGGCCAGATACCATGCTGTATGGAAACTCAGGTAGTTTATGCACTGACCCATGTTGCAAATAACTGAGCCTCTTACCAATAGCCATGTGAGGAGGCCATTTCAGAAATGCATTCTCCAGCCCCAGTCAAATCTTTAGATAACTTCAGATTCACCTGGGTTCTTGATGGCAACCTTACATGGGACTCTGAGCCAGAGCTACCCAGCTAAGCCACTTTCAAATTTCATACCTACAGTATTTGTGTTTTTATGCCACTAAGTGTTTTGGGGGGGAATTTGTTATGCAGCAATTAACCATGAATATAGCTTTTGATCATACAAAATCAAAGTTAAAAGGGTCTCTAGAGATAACATATGTACTGATAATTGAGTTCTGCATTTCCCATGGAACATGAGGCGATTTGTGGAGACTTTCTTTACTTCTATTGATCAGAGTTGGCACAAACCTTGAGACCTCTGCACTATTCCTGATCTCAAGAGATACTGGGCCTGGTCCAAGCTTGCATGCCTGTTTACTGATAAGAGATTCATTTCCTGACCATAAGTCCAACACTTTCACCATTATATTCTGCTACTATTCACAAAACTGACATAATTCTACCCCTCTAATTTATATGAAATACCCACCCACTTGCTGAAGATCAATCATTTGACTTGGTAAAAATTGCTTATCTAGACAGAAGATAGCACATTGCTTAGGAGAGTGGGAGACAGTTTGAGTGCTGATTCTCATAGGTTATTCTGAATGATGGCCCCCAAAGATATATAGATTCTCATCCTGGAACCTGTGAATGTTACCTAATATGACAAAAGGGATGTTGCAAATGTAATTTAGTTAAGGATCTTGAGATGGGATGAATTATCCAGGTAGGTCCTAAGTGTAATCACAAGTGTCTTTACAAGAGGGAGGCAGAGGGAGATTTGATAAAGAAGAAAAAGAGATGTGATGAAACAACAGAGAGAGAAATGATGTGATGCCAGGTGGGAGCCAAGGAATGAGGACAGCATCCATTCTGACAGCAAATATAAGGACACACACTCTTCCACAGCCTCCGGAATGTAGCAGCCCTACAGACCCCTGGAACTTACCCACCATGACCCATGTCAGATCTCTGACTCCTGATTTTTATGTAAAAGGTAAAAATTTGTGTTGTTTTAAGATATTAAATTTGTTATGCTTTACTGAAGCTGCCACAAAAAACTAATGACACTAATCTAAGCTCTAACAGGTCCTAATTCTTATATTGAAAGGGTAAAGTTTCTAAGCCGCAAAGCCTAAAGTTAAAATGTAAAGGGCCAGGCGTTGTAAACCTGCTTCTAAACTGCAAAACCTGGGTTAAACTCCTGAGGCAGTTAAGACAATGCCCTACTGGTCATTTGGTTGTTTAATAACTTAGGGCTCTGAGTAGCCTAGCACGTAGGTATCCAGGCCCAAAACCAATCAGCTTGAATGTGTACCCCGCTTAGAAGTGACCAATCACCCCTGCCCAGCCTGTTCCCGCCAATGAATGTACTAATCAAGTCTAAGAATTGTTGTTCAATTTTCCCGCCCTCTCCAAAAAGTGCACTTAAGCATTGTTCAACCCCTGCTCTGGGCTCTGGGCTGCTCTCCTTTCTTGAGTCGGCACGGAGCCCCAGCATGCTGGTTCAATAAATCCCCTTCTGCCAATTGCATGAGTGGTCTCTTGGTGGTCTCTTTCTCCGACGCTTCGCCCGACCCTTACAATATTTTGTGTGGGAGAAGCCATTCTAAGACTTCATTTTCATATCTATAAAATGAGAATAATAAAATGTCTGTTTCATAGACTTTTGAGACAATGAGTAAGACTATATAAATTACCTAATACGGAACTTGGCACATAGAAAGTTCTTTGTTGCCCATGGATTTGGTCTAGGTAGGAAGATTACAATATTTATTTATTTATTCAGCTTTTTTTTTTTTTTAATCCAGTAGAGTATTACATATATATGGAATATAGAAAGAATGAAACATTTATTAGTAATTCTACTTCTCTGATTGTCCCTTCTCATGGGCATAGACTGCAAAATGGGGGAAAAACAAACAGATAAATGACTGCAGAATAACCCCTATGAGAGCTATAAAGAGGATTTTGAAAGGATGTCTTTGCCTATTATCTGCTTTTAGAGAAAGCCACACAGAGAGGTGAAAAGTTACCCTATTTATAAATATCTCCAGGGAGGGAATGACCACGAACTTTCCTGATCATTTCTCTTGGAATATATGAAGCTTGTTTTGTTTCAAAGACGCCTGCACTGATGGTTGCACATTCTTCTTTATAAGAAAATGGTCTTGTTTTTAAAAGTTGCTTAGTAGCCAAGGCTGCCTAAAAAAGTCAATTACAAATAACCATGTTAGCTGATCATGTTTCCATGTTTCTAGTATAACCTCAGGACCACTGAATATGTGACAATGTAACCTTTTCCTTATCCTATATTTCAAAAGGTGCTATTGAAAGAAAATTACAATAATCATAGTTCATTGTATTATTTATCCCTACAACTCAGTTTTTTTTTTACATGAATGTATTTTCTACTGAGTTAACATTTGTATTCTATTGTTTATATGTACCTATCACATATGCATAGATTAAGTGCTCTGTGGTTTCTATCATGAGCCCTGCTGGGTAGGAACAATGTCTACATAATTCCCTTGAAGCACCTGGTAGAACAGCTTGTACTTTGTGATTGTTTATGATGATAGAGATGATACTAGAAAATGAAACCAAAAGGACCTTTTAAAAATAGGGTTTGATAGTATTGGGCCTTTTATTGAACATTTATTTACAGAGTAAAAAAAAAAAAAACTTGAGCATAACTATTCTAACATTATGACCAATAACAAATAGTCAAGGGTGGTGATATTCTAAGGTCCTCTTGATCAAAGATGATTTGTGGAAGAAAGTAAAGGAATGTGGCTCATTGACTTGACTTTTAGCCCCACAATCAGAAAAGTACAGTGCCTGGTACAGGAAAAAAGTCAGTCTGAAGGCAGTTGACAGAGATGTCATGCTTTCTAATGCAGCCTGACCCACCTAAATTGGTCAAAGAGGCAGACACCTAATTACATTGGCCTTGGTTGGCCAACAGAGATTGACAGCTAAAGTAGAGCTCACCTCCTACATATGAGAGCTCATGCCTTACTGGTGCCATCCAATGTCTTGGTGCCTTAGTATCTCTCATTGATCATTTTTAAATCTCTGCTCCAAAGCATAAGTGTGGCAAAAAAAAAAAAAAAAAATTGCTTTCCCTTACGTACTAAAACTAGTATGCTCTAGTTTTAATGGAGCGTGATGATAAAAATGGCATCTCCAATAAGTGTTGGTCCACGTCTCTTTAGGTAAGAAGATAATGCTAGTTTTATAATTTTTTTTTTTGCGTGTAGAAATTAAAATTAATTCATGACCTGAAATGTTCCCAGGATATTGAACTATTTCTCAGTTTCTAGGAGAGAAGAAAAAAAAAATTTATTTATCCCACTGTACAGATGGAAAAGTACTGTGATCATTGCTTTAGCCAAAATTCATGTAGGTTTGATGCATTCAGCTTGCACAAGATCAACAGTGCTTTCCTATTCCCACAGTAAACACTGAGCCCTGTTTATAACAGAAGGGCAGTATCTGTGGTTCCCATTAGTAAAGCGCTCCAAGCTTCTTTTTCCCCTTTCTCAGAGACACCAGAAATGTGCCTTTGCAATAGTTTGCCACATCCTTAAATCATGATTAATTTAAACCTTTTTCTCTCCTTGCTTAGGCCTGACACAAGCAACTGCTTTCCTGTCACATTGATTTTTCTGTCCTTGCGGATTCATAGCCAGGGTTGAGTCCTCCTAACAGGGTGAGTTCTCTGACAAGGAAATTTTGCAACCTAATTTACAGCGGGAGTCAAGTTTGTCAGTGAGTGCCAGAGGGCAGCTGTCGCAACTGGCTTGTTAAGTATGCATTTAATAGTGTTTATCCAAGCGAGTTTGTGATTTCTTCACTCTCTCCAACAAATATGTTATTTGTAATACCTATCTTCTCTAATCTAGGTGTTTGAAAAATGTCTGTAACATGTGTGGGCTAGAATACATTTGTTTTTCTCTAGGTATAGTCATTTAGCAAGGGCAGGCTTTGAGGATCTATCAAAAACTGCTTGCCACCTTTCCAAATCATCACTGTCTGCAGTGACCATGCCTGAATCCTGGAGGAAAACAAGGTAATCTTTTCAAATAAACATTCTCAAGGATGTTTTAGAAGAGACCCAGTTGCTAGCATGCAGAACCCTTCTAGCTCTTGAAAATATAGTTATACCAAGGGAGAAAAATGATAAGAAGAGGGAGTGTTGGTGTTTAGTGTTTTCAGATGATTAGAAAAAATAAGCAAAATTATAAGCAAAAATTTGTATTTGTATCCTTGTGGATATTTTGAAAAGTCACTTGAGATTTTGTTTCTCTCGATGTATTTGATGAAAAATGAGACACAGAGGGGTCAAACACTTGAAGTAGATTAAATGAGAGATCTGGATATAAGGAGACTGTTCTGCTTACCTTACACTAATTCTAGAGTAAATTGAAAGCATCCAGTTGAAAATGCCTTTTATACATCTGACCTACAGAAATGCATAGCTTAGCAGCTCACTGTTCCCTGGAGCATCAGCCACTTTCCCTCCTGAATGACCTGGCTGACTGGGAACTGCGCACACTGCTGCTGCTGCCCAGTATCCCAAATCACAGGCCTCAAAATCTGAAGTATGGTTTCTACTGCATGTGTCTTATTTCAACACCATCATGAAATTGAAAAACACAAGTCAAACCATGGTGAGACAGGGATCCCCTATGTTCGAACCTCAGCTTATTAGGCTTCGCTGGACTTGGCCACTCCAGTGAGAGAATATGAGGTGAAGAAACAGTTGACCATTAAAAAACAAATGGCACTGGCCACATAGAAGCTACTAATGCCCTATCTCCATCCTCAAGAGATTTGGCATGGAAAAAAAAGAGAAAAGGTAGGAAATAGAATAAACTGAACATTACTTGAGTTATATAATTAACTTAAATCAAAACAGACCTGGTATTCTGGGGCATCTATCATTATTATTTTTTGTGTGTATCTATCTATCTAAATTACATATGTATAATTTATCTATTTAAAATTTCACAAGCTCAAGGACTTAGCACTGGTCCTGGCCCACAAGACCTCTCTGACACATGTGTAGATATGGGGGACATTCCCCCTGCCTAGCATTCAATCCCTGATATCATGCCCAATCTCAGCGGCTGCAGTTTGAAAAAGACCCGGTCCCCAGGGTTTCATATGTAAACTAGGGTGATCAACCACCCCCCATTTCCTAGGACTGAGAGATTGGCTGCAACAAGAGATTGTACAGTGCTAAAACTAGTTCAGTCCTGAGAAAACCAGGTTGGTCTTTTCCCCCATGTAATACTCACCTATCCAATCGCTACATTTCATCCTCCACTATATTCTGTTTAGCCACTATAATTGGTTCAGACATGGGCTATACAAACCTGGCAGCAAATCATGGGATTTTGTGGGAACTACTGGGTCAACGACTTTACTTCTGCAATGGTCACTGTCTTGAGCTTTAGTTAACCTTCTTTACCTCATGAGGGGAGAGGCTCATTGCAAGTGTTACCTCCTTTGGAGGAAGTCACAGCCATGGAGAAACCGAGTTTTGGTAAATTTATTTAGTTCTTTTCTGGGTTCTGGATCAACCTTGCCTGAAACTACCCTATTGTTGAGCTTTTTAGTGAGTCAATAAATTCTTCACACTAATTTCTATTATTGTTTGTTTTTGTTAAACTATTTGGGTTGAATTTCCATCATGTGAAACTAGAACAGTCTTCACTTAGAAAACAAGGGAAAGGAAGGAATGCAAATAGTCTAGTTGCAATTTTTTTAGGCTCATAATTAACATAACCAGAGGTTGTCCATTTTCTTTTCTTTTCCATAGTCTCCTTGAAGTACTGTGGGGTGTGTGTGTGTGTGTGTGTGTGTGTGTGTGTGTGTGTGTCCTCTCTAATGCAACCTGTGAACTGTACGTATCTTTGTGGGGTAGGGAACTGAAGGCAGCAAAATAGCTGCATACTGGCAATAACCTAGGAATTTCTGAAGTTTTTTTTTTTTTTTTTTTTTAAAGCAGGAAACAATGAAGTCTTGTTGTCCTTCTTCTATGTCTTCCTCCATTGCACTCAGACTTCTGTGCTTTGTCATGCTGTATTTTGCTCCATTGTGATGATTCTCAGAATATATCGTAAGCCTCATCTTAGGAACCTGAAATCTACAGTTCCTGAGGTTCCAACCTGTAGACTGGGACTCTTAAGAGTTCATAGAGCTGCAAACTCAGGCATCTGAAACCTCAGTCACCTGTTTATCTTTACTTGATCAATGGGCTCTAAAATGCAATCATTCACATGTAAAAGTATTCTAACACTTTTGGACAGTATCACAAGAGTGAGTAAGAATCCAATAGATAAATGTAATTAAGTTGCTAGTGGGTAACTTGACATAGTTAAGTGCCCTATGTAAAAGCACTTAACATATATTAAAAGATATTTAGATTTCATAGCAATCTTATAAGACAGGTGTTATTCTCTTTGTTGTCCTAAAATGGAAAAAATAAAATGATTACATTTTCTTTATTCTATATTTGTTTAACAAGATTCATTTTAAATCATTATATTCTCATGAGTTAACCTCCAGTAGAGAAAATAGGTTTACAAGCATGTTTATGATACCATCTGTGAGTACATAAAGAAGCACCATGAGGGAGGAGAGAAAGGGCATGGGCAGCAGAAGAAGGTGTTGGGTGTGGGTCACACACATCAGAGAGACTCCCCCAAAAGAATGAGGCCTGAGCTGAATCTGAGCATATATGCTCAGTTGCAAAATTCTTTTTACCTTTTTTCAGGAGAAGGTTCCACTAATTTGCCATGAGAAATTTCAGTTTCTTTTTCTGCTTAAGTGACAGAACTCTGACCCATGAAGCAAAAGAGTCAGATTCTTAATTCTGGATTCACTACTAAAGAGACTACTCTGCAAAGTTTCATAAAAGAGTCCTCATATGCAAATAGGTCAACACATTCATTCATAATAGCCTCCCTTCCAAACTTAAAGTCTTTAGTAAAACTTCAGGTAGAGCCTTCCTTTTCTACCTTCACTAAGTCGTTGCCCCCACCTCACAGTTTAGAAACCAGGCATTACAGCTGGGTGTGAAGGGAGCTCAGCTTACAAGGAAAAAGTTTCATCTCATTTCATTTCTACCAATAACAAAATATCACCCTCTTATAGCTTCAGTGTATCTTCACTCAGTATCTTGTAGGACAGACACTGAAGATTTAGCAAATCAGGTTAATGACATTGATGAAACAGTTTCCCTAAAATTCTCCATCTAAACATTATTAAATTCACAGAAGAGTAGCGAGATTCATCAGATATTTGATACCCATGAAAGCTTCCTATACAGAAGCAAAACAAAATAAAACAACAACAAAAACTCCCACACTTTTATATGAATGTACTTTGGAAGTAGACCAAATTCTTAATCTTACAATCTGGCTTTTCCAAAAATCAGCTTGTTGTGTATAATTTTGCTGTGTCTGGGAATTCATTTATACATATGTAGAATTAAGAATTTAGATCAAGAGCTGAGAGGGTGGGTGGCTAGAGAACACTGTCTGTTGAATTGTGTTCAACAGAGTTTACCATAGGTGCCAGCTTAAAGACAGAAATAATTTTTGAGATTATATGAAAAAAATGGAAAACTGTTTATTGACCTTATTGGTGTACTTGGCCTCTCACAGTAGATTTCGTTTTGGGGAGTGGGTATCAAAAATTCTTAGTACTAGCAACTAATTTGATTTAAATAAAAACACTTCGTCATGTTTTAAGGATAAATGTAGCAGCTGGTACATATTGCATACCAATATTAAAATTATGATACAATGGCTTAAAATAGAAGATGATTTGGCCTCCACAAAATGGATATTTTTTTCACACTCCAGGTTGATATTTATATTTTATTTCTCTGTAGCTAAACATATGACAGTCATGGCCAATGTGACTCTGCAGAGGGTCCTATGCACTGGCTGTCTTAATGCTCTTACAGGTTCAACTGTTTCCCAGAAGGACGTTGTTTCAGGAATAAGTCTCAAATCCTTACTCAACATGGACCCTGAAGGTTTGTCTAGTGCATGGTATCAGAATTATGGACTTCATGCACGTTCATCCAAAGCCAGTATAGCCAATGCCTATTTTCACTAATAATTGGATAATACTACTGGAAAAGTCTCTGGTATTTTCTACCTATCATTTGCTACTTTGAATATGGAATGCCACCTCTATACTATATCACAGTTGACATTTAAAGCCAATAGAATATATAAATTGTTCATAACTATCTCCAACCACCTACTCCAAGTGACTGTTTCTTCTGCTTTGTTGCTATCTCTGCAATTATTAAACTTCCATTTGTATTAAACTACCTTCATTGTAGCAGAAAAAGGTGCATTATTAAGACATAATTTCCCTTTCCTCCTCCTCCTCCTCTTCCTCCTCCTCTTCTTCTTCTTCTTTTAATTGAGACAGGGTCTTGCTGAGTTGCTTAGGGTCTCACTAAGTTGCTAAAGTTGGCTTTGAACTTGCAATTCTCCTGCCTCAGCCTCCTGAGTCACTGGGATGATAATTATGCACTACCACATCTGGCTTTCCTCTCTTCTTTCTGTCCCCTTTCATCACCCTATCCACAGATTTGACTTTGTTTTGCTTATGATACTGTAGCTATGTCTGTAAGGGGGTTAATTTTTATTTGGCCATAAAACCGAGAAAATTCATCTTTCACTGTTCTGCCATGTATTTTAGACTTTTCTTGTTTGAAATTAACCTTTTATTGGAAATTTTCAAAGCCTCTAAGGCTGAGCTTGTGTACAAAGTTGCACTGAAGACTGTGGTATGCGGTGCTGCCTAATTGCCACGCCAGTGTCCCCTGACCTTTCTTGGCCTTGCCCACAAGGCTGTTAGGAAGTTAGCAATTTAGACTGCTTTAATCCTCCAAGTAAAGTAAAATATTAAATTGGTATGTAAAGACTGTGGCTGGGAAGTGTGGTATATGAGTTGTAGAACTGTTTTCTATGAGGATCCCTTTGCAAATCTTTTAGAACATCTGCCTTTTCTACATTTTGTTTGTTCTTCTCTAATATTTTCTGCCCTCCAGCCTGTCATGTCTGCATAACAGAAGCAGGGCCATATCTGACAGGACTAAAGATCACACTCTTTAGATTGTTCATCTAGAGTCTTGGAGTTTTGGATAGCAGAACAGTCAACTTGCCCTGAGGTTTGCTCTGTCAGCCCCTGTTCCTTCTACCCACTGCACGACATCTTACCCTGGCCCATTCCTTCAGGAACTTGGCAAGAAAGAACAAAAATCTTTCTTGGTCTTTTATTCATTCATTAGATGCAAACTGCAGACTTACCAGTTGTAAAGCCCTGGGCTTCACAGTGAGAGTCACAGAGGAATAAAACATTCAGCTATTATTTTGAGGAGATCACTGTATTCACCTACTTCCTGCCCTCCTGACCCAGTCCTGGGGACAAGTTGCAGAAGGGGTTTCCCTCTCCTAGAAGCTTCTGCTATGTAGAATTTATGAAAGCTGAGAAAACTGGAATTCAGAACCTTCAAACCTAATCTTCTTTTCTAGATTTGCTTTCTTTCATTTCCCTAAGCACTGCTCCTCTGCAACCAAACTATTCTATGTATCATCCCCTGAAACCAACCTACCTTTTCCTGACTGCATGACTTACGGAAGGGCTGCCCTCTATACCTGGCAACTCTGTTTGGTCCCCATCACCAAAAAAACACATTGCAAAGACCTCCGATTGCAAAGACCCATTTCAAATGTCTTTCTATAGCTTGGGTAAAATTCTGTTATGGCTGGGGATGCAGAGAAAATGACATGAGAAACAGGAAACTTTGGACTCTAAAGCATCTCATTTTACAGTTGTACTCTGCTGCTCATTAAAAACATACCATTGAAAGAACTCTGGAACTCTCTGAGTTTCAGTTTCCACATGGGCAAAATGGAGATGATAATATTGCACCACCATTAAGCTTTGTAATGAGGTAGTTTACATAAATGGTGTAGCACAGTTCCTGGTGCTCAGTGCCTACTCCCCAAATGCTAGTCATCATCCTTTCTAGGAAGCCTCCACTTTTAAAAGACATCTTTTGTAGCTGTTTATAGGCTTATCTTTTGTCAGGATCCAAACTGCTTAGGAATAGGCACTATGGCTTATTCACACAGAACTCCCTACGGTCTTGCACAGTACTTTCTACCTAGCAGATGCTCAGGCATATTGGATGCATCAGGGTATTACTGTAAAAGTACAGATGACCCTATATTGTTCTGGGAATAGCTGAGCTCAGCAGGGTGAAATGCCTGAGGGGTACAAAGACCAGGAGCTTTTTAAAGCCTTTACCTTAGCCCAGCAAGGTTCTGAAGAACAGAGTGATTGCAGGGAGAAAATGGCAGTCTCATGTGCAGGCTTCTGTGATTTAGAACCATAGGGTGACCTCTCCCAGGGTCACCCACAAGATGAATCAGGAAAAGAGAGACCAGAGATGGGGCCAGCTGCTCCCAGATCCTTAGACATTCTAAACAAGGGGGAGAGACTTGGTCTTCACTGATTAATCTCTGATGATTTATTCTTTGGGCATCATTTAAAAGGACCATTTTAAAGTAAATTAATTGAACTCCCATGACCTTTTACCCTACTAATATCATCAAAAGAAACTAGATCTTGAATTTTTAAAAAATGTTGGATTTATTTTCTGTGACTTACAAACTATAAAGAATGTCTGTTTATTTTTTTTTAAATTATTAATACAAACGCCAGCTTTTTCATCATTATGTTGAAAAATCTTAAGTTTGAAACATCCCAGTTTTAGCAAATGAAAAGTGAATTAAAGATGTCACAGATATTAAAGGATAAATATATAACTAAAGACACACAAAAATAGCATAATATTGGTTGTCTTCAAAACAGGAATTTCACCTTTTTTCATACTGATCCTGGTAATATTCCTGAGTTTGCTAACTGACTTAGATTAATTATAACTAGTGTAAGCCATTTTTTAAAAAATGCGGGTGGCGGTCTGCTAGTGGTTTCTTAAAATCAGTTTAGTGGTTGCAATTAAGATTTATTTTTTGATTAATAGAATAATATAGAGAATAAAAAAATAGAAAATAGATGATTATATAATAAGGATGTTATTTTATGAAGCTTTCACTTTTTGTTTTTTTGCATGAATGTCGAATGTATTTATAAGTCTACCAGGTTGAACTATACAGTGCATTTCTTCATTGTGGTCGTATATCAAAAATTTTGGAATCTACTACATTTTTCTGGTTTTATGTTGTTTTGTTTATAAATTTCCTAGCGATGATGGTATAGTTCTGGCCAATGAGATGTCAAAGGAAGTCTGGTGGGGAAGGTAGAGATAGGGGTAGGGTAAGGAAAAAGATATGGTAAGGAAAAAGAGTCTTTGCTCTAAAGCAAGATGCACAGTGGTTTCTATTTTCTCTTGTGGATGTTGTCTGTACATGCTTTCTGAAACTGTGGAACCATCTTGCAACCATAAAAATAGCTCACCTGAGATCATTTTGAACATAGCAGAGTGGGAAACTGAAAGGACTCTTCCTCCTAGGCTTGATGTTAAGTGTGGTGCTTAATGCTTCTGGAACTCTCCTACCTCTAGGGCATGTTATATGAGGTAATAAATCCCCTTAGTTAAACTACTTGAGGTCCCCCCCCCCCCCCCCCCCCGCCACAGTTGAAAGCATCCTAAAGAATAAAATAAACTCATTTTAGGAAGAGCATATAAGTCAACCCTTGTGGTTAAGTTCTGGTGGAAGAAAAGCTTGGAAAGGTTCTCTGGGGCAGATAATAAAGGTAATGGATTCCAGGCCCATGCTTTGATTCCAAGGCAGTACAAACATGTAGTTCTGAGTACAGATGCAAGAGCACATTGTCTGGGCTTGCATCTCTGAATTCCATTTGCTAACTAAGAACCTTGAGAAAGTAATCACATCAAGTGCTATGTAAGACTATTGATCTAGGGTCATTGTCCAGGATGAATTGGAAGATGGGAAAAATTGGAGACATGGAAAACAGAAGACTGTTTTAACAATCTAGTAATGAAAATGAGTATTTATAGCCTGGAGGTGATAAAGAAAGCATACAAGGAGGAAAGGCTGAAGGAGATGCTGGAAAGGTAGACTTGATGATGGACTTGATATGGGAGATGGGGCTGAAATGAAATCAGATCTAATTTTTATGATTTCAAATGTGGAATTCTGGATTGTATATGCAGTGATGTTTGTGGTTAGAGTTAGAGTAGGGGATAGATGAGGAAGATAACTTTCTGGATCCCTTTCAGGGATGGCACTGTATTTACATGTAGTTTCTGATGTGGTTCCCACTTTATGGATAGCAAGCCAAAGTTCAGAGAAATTAAATTAAAATAATGTAGCAAATGAGAAAAATCAACATTTTCTACAAATTATTTTTAAATTCAAATTTCTCCTTTATCCTATGCTGCCTCTTGAAGGTCACACATAATCAGGACAAGAAACATGGAAACTAGGAGGAGGTGACAGCGTTTAAATTGCAGGTACCTAACACAAATGGGAAACAAAAGAGGGATGGTGTCCTGGGTTTAAGGACAGGTGCTTTTAGAATGATAGGATTTTTTTAAATGAAGAAAAATATGCGGTAAGAAAATGAAGGCATGTAATGAAAGAGAGAGTATGAAGAAGGGCTGGGAGGAAATCAGGATAAGAGAAGTGTAATAAAATTCAAGAGCAGAGTACCCAGTAAGAATGAGAGTTCATAGAGTCACCACTTGGGAGATTAAGGGAGTAAGATGCCAAAAGGGCCCCAAATGCAATAATAAGTGGCTTTCTGGTGACTTTCAAGCAGGAAATTCCATAAGCTTGGCAAACACACATGCTAGACTGGAGGATATAAGGATGAGTGAGGGAAACTGAACCAGCAATATCTGGAAAAACTTGTCAATTAATGGAAATATCACCATGAAAAGAAAAGATTGAGAAAAAAGAAAAGATCTTTCCTAGTCTCTAGTCTGATGTAGAAAGAAAGGAAGATAATTTGAAGATGCTTTTGGAAAGGGTCTACTCTACATATCTTCAGAAATAGAGAAAGAGAAGAAAAGAAAGAGTGAGTCAGGGGAGAGGGAGGGACAGTCCACAAGTGAACTGTGCAGAAGGTAGGGTGGTGTTAGTTACTACAAAAAGAAGGGTCATGCCAGTCCACCTGGGGCAGGAAAGGATTAGACAGAATTGGAGGATGAATATGGAGGTCGTCTGTGTATAAACTGATTTGCTACCCAGAAGAGATGAATGAAAAGACTTGGTGACTGGCTTTTAAGGAATAGGGGATATTACAGGTTGCATCTTCTTCCTGGGACACATAATGACTTCAGGATGAGGGCAGGAGAAAATAGACTTTTAGAGGGATATGGCATATGCAATCATTGATGGTAGTTCACTGATATGCAATCCGTAATGGTATAACAAGAGTAGTATCAATAGGAGTCCCAAATGGTGTTGCAGTCCATTCTTTTGCTGCATGTCCTTACTGGCACTTTAGTGAAGAGAATAGAATTACAGCCATAGATCTGCTCTAACTAGATAGAAAATCTTAAGTTCTTTTACTGTAAGGATCTTAGTTTCTTTTACCTATATAACAGGACACATTGGATATGGTTCTTTATAATTCTGATGTGGAAATTTGATAAAATGACATATGATGATGAAAGTGATAATGAGAACATAATGACAATGAGAAACACAGCAATATTAATAGAAGTAGCACCTATTACTATTGATCTGCTCCTATTACAACACGCATTGCTATGGCTCTTTCTGTGAATGAGCCGGATGAATGAGCCGGACGCTGTTCTAATCTTTTGCCTACAGTTTTACAGAAGAAAGTCAAAGTGAATTTAATTGCCAAAGTTTTTAAAACTAGTAGAGGAAGGATTCTGTCTAAATAAGTCTGGCTCCAGATAAAGAAGTTTGCTGATATAAAGTCTTGTGTTTTTCAAAGTAATTATTACAAGAGAAGTAAGATTTGTCTGAGAGTAATTCAACAGAGGACATATTTTGAATTCAGTTTTTGATTACTTAAAATTTTTATTTTTCTAATCCCACTAGGTTCTTAATGACATAGTATTTCCATAGTTTGGGCTTCTTTTTTCCCCCTTTTTAAAAAAATTTCCACTGAGAAAACAGGACCTTCCATCTTCATATAGTTTTATCAGGAAGATAAACCTCTGCTGTTGTTTCTTGGTATTTATTTCTGTGAGCAGCACATGGGAAGGACATGTCTCTTCTGATGGATTGCTACTAACAATCAGGGATGGCAGCTGCTGCTTCAGGCTTCCTGGCTGACCTTGAGCCAATTGGTGGATCAGATAAAAAGATGATTAAATGGAAAGGAATATAGCTCCTTAAAAGCTAGAGAAACTTCTTCACCATAGCATAGAAATATGGGATCAGAATTTTGGAGGTGTCACTTTAACAACTTCTGCCTCAGGTAGCTGTTGTGCTAAATTCTAAGCAAATTTCATTGAATGGGTGAAATTTTTCAGCAAGAGCTGAACAGCACCAACATGGGTTTCCAGACTGTTCATCAAAGACTTATTGGGCTGTTCACAATAGCCCACGGTGCCTGGTAGGAAACCACTGCATTCAATTCTGCAACAGCTTGTAGAAGCTTATTTGTAATATCTTCAAACTCAATTGGCTGCGGTTTGGAATTGCTATCGCTACCTGGGAATTTGATCAAAAGAAAGGTTAAGGACATTAAGTCAGGGTGACATTCTCTGTTAGCATCATGAAGACAGCAACCCAAACAAGGCTTAATCACCACATTGTATCTACCTCCCCAAGGGGTAGCAGCTGGGGCTTCTGTTGCAGGGACACAAGGTGAAGTTGGAACTAGTCATGATGGAGGCAACAAATGATAAACCAGTGCTGTGCATTCTGGGGCTTTGTAACTCCTGTCGGGTGTTGTTAGAAGATTATCTTTTCAGTTTCTACAGATCCCATCATACCCCGCCACCATCCTGGATCAATGTTCTATAGAAGGAACAATGGTGTTTTGAGACTGAAAAAGTACACTTTCTCTTTTTAACCTTGTCCTTGTGTTTTCAAGAGAAGCTTTAATCCAAGAAAAGAAGTCATTGATTCAAAGCCATGAGAACTAGAAGGTAAGCAGTAAAAACTGTGGAATCCATGCAGCAAGGCCAGCGATGTCGACATGGGCACACACAGTGCCTCAGGGGTGGGTCAGCTTATTCATGCTGTGTCTTCAGTTAAGAGAACAAATCAGAAAGTCTGCTGCCAGCTCAGGGGGCCTCCCAGGTCTGAAAACACAGCCTGGACTTTTACCATGACATTGTTGCTTCTGGACAGCTTTCAGTTTGCTTCTAAAATGTGTTTGCTTAAAATCTATTCGTCACACTTTCATTTAGGGTCTACTCTACATTTTTGTCGAAAAATGTTATATTGCATCAGACTTAAAAAAAAAAAATTCATGTCAGACTGTAAACATACTAAGGACCTCACTCTCTTAGATCTCAGGAATTCTGTGACCTGGCTCTTTTTACCATCTCATGGGCAGTGCCAAGTTGCTTAACAAAATCTACTTGAACATATGTACAGACACATTTTAATGAAATTAGCATTGATTTAAGTATTTTTCAATTGACACTTTCACTAATTTAGGAATAAGTATCATAGTGACACAGGTTTAAGGTGTATTCCACTGATATCAATTATTTGAATATCATTTTAAAAATTTGTTCGAAATAGTTATACATGGCAGTAGGATGCATGTTGACACATCATACATAAATGGAGTATAACTTCTCATTCTTCTGGTTGTACAATACATAGAATTACAGTGGTCATGTAATCATGACCTATATAGGCATATAGGGTCATAATGTCCAATTCATTCTATTATTCCCATACCCCCTCCCTTTACTCTCTTCTGTCTAATCCAAAGTAACTTTATTCTTCCCTAGCACCCACCCACCCCCCTTATTGTGAATAAACATCCCGATATCAAAGAAAACATTGGCCTTTGGTTCTTTGGGATTGCCTTATTTTGCTTAGCATGATATTCTCTAGCTTTATCCATTTACTAGCAAATGCCATAATTTCATTCTTCTTGAAGGCTGAGTAATATCCCATTGTGTATATATACCACATTTTCTTTATCCATTCATTTGTTGAAGGGTACCTAGGTAGGTTCCATAATTTAGCTATTGTGAATTGAGCTGATATAAACATTGATGTGGCTGCATCTCTGTAAGTATTCTGATTTTCTTCATAATATTTACTCTATCAGCAAACTGTTCTACTGCTTTTTACATTACTTTAAAGGATACTTTTTATTAAAAAATAAATTTTTATTTAACCTAAACCTAAGCAGAAGTTATGATCCCAAACTTAGGTCTAATGTGTTGCGATATGTGTGTGTGTGTGTGTGTGTGTGTGTGTGTGTATTTGTGTGCATGGGTACAGGCTGAGTATCCTTTATCTGAAATGCTTGGAATTTGGGTTTTTTTTTTCAGATTTTGGAATATTTGCATATACATAATGAAATCTCATGGAGAGTGGTCCTAAGTCTAAACATGATATTTACTCATGTTTCATATACACCGATATGCATAACCCAAAGACAATTTTATATAATATTTCTAGTGTATCTGTGTTCTGATTGAAACTGTTTATATGAGGTCAGGTGTGGAATTTTCCACATATGGCATCATGTTAGTGCTCAAGCAAGTTCAGATTTTGGATCATTTCAGATTTCAGATTTTTAGATTAGGGATGCTTAACTTGTATGTGTGTTTGTACAAAGTCATGGATCATATAACATTTCATTCAACAACAGGCCCAATATGATAGTATCCCCATAGGAATATAATTCAGCTGAAAAGTTTCTCTCTCCTCTAAATGCTGAAGTTGTCAAAATGTCATAATGTAACAAAATACTATGTGTTTATGGTGAGGCTCATGTAAATACCTATTTAACTATGTTCAGATACATTGATATTTACCATTGTTTTACCTTGTCTATAATGTTTACTATAGTAGCAGGCTTTATAGGTTTGAAGCCTAGAAGCAGTAAGCCATGCTGTAAAGCCTACCTGTGTGGTAGATTGTACCGCTTAGGTTTATGTAAGTAGTATACTCTTTGAAGTTTGAGTAAGAACAAAATCATTGCATAATGCATTTCTCAGAATGTGTCCCCATTAATATGTGACCCATGACTACACACAAGTTGTAATTTTACAAACACATATTATGATAAAATGAAACTATCACAACAGAAAGCACATTCTTTTAGCTGAAACCTTGTAAAATCATCCTGTATATGCAAAGAATATTATTTCATTTGGAAAACTCCAGTCTGTGTGATAATGTCTTTTGTTATATGTTTCGAAAAGATACTACCTTGAAACTTATACTCTTTGTCTTCTAGCCTGTGTTTGTGTGTGTGTGTGTGTGTGTGTGTAAAATCAGGGTAATGATTTTTTAAATTGGTGTATTATAATTATTCATAGTAGTGGGAACCTGCCAAGCACTGCTAATAAACACCATTTGGTGGCTTGTGGATATTTCTTATTGTATCAAGTTAGTCACTAAAATGGTTTCTTCATGATTAATAAATTCTATGAATTGGTTTCCCATCTCCTCCTAACAGCAGGAACATAGGGTTTGGAGTTGAACCCAGTTTGAATCTTGTCATTAACCCCTGCTATCTTTATGACCTACAGTTACCCAAGCTCCCAACCTCTGTTTCCTCGCCTGCAAATCAGAAAACAATAATGAAGTGCTTAGAACAGAGGCTAGCATAAAACTATCTTAAATTAATGCTATCTATTAGAATCAAGTTAGAAGTCGTCTCCAGGAATTCATTAGAAATAGTGGGGGGTGAAATGGGTGGGGAGTTTTTCTTTCATAAAAATAAGGGCAACATAGAATCAAATATATGTGGATATGTTTGAAGTGAACATGAGGTAATACCTCATGCTTCCCTGGATTTGTATCTGGTATATATATACTTAAACAGGGAACTATATTTTTATAGGTGTTAGCTAGTTTCATGCATGGAATTTACCTGGAATACCATGTATTCTCATGCTTCTGAACCTGACTTACAATGTATGCTGAAATTTGCATCCATTTGCCCCGTCTAGACTTTGACAATAGACAGGCCAAAAGCATCAAAGAGCCTAAATCTCTGCCTTTCACTCTGTCTCCAAGTCCTGTACACCAGACCATAGATCTTGAAGAGACTGGCTTTCAAGTGGCTCCAGCTCTAAAATGAACCCTCTAAACTTTCCAGACTTGTGTTTTGTTAGCATAAAATTTGAAATAAACAGGTTTGTATCATGTGTTCGGTCTTTTTTTCTTAGGGCCTTCGTATTTGTGCTTTTCACCAACATTTTTATTATTAGTAGTATAAACTTCCAGTGAAGGTACACGCTGAACTTGGTTCTCAGTGTCTCCTTGATCTTTAGAAATTATTAATCAAATCAAGGCACTTCCCTGCATAAAAACATTTATAGGCTTTTCGTGACATTGGGCAAAAGCACATTCTCTCCATGGCCTTGAAAGTCTTGCAAACCATTTTGGACTTGGTCTCCTTGGAGGGCACTGTCCTGATTCTCTCTTCTCTACCCAAACAAGCCCTTTTTGTGTTTTTACAAGCTCTTCCCCTCAGGATCTTCACAAATGCTGGTCCCTGGTCTGTGGTGCTTTTATGTCCAAGTGACTTCTTTCTACTTACGCACTACATTCCTCTTATGCCTTCTCCAATCAGCCCATATATCTGATCTCGTTCTGTTCTCCACAATCTCCACCCTCATTTTCTATGTCTTAGCAACTACTTTGTTTCCTTAGTAATACTTGTAGTTTAGTCTCTTAATTGTAGTCTTCTCTGCTTAATTATGAGGTTTCTGATGTCAGGGGCCACATGCCTGTGATGTTACTAGCGCTTACCAGAATATGTGCGTGGCACGCGGTAGTCATTCAACTACTACTTATTAAACAGATCCATGAACTTGGGAGGGAAACAGTGATAAATGTGCATCATATTTGACATCTTTGGTGTAGGGAAACTGAAAGACAAAAGAAAAGAGATGAGTTGAATCTAGATGTAAAGGCCTTAACAGTATTCTGTAGAGTGTTCTGTGAAGTGTTTGTGAGTTGGCAACTAATGACATTTGTCTTATGATTTAAAAAAGATTGATCTGACAAAGATATCAAAGATCTCATTGTAGCAGAAACAGAGCCTCAGGAAGACCAAACAGTGTTAGGTGAAGAGGAGTGGTACTTTGGGAAGGGCCTTGGAGAAGGAGAATTGAACCCCCGAGTCTGCTATAGCAGGGAGAGAGGAGAAGACAAGCATTTTCCTTTAGGGTTCTCATTCATTCAAAATGTGTGTTTTGAGAAGGTCATTAGAGAAAACAGAATAAAACAAGATTTTCCATCTCAGCTCTCCATCCTGAGGGGGTTCTGTTCAAAGACACATCTGGATATAGGAGATCATTTCCATGCTTTTGTTTTATGAAGGGTCTTCTGGTTATGTCTGGGATAAGAAAGTTAAAAAGTTGCTTTATTAGTGTGTTTTCAGATCCTCTAATATTTGCCAGCACAGGTCCCCAGTAATTGACATGTCTATATTTCTGGAATCTTCTTTTAATGGAGCATTGTGGAGGAAGAGGGCCAAACTTTATTTCTTTGGAAAAGACATCAGTGGTGGAACATAGGATTTTGAGTTAAAACTCATAGCCTTAAATTTTAGCTCAGCCTTGGACAGTCTGGAAGAAATTGGCCCAGTTATTTAATCACTGCTTTCTAATCCAATAAGTGAAAATGAATTAGATCTTAACTTACAATAAATCTGTTAAATTTTAAGCTGTTTTACAAATATTAGAATTACCCAGATTCACAGAACCTCTGCATCTTCATCTTGCCCAACATGCCACTTATGAATATTTTGACTTTTATTTTATCCAGAAATGAATGGAAGGAGATTAACTGATTAAAGGGGTGGAGGAGGACAAAAAAAAGGAGAAAGCTTTTCACTAGGTAATGGTGAACCAATGGTGCAGTGTGTGTGCTGTATACTTTACATGTAAAACCATTGGAGAATTGTTAGTACCAGACACCAAATATTGTAATTTGGATTTTTCTTGATAGGTTTGTGGGAGTATGGTGTGTGTGAAAGGAAGGAAATTCTATGTCATATCATTAGTGTTATTGACAACAATATGATCACTACTTGGCAGGAGTTCCTAACCTCTCTTGGGTGAAGGAGATTTTGGAGTTTGATGAGAGGAATGGACTCCAGAAAAATTCCCAGGTACATCTTCACCCCCATCTTGCTCACAACTCTGAGGGCTCACAGGCTACCTGAAGTGTCTAGAGTGAGAGAAATCCATGGACCCCAGGTAAGAGGCCTGGTCATAAATCAGCAACTAAATCTTCTGTTTAGATTTTAAATTGGATTGTTCTTTTGTGTCATAAACAGTCATGGAGGATCTGGCAGTGTGCTAGGAACACTTTCAAACCTTAACCCTCTAGTCCTCATAGCAGTCCTCCTGGGTAAAGCCCCTTGCTGTTGTGCTTATGTAACTTTGTTGAATTGCTCATGAATGAACCTTGGGAGCCTGTGAACAATTCTAAGAGAAGATCATTGACCACCTGATGTCATTCAGCACACAGTAAACATTATCTCTTAGTGAAGGTGCCAGCAGATCAGCATGCCCCCAGAGAAGTCCACACAGCAGGGAGGAGAAAAACACTCCCAGAGGATCCTCATATCATGGAGTGCCTTCCAATATGTGAGACCACTATTGAACCTAAGTAATGTATTAGTATGAATTTTAAAAATACAAAGCATTTCAGTATTTAAATATTTAAATTGGAAAAATAATTAAATATGCCTAGGTTTTACTTAGAGGAGACAAATTTTCCCTCAATTTAATTTTCTTGGTTATTAAAATGTCTATTATTGACCTAGCAAAGGAATGCATATATCTATATCTATTCCCATGTTTCTTACAACAGATGTTTAACTTTAATAATACCTGTAATCCATTCCCAGGAAGGAAGTTGCTTTAGAACACCAAGAAATAGTCTTTAAATTAACTGAGTGCAAAAGTAATTGAGATTCTAAAACTGAGTGATCTGTGTGTAGGATTATTGATGATATTTGAAGCAAATTTATAGAAGTACATATAATTGAAATTGCAGGTTTATTTGGGTAAAATAAAAATATCTATCAGTAAGTCTTTTGAAAGGCAATGAAAGGCACTGTAGACATAAAATATTTCCATTACAGTTATAACCATTAACAGCTACCCTAGTACACTAATGGTTTCCTTAAAGTTGCTTTATTGGTATTAACTCTTTGGTTTTGATTGTAATTGGGGACATTATAAACTGCTGATTTGTTTTAACTCTGTGAACATAAAGAAAACTAAACAAGAATTTCAAAACAAAATACTTCTTAAAAGAAGTGAATTTTCCATGCCTCAAAGTTACTTTCATATTTATTTCTAAATATACCCTTTCATATAAATTGACATACTAGAATGGAAGTTTCATCATATCAGAGTAAACCAGAAATGTACTAGATCTCATAAGGCAAGATAACTCTGTATTTGTGGGTAATGGCCATGAGTTTAAACTACATTAAATTTGAATTTCAGCAAATTGTACCACAAGAAATGACATTATCTTGTCTAAAGTCAGGAAACCCAGTAATTCTGAAATTGGTTCTTTGGAATAGGTTTACATGGTTACTTAATGTGATTTGATGCTTATCTAGCTGGTGTTCTGAAGACCAAACTTGCTTTTTCTGAAAAGAGAAAACAGACTTCAAATAATCACATGGTTGTTTTTTATTTTATTTTTTTTTAACTGCACCTTACATTTTGCTGGATTTCCTATCTTTTGGTGGACACAGACATTTTGAATGATGACATGTTCAGATAAAATGATAGTTTCTCTGAAAGAATGATTATACCTCCTAGGGAAAAATTCAACTTGGAAAAAGAAAAAGGAATAGTCAGCAATATGGAGTGAAGAACGTGTCTTCTAAAGGGATATATCTGTCAGTTAAATAAATAAATAAAAAGGAAAGGAAGAAAAAGAAATACCATTATTTATAAACTGATTTTTTAAAAATTAGATTAGGTGAAGCAATAGTATGTAACCGTAGCAAGCTATCAAGATTGTGAAGAGAGAAATGCTTGTCACCATACTTCACATAGAGCATTAATATCCTGGATATACAAAAACCCAAAAAAACTCAACACCAAAAAACCAAATAACCCAATGAATAAATTCTCAAAGGAGCTAAACTTCTCAAAAGCAATAATGTTAACAAATACATGAAAAGAATGTTCAACATCTCTAATCTCTAGCAAATTAAAAAACTAAACTGAGATTTCACTTCACTCCAGCCAGAATGGCAATTATCAATAATACAAGTAACAATAAATGTTGGCAAGGATGTGGGGGAAAGGGTACATATCTACATTGGTGGTGGGAATGCAAATTGGTGCAACTACTCTGGCAAACATGAGATTCCTCAAAAAACTAGGAATGGAACCACCAATTGACCCAGTCATTCCAATCATCGGTATTATCCAAAGGAATTAACACAATTGTCACACAATAGTGACACAGTCACATCAATGTGTATAGTAGCACAACTCACAATAGCTAAGCTATGGAGCCAGTCTAGGTACTCTTCAATGGATGAATGTATAAAGAAATTCTGGTGTATACACACAGTGGAGTATTATTCAGTCATAAAAAGAATGACTTTATGACATGTGTCAGTAAATGGACAGATCTGGAGATTATAATGCTAAGTGAAATAAACCAATCCCCCAAAACCAAAGGTCAAATGTTTTCTCTGATACGTGAAAGCTAACCTGCAATGAGTTGGTGACAGCGGAGAATAAAAGTTCAGAGGGTTAGACAAAAGGGAATAAGGGAAGGGAGGAACATGGGAAAAAGAAAGACAGTAGAATGAATGAATCTGACATAACTTTCTCATGTACATATATAAATACACCACAGTGAATCTCAATATTGTGTACATTGAGAAGAAATTGATTAAAAAAAAAAACTATGGGTAAATGGCAGAAAGGTCAACAAAGGGAAGAGAATAGGAGAATGGGAGAGGGAAAGGGAAGGAGGGATCCTGGATTCTGAATCAGAATAAGATATTCCATACTTGTATAGTCATGCTAAAATGAACTTTACTGTCATGTGTAACTAAAACAACAACAACAAAAACAATAAGGAGCTTATTTGCAAATAATAACAATAGTAGTAATAATAATAATAATCAAAAGAAACATTATCAGCTATCTTCCTTTTTTTTTTTTTTTTTCCTGAGCTTCCTTGTTTACAGGTGGTAGGAGGATAAAGTCTTGGCAACTAGAACCCAGTAAGAGAAAAACTCTCAGATAGTAGAGCATATTGATAAAACTAAAATTGCTGATTAAACAATATTTTAGGAAAACTATACTTTATGATTCAAAAATTGTTTTATAAGGACTTAAAAATAAAGCAAAAGTTTTCCTTACCTTGGAAAATAAATTCAGTCTAGTCAAGCATTTCTTTGATAATAGAAGTGTCTGAAAGTATCTCAACATAATTTAAACTTAATGTTCAAGGTCGGATCAAAAACAGTAATGTTTTTCAAATAGGAAAAGTCTGGTGTATTCTTCAGGGTTGTAAGTTCTATCACAATTTATCTGCTTATTTTTTTATTTTATTGAATTACAAAAATGTGTATGCTTCATATATCAAGTACTCTGAAGATATAGGGTCTTTCTTTGTGTTAGTATTGCATCAATGCTGGGAGATCACCCTAGGAACTTATCATTTAACTCCTAATATCCTTGGCCCAACCTAATGTCAAAACACTTGTCCCAAGGCAGCCATTGAGGTGAATTCCTTTGCCAGTTATCGTGAGAAAACTTTCCCTTTGCAATGATGACTAACAATGGATGACCTTTTAATTGGCTAAGATTTTAATTATTGAGTTATTTTAGAAGTTGTGACTTTGATTTAATGCTATAAAAATGAAATTGGTATCTAATTTACTGTAAAAAGGGCAGTGAAGAAGATAGCAGGAATTGATTTCCTACATAAACAAAGTATGTGATTATGCTATGTGAAGGCCAAACAATCTCATGGAGATACAATGTCAGAAAGAAATGATGGAGTTTGGGGTGTTTCCTTAGCACATGGAAGTATAGACATGTCAGACTGAAGAAAGCCTGAGGGGAAGTGGCTGGTCTCTTACAGTAGATAGGCTGTGAGCCAATGTCAGGCACAGCCCTTGACTTTGTATGATGATAATTTTACAAGCAACTTGTAAAATCACAGTAGCAATAAATATAAGATAATGATTTGTTTTAATTCAATAATATTCTTTCATTTTTATATTATTATATTTTGGGATCAACTATGGAATTTTATTAAAAAGTGACCAAGTTTATTATCAAAACTTTTTCCTTTTGAAAGTAACTGTATAGTAGTGGAGTTTTAAAAAAACCTGACATATGGGTATTCAATTTAATTTACACTCACTCTCAGACAAACTGTAAAAGTTGCTTGAAATACA
Organism: Ictidomys tridecemlineatus; assembly: GCF_052094955.1. Classification (NCBI taxonomy): domain Eukaryota; kingdom Metazoa; phylum Chordata; class Mammalia; order Rodentia; family Sciuridae; genus Ictidomys; species Ictidomys tridecemlineatus. The sequence continues at coordinate 49,010,892 of NC_135484.1, forward strand.
CAAAAAGTATAAATTAGTATATTCCTTCTTGCCTTTTCTTCTTCCTTTCCTTCATCTTTCTTGCTCTGTTTTTCTTTCCTGTTTTCCCTCTTCATCCTCCACTGCCTCCTCTTTTCTTCACTGCCTCCTTTCTCCTGAGAGTTGAAAACAGCAAGATAATACTCAGTTTTTAAATTTGAATAACCAACATGTTATTTAGTATAGTAAGAGAATTTCTAATTAATGGAAGACACATTTTATTTTCTCTTGGGCATTCTAATTTAAAGCGTCAAGAATACATTGGGTTTCAGGATATTTGGGTTACATTTTCCCCCCATTGGTATATTCATATCCTACTCATGTGAATCCAGAGAAACTTTGTGTGCAGTTAAGAGTTCATTGCTCTTGAAAGATCCTGGTGTTGCTGGAAACAACTCTAATAAAAATTCAACCTTCTAGAAACTTAAATGCATTTGAGAATACATAACATATGAGATATTATATTAAAGCACTGAGACAAAAAAACATAAACTAACTGAACTTTATTTCTGCTATCAAGGAACTTGGAATCTGATGTGGGACACCAACACAAAAAGAAGCAGGAGGTAAAAATATTTTTCATATAAAAATTTAAATATATATTTCTATGCTTTATGTTATATTACTTGTGTTTTATGGTATTATGTTTTTTAAAAAGTTTTCCTGGCATTTCTTGAGTTCTGAGCTTATCAGAAAGATAAATCTATTTTACTAGTTCCATAGTGTGAAAGAAGAGGCTTCAGTCATTATTACCTATGATATAGTTGTAAAATGAAAGCATCCTCAGTCTCAAGAGTAATGGATAATAATGAACATAAAATAAAATAAGTAGGATAAGTGAAATTTGAAGCTGTGTGGAAAGAGGGCCAGATCCAGCACAGACAAGTGATTGAGTGTTGAATGACAAACAGCCTGGGGTAGATTCAGCACTGGCAGCGGGGTGGGACGCTGAGTTTAGGTGAAAGCATTAAAGGAGCAGACAGTCATGGCTGTTAGGAGTCATTAAGGAGATTTCTCTGAAAATTCTTTTAGCTCTACATTTAAAATAAATATATGAGTCCAAATAACATGGGTTTTAAAAATAAGAGGTACAAAAACTATAAACTAAAGCTTAAAATAACATTGCCCAGAATTATTTTATTTTGATTTAAGAAAAAAGAGGCTCTGTATTCATGGAAAGAGGAATATTTAATTCATATTTTCAAGTATAAGATGTACAATGTAGGAAAACAGCTATTTCAGGGACAGAAAAAAAATAGAACAAAAAAAAAAACGATCTTCCTGCTCTTTCTACTTATGAAATTAGAAATGGACAGGGTTAAAAACATTGGTGGGGCTGGTGGCAGAATGATAGTGATGAGCCCATCACGTCCTCCTTAGATTCAAGTTCATAACGTGTGTCTTGACAGATGCCAGGGTCCTGGGATAAAACAATGACTGTGTTTGAAAAAAATCTCAGGTTTGTAAAGCTAACAAACAGACTTGTCTACTGAGTGACTTCAACAAGCCTTTAACCTCAACATACAGTTTTACAAAATTCTAAGATAGTATTAAGCAAATGAAAATCCTAATTGGTGATCTTTATTTTAAAATAAAATGCATCTCCTGTGGGTCTAATATGGGGTTAGACACTTGGTACATGTTGTCTCATTTTATCCTGATCTCCATGGTGTATTATCAGTCCTACCTTGTCTCCACCACCCCTAGCTCATAGATTAGGAGCTCAAGAATCTGTTAACTGCTAAAACTTAGGCCAGAATTAAAATTATTTATACATTTTCAAAAGTTTAAATTTCTGAAAACATGAACTGCAATTGAAAACAAGTTAAATAAGGTACTGACTACACCACATGCTAGAGTCGTTGCTTAATTAAGGGGACATTCATGTGTGACACTTTAGTGGTGCAATCAAGACGTGACTGACCTCTTCTTGAGAATTTGAGATTTGATGGGAAATCAGACCTTGAACCAGTCCTTTCAAGGCAATCTGGTAAGTGACTAAGAGAGACATGAATCTCTTTGCTTTTGTTTCTGATATTTTCTTTTCTTGAAGTAGGGTGGACTGGCGCCCTCAATGCTCACCCTTTTACATTGATCAAAAACTTCACGAGTAAATTCCAGTGTGTGCTCTTAGGAAATATTTTCTGCAACCCGTCTTAATTCCTCATTTGCAGCTAGTTGCTTGCTGCACTGTTCCCACAGCACTTTGCTTGTCTTCCATCAGAGTGCTTCTTTTCAAAGTCCCATTTTCAATATGATTTGTGGTGTATCTGCTTACCATCCTCCTAGGATTGAGGGTTTCCTGAGGGAGGACCCTGTTGTAGATGTTCTTATGATCACTATAGACCAAAACATTGCTTTGCTGGAATACAGCAGGGCAGGCCTTCGATACCCATTTTTGTTTGTTTCTTTGTTTGGCTGTTTGTTTTTGAAATAATTGTATATATTTTTTTCTAGTTTTAAAGTCATTTATAAACCAAACTCTAATAGAAAAAAAAAGTGCTTACAAGGAGAAAAGGGTAGAAGCTACTTACATGACTTTTATTTTATCTTGTTTTTATTCCATTTTTTAAAATTTCCTTTTGTTTTGTCACTAAATTGAAAAATCAGAGGAAATAGGGTATGGACCCTGTAGATCCTGATGTAATCTATAAAACCTTTCTCATGGACCAACAATCCAGGAAATTTTAGCAATTACAGAGAAATGATAGAAAATGGAATACTATAAATAAGGGTCTTAGTCTGTTAGCACCAGGAATTTTGAGATCTTGAGTTACAGAAAATCCCAGGGTTCATCTCATTGAAATCTGGGGAAAATAGGATCAATCAGTAATAATTAGAATGCACATATTGACTTTTGTAAAATATTGTACAGACTTTGTAGACTTTGTAAGATGTTAAAATATTGAAAAAAAACTTTGTCATCTGCTTATGATTTAAAATTAGTTGTTTAATCAAAAAAATAAAAAATAAAAATAGTTGAAGTAGAGAAATGCAGTCATCCATGTGGTTCTAGGACATTTTGGAGTGAATGGAGAGCCTAGTTATTTGTCCATAAACTACCAACTTTATCTGATGCAAAAGAAGACTGAAAACATCAATATATTGACACATATATTTTAGCCTTTAAAAATTGGAGATATAAACAATGAAATATGTCAGGTAAGTACAGCAATAAATACATAAACTATTTTCTTTTAAAGAAAACAGACTGGATAGGTTTGACTCCCTTACAACCATTTTGAATTTACTGAAGGCATATTTTAAATTTAGAGAGAATAATTTAAAGCAGGGATTAGCACTTTTTGTTTCTCTCTGTGAAGAGACGTATAGGAGATACCAACTTTGGAGACTACATAATCTCTAGAGTAACTATTTAGCAGCACACAACCTGCCATACATTATATGTAAATGAACAGGTCTAGTTGTTTCCAATAATACTTCATTTACAAAAGCAGGTGTTAGGCCTGATTTGAAGCATCAATACAGCTGTACATCAAGATTCTCTGTAGGAAATGACTGAAAGCAGGATGGACCCCTTTCCTTGTGTGTGCCTAGGGCAGCAGTCCCCTGCTGAGAGATACTTGCTCCACAGGAAATTTGAGGTTGGAGTTTGAATTTTCTCTTTCCTTTGATGGGGGTGGGGGGCAGTTAGGGAAAGGAATCTTCCCTTCCTGAACCAACTCTGCCCTTCTTTAAGTGGATCAATATCTGTCTTCAGATATTTGATTGTTTTTGTTTCTGATATTTTCTTTAAGTGGATCAATATCTGTCTTCAGCCTAAGCTGATGTGAGCAATGGTTTGTTTTCTTGCTCCCAGGAAGGAACTGCAAATACAAATGACCAGGTATGCTGAATTGGAGATGGGCCTGAAGAGACAGGCGACAGCGGTTATCCATTGGTTTACTTTTTTAGGCCAAACAGAAGACCAACGATGTTTTCTTCAGGTCCCCAGATGAGGTCTTTGTGAAGTTGCACAACTGGCTGAAGCAGATGATTCTGCCAAGTGTCAGGGATTGTAGATGAGCCATCGTCTTTCCCTGGTAGAATTCTTCAAAGAGCTCTCCAGGTGACGCCGCTCTTGGAGAGATATTTAGCATGTTTCCCTATAGAAAAAACATGCACTGTAAACTAGTCTTGATCACTTCTTCATGCTGTGCTGAAAGACACGCCAGCTTGGCCATTCCCCAAGTGTTGTAAATATACTCATCCCTCCGGGAGGCTTTTGCAGAGAAGAGTATTTCGTTTCTCATAGTAGTCATTGGTCTCTTTTCACAATGCTAAAAAGTATGGTCTTTGGAAATTTTTCAGCAAAAATGAGCAGGAGACACCCTAGATGGGCCTGTTTCTTCTTGTCACTTGAATCATCATCTGCTCTTGACAGCTGTGAGAGTCTTTCCTAACCCCCTCTCCTGTGGCTGGTGCATTTCTGTTTAAGGTAAGGTTTTCAGCAACCTGAATCTCCTTGTGATTGCAGAGAAATGCTTTGACTGGGCTACAGGGACCTGGTGGAATAAGTAGGACATTCTTGGTCACCACTTGCCCATTCCTAATTGCACACAACTCAGTGTGTTGTGTTTATTGAAACAACTCTGCCGTTTGTCAAACTGAAGTGAAGTTGATGCTGACTATTTCACCAGGCCCTCCTGCCGAAAACAAAAACTGTGGGCTGATGGCTGAGAAACAAGGGACTAAGTGCATCCGACATGAAGGTAACTAAAGGCCAGTCAAAATAAAAGCTGGAAAGAGCTCTAATTATTTGTAGATCCTACTGTATGATTATTTAAATGTGTTCCAGTTAATGAGATCTGTCAGTCATGATGGGTTTAGTGGTTAAACAAAGGGATGACGTACCTACTTCACTGAAACTGAATGTGGTGCAATTATTATAGCACATAATAACAAATTGATGATTTATTAGGGGATTACCAGGCATGAGTATTAAGATATGTCATTTTAACTAATCCTTGCAAGAATTCTCTGAAGTCAGTGTCGACCCCATTTTGTGATGAGAAAAACTGAGGCTCATAGAGGTCAAACAACAAGCCCTTCCTCATTGATGGAGCTGGGTCCAAAATCCACATCAGTTTGGCTCTCAAGTCCATGTGCTTCCCTAGTAATCTAGACTGCAGATGATCTGTAGAAGTACTAGAAGTAGAGCTGTTGATGAGAAGCATGGAGAATCATCAATTTACTGACCTTCTGTAGTGTGACCCATCTAAGACCCGGGTTATTTTGTCTTGGCACTGTAAAGTTTTCACCTTTGCTGAAAATGTTCATAAATATGCAATAATGCATGGTTTTTCAGAAAATCCTAGATCAAGCTCTTACCTCTAAGCAATGGATACACTGGGAAGAATTCCCTCCACCACCTCTCTCTTTGCACTTCCCCAGGGACATTTGACCATGCCTGCAGACAATTTTGGTTAATATAGCTGGGTGGGAATTGCTACTGGCATCTAGTAAGTAGAGGATGGGCTGCTGCTAAACATTCTTCAACACACAGAACAGGCCCCTCTCAACAAAGAATTACCTGCCCAAAATCTCATTAGTACCAAGTTTGAGAAACTACTGGAATGTTCTGGGAATTAAAGACAAAACCTTAGAAAGATTGAGAACTCGGCCAAGCACAACTATACGTCTCACCTCCACAGAGAATTCTGTCCTTTCTCCAGCAGTTCTCACACATTCACCCCTTCAAGATGTGCCTTCAACAGAATAAAATCATGCTATCAGTAAACGTTATTAAAAAAAAAAAAAACTCAACTGATGTCAAAGTGAAGCCTCAACTTTTCAGAGAAATCAACATTGGCAGTCATGTTCCATGTTTGTTTTTCCCTCTTCTGTAACTGCTGTTGGCGACCATGTCTTTTTTTTTTCTTCTTACACTGAATACTTTTTCCAAAAAAAAAATGGCATCTTCCAAAACTATGCCTCTTCTTTTGAAACACAGCATATGCTTGTTTAATGTTCCATGTGGCCAGAGCTCCAAACATAGGGCTTTCGCATTTGTTTCTCATCATTTTTGACAATTAGCCTCCCTTATTTCAATAAACAGCTCACTCCTAAAGAGTAGTTCTTAAGTACCATTTATCGTTTCCTGGGTGGAGTAAAGAATTCCCACGAATAAGCATTTCACATTTTTCTTCGCAAAACGTTTTCCCAAGTATTTAAGTCTGTGAACAAACTTATAGGGCAGACAATAAAAGGATGTTGTGAGAGTTGAATGTCTAATTCTTTAGTTTCCATGTTAAGGAAAGCCCCCTACCTCTAAGAATAGCCACTATTTAGCATTCGGGATACAGTTTCCCTTCAGTACAGACAAATGACATTCTTGTGGTCAGTTGTCCAGGAAATTGAATGAGACTTTAACTTGACATATCTATGGATACTTTATTTCAGTTATCTTTATTCTATTAACAATCTCAGAACTTGAAGAAAAAATAAGAGAAAATGGAAATAATTATTATAATTGTTTTGAAAACAAGAAAAAATACTCTTATTTTTGTGGAAATGATTGTAAAGTTTATTGGAAACAAACTTTGTTATGCCGTTTCTCTTGGAAATCAATCAATTCAATCAAATGTCATCATTTCTAAATCATGGAAAAGTATGGAAATGTGTGATTATTTAATTGGGTTTTAAATAACCCTTGTGTTATGGAATTACCATTTTAGGAAAACGTCTACATTGATGTCCAAGTTTCTACTTATAAATCAGAAAGTTGGTTCACTAAGAGACACTAAAAACACTTTAGGCCCCATGTAGAAGATGAAGCCATAGTCTCCCTATTTGTTCGAATGTCACCAAAGCCAAACAAAGTAATGAAATCTAGTCTTTCTCTTCTCCAATTCTCCTTTCTTTTTCTTACATTTAAGTCATCTTTTGTGACTGTATTTCTTTCCAAGAGAAAGGAATTCTAAAATTCAAGAAATGATACTAACTTGATATATTATTAGTGGGCACACATAACAATACTTGCCTTAGGCTTTGCTCCAATGCTGTCAAATGAAGGAGAAAGGCCATGAAATTAAGAAGTCTGGAAGGAGATTGATTTAGAAGAAGCAATAATCTTTTCTGGTCCCAGTTTCCAACAGCTTAGAAACAAGGTTCCTACATTTATATTGTTTACCTCACAAAATCAAAGTGCTTGTGTATCTACAAATGTATAATTAATTTGATCATGCACACGTGTCTATAAAATGCATTATAAATAATATGACATGTAAGTAAATTCAGCCAAGAGATAAAATAGATTCCAGGTCTATATTGATCATTTGTTTGTCCTCCAAGGAACTTTTCAGTTGAAAACTGATTATTAACTTTCGTATTGTATCTTATAAAATTTCTTCTTCTCCTCCTCTTCCTTTTTTTTTTTTTTTTTGTTGTTCAGAATGAGGTGATATAAACATAGATCTAATTCTTCTACCTGTATGACACTGTGAGTTTGCAAAGAGATATTTCATAGCCTGGATTTCTTTGTGTGTGATTTTATTGGTTTGTGAAGCAGGCTGCTCCTCCCTGGAGAAATTAAGTCCTCAGACTTGTGGTTGGCAAAGTCTTAAGTGCTCTGCTGTGCTCCCCTCGGGGGATGGAAGTGTCTCAGGTTGGTCTAGAGTGACTTGTTTCACTGAGCAGCTTGCTACTGTTCCAGAAGAAACTGCCAATTGGCAGCCATACATGAGTGGTCTGGTCAATTAGCAGGCTTCTGCTCAGTCCTTGCCCTTGAATACTGTGACTTGCAACAAGCATGTTACCTAGATGAGGTAGAAACTCAGGCATAGGGAGTAACTGGCCAGGACCCAGTGGCAACACCAAGTGACTGAGACAGTGCTTTAGTCTTCTACCCCAATCTCCATAAGTCCTCCAAACATACCAAATACACATAAAATCTAAACCAAATACACATAAAATCTATGCCAAACAGAGTGGGCTTGCTATGGCTGCCTATTCAAGACAACCATATAGTTCTCCCCTTCCAAACAGGATTTTGCCTGTGGGCCATTCTTGCATAAAAACTCTGAAATTACCACTGCCAATAGTTTAGGAGAATATACTCCCTGGATTAAAAATGAATTATGGCTGATATTGTTTATTCACTTCTATTTCTGTAGTCACATTGAGATTGTTTGCATTATATAGCTCATGAAAAGAAATCTTTATAAAAGTGAAAAATATACAGAAGCTTGTAGTATCTGGAATTATAAGAAACCAGACTAACAGTGACTAGAAGTATCTTGGAAAATGAAAAGAGACACTTAGAAAAAGCTCTGAGGAATTTAACTGAATAGAAGCCAAGTGGGAGAAAAATTCAGATGATTTTAGTAGTTTCTTTCTCCACTTAGGCAAATGTTTCTTCCCCCCCCCCCTTTTTTTTTCAATTAAACAAGCATTCATTGAATATTCTACTCTTATAGGACACACTATGCTCCCATGTGATCTGTGCTGTGATAAATGTATGTATACACAAGAGGGACTTCTGGGGCTAAGAACACAATGAATAATACAATTTTCAGGTGTGTGTGTGTGTAGGCATGGGTATACCTGTATGGGTCAGCAAAAGAGGCAAGGATTTGTAGAGTTGGGTCCTGAGGAACTAAATGGAGTTATCTAGTTGAACCATACAGGGAAGGGTATTCCAGAAAACATCAGCTCAGAAAGTACAGAGCACATGGTAGGATAAGTGTTGACAATTCTATATTGTCAAATCTCAGATTTTTGTGGTATCTAAACCGGTTATAAAAAGCTTTTAATAGAATAAATTAGTTAAATTTTATCTTGTAAATGATGGAGAAACTTTTACATATTTTAAGTCAGTGGCCTCATCAGATCTTTGAGACAAACAAGTCTAAAGGCTCAATGCTGCATTGATGAAAGTTGGAGATTGGAAGCAAGAAAGCACATTAAGAAATAATTTAGTCAGGAATCTTTGGTTTCAAGGCACAGAAATCTAAATTGATCTAATTTTATCATTACAAAGAATGGACTGAATCTTAGAGCCACGGGCGAGAGTAAAATTGTCCTTAGCAATAACTCTATAAAAATCAGTGCTAAATTAAAACTATACTAAGATTCTATCTCACTCTAGTCAGAATAACAGAATAGCAATTATTAAGAATACAGGTAATAAGAATGTTGGTGAGAATATGGGAGGAAAGGCACACTTATACATTGCTGGTGAGACTGCAAATTGATACAACTACTATAAAAAACTGTATGGAGATTCCTCAGAAAACTTGGAATGGAACCAGCAATTGGCCTAGTTATATCCCACCCCTTGTATATACACAAAGGTTTTAAAATCAGCATGCTGGAGTGATGCAACCAAATCAATGTTTACAGAAGCTCAATTCACAAAAGCTAAGTTGTGAAACCAATCTAGGAGAACTTCAGCAGATGAATGGATAAAGAAAATGTGGTATATATACACAATGGAATATTACTTGGCCATTAAAAGAATGACTTTATGACTTTTGCCAGTAAATGGATGGATCTGGAGACTATCATGCTAAGGGAAATAAACCAATCCCCCAAGACAAAGGCCAAATGTTCTCTCTGTTATGTGGGTGCTAACACACAATAAGGGGCAGGTAGGAAGAATAGAAGTTCAATGCATTCGGTTTATTAAACCATGGGGAATGAAGAAAGAGAGTGAAATGGGAATAGGAAAGACAGTAGAATGAATTGGACAGAACTTTTCTGTGTTCATATATAAATATACGACTAGTGAAACTCCACATCATGTACAACCACAAGAATGGGATCCTGATTAGAATAAGAATAATTTTACTCTGTATATGTACAATACATCAAAATACTCTCTACTATCATGTATATCTAAAAAAAAAAAAACAAATAAAAAAAAATCAATGCCATTAGGATTTTTCTTCTTCTACCTCTTGTTTGTACCTTGTTCTGTATCGGGTTCCTTCAGATTATTTACTAGGTTAAATCTATTATCACAGGCAACTGCTTAGCCAGGTAATTTAAATGACTTTGGCTGAATGCTCTGTCTACCAACCTTGAGTGGAATGGAGACAATCAATAGACAAACCATTAAAGTTAAGGGATGAGATGTTTTGATGTTTCAAGCCCACCTGCCTTTTTAATACCCATTTCTACCTTCATAATTAATAAGAGAACACTAACCCTCAGTTCCTTTAAAGATGTCCTGGGTCTAGCCTCATGCAACTAATCATAGTATGCTTGGGATATGAGGTGTCCCTCCGAAGCTCCTGTGTTAATGCAGAAATATTCAGAGGTAAAATTATTTGCTCAGGAATACTGTAACCTAATCAGTCCATCCTACTTTGAATGGACTAACTGGGTGATAATTGCAGGCAGGTTGGGCCTGGCAGGAGAAAGTGGGTCACTGGGTGCCTGCTCTGGAAGTGTTCATCTTCCTTGCAGCCCCTTCCCCTTCCTCACTCTACTCCTTATCCACCATGAATGGAGCACAGGTCCTCCACCATGCCCTTCTGCTATGATGAGCTGCCTCACTTTGGACCCAGAACAATGGATTGGCCCACGGTGAACAAAAATTCTGAAATGTGAACCATAAACTTTTTCTCCTCTAAGTTGTGTGTGTGTGTGTGTGTGTGTGTGTGTGTCTGTGTGTGTGTGTGTATACAAATTATTTTTTTTGATCACAATCATGTAGTTTTATTCTTTTTTTTTTTTCTGAGTTGTTCTTACTGATATTTTGGTCACAGCAAAAAAAAAAAAAGCTGACTAATGGAAACATTGAAACGTTACAATATTATTCTAGACTTTTTCATTCTTTTCCTTTTGAAGGGTTCTTTGAAACACACTAATTCCACTGAAATTTCAAAGAAAGTGTGCCAGCAAGAGTTTCTATAAAGCCATTTTCTCTTTTGATAAAGGAGGAGTTGGACTTGGTTGGGGGCACTCTTTTCCCTTTTCCAATTTTCTTCTTTCTCTTAGAATGGATAGAATATTTTGAGCTGCAGTAGCCAAATACTGACCATGAGTCAATACATATGTGTGAAATTCCAACACAATGATAAAGATATAGGTCCTGGCTGGACATGGTACCGAATGCCTATAATCCCAGCAACTTGGGAGACTGAAGTTGAAAGATTGCATGTTCAAGGCCAACCTCAGCAATTTAGGAAGATCCCATCTCAAAATAAAAAAAAAAATACAAAAATGTTTGGGGATATAGCTCAGTGGTAAAGTGCCTCTAGATTTGATTCCCAGTACTGAAAATAAACAAACAAACAAACAAATAAATCAATAAAAATAAAGGCATAGACCCTAAATTTTTTTGAATCACTATAACTAATGAGAACAACATTCTGCCTACAGAATTTTGTTATGTGAAAAAACAAGTCTTTTTTTTTTCCCCGTAAGCTACCATTAGCTCTCTTCTGAGTACTTGAGCCAAATGTATGTCTAAGTTTTATAATACTTCTAGAAAAAATAATGTGGCCATGAAGGAAGGACAAGTAAGAAATTGATAGCCACTGTTCAGAATGCATTTCCAGGAGAATTGGCTTTCTTGAAAGAAAGGAGATAGTCCCTGTTGGAATCATGGTAAATGATGCAGAACCCTAATACGGGGTTTACTGCAGAGATATTTGTAAGACTCATCACCTTGCCAAGGCACGGGTTGTGGATAAATACACTGGCAATGGGGACAGAGGAAGGAGAGTTTGTTAGATTCATGCTAGAGGGAAAGTCAAAGGGACTTTATTCATTTTAGCTGTACAGTGGCTCAGTACTGGAGACTCCCCCAAGTAGAGGACAGTAATAATGAATGAAATATGTAAATAGCTAAAACTGTTTTTGACAGAAACAGAAGCATAGTATCAAGCTCAAGGAATTTTATGCTAATACTTCCTACCTATCTGTCAACTATCTATATTTATTCATCCATCATGTATCTATCTATCTATCTGTAAATATCTATCTGAGTGATCATCTAGCTTGGTAAATGTCAAGTTAATAAACTCCCCAAATCTTGCTTGTAATAGGATTTGTAATCATGAATAAGATTTAGTAATCATGAATAAGTGAATGTTATCATAAAATAAAATATGTGTAAATTCAAGAAGAATTGAAGCAAAGAGAAAGCCAACTCAAGACAATAAGCACAAAACATGCTTGGCATGGAATCCTGTACACCTCCTTAGGTAGAACAGTGAATGCAGTTAAATGAAAAACTAGAGAGGAATAACTGGCAGCCACTAGAAATGAATCTTAATATTTACAGTGTTCCCAGTTAGAAAAGCAAACCAGATACCTACCAGAATCACAGCTCTTTGTGATGTGCAACCAGAGAGAGGTTTCTCCTAGTCATCTTCAGAGAGGTTTCTGTGGAAATAGACTTAAAATGAATTTGGGAACAGATTTTAGAGAAGTATTTCTCATGATATCCCTCCATCTAGAATGATGGTATAATGTCAAGTATAACTAAGTATATGTTTTCCTCTGGATTTGGAGCAAGTTAGGTTAATAACTACAATGGTCAGTTATGTCTGGAATGCTCTGTTCTTTTCTGGGAATATTTTACATAGAATAGTCACCACTTGCTATGAACTGTGTACATTTTATATTCTAAACAGTTTCTTGTTGAATGAATAAATGATGGGTTGAGTGAATGCATGAATGGTTACAGGAACTGGACATATTTTACTTAAATAAAAGAGGCCTCGTTTTTTTTCCCACAAAAAGTTTTCTAGATTAGTAATGGAAGCCTAAAATGAAGAAATAGTAACAGATACAAATAAAAAATAAGAACATGTCAACAATGCTAGCAATATCAGATGGTGGTAACTTATTGTTTAGCAAATTCTATCATTTATCTATCCAATGAATTATAAAATAAATGTTTCCTCAACAATTTTGAGAGAAAAGGTTAAGTTTAAGAGTCTTTATTTTGGTATTCCGTTATAACATATGATAAGTGAGGAGACAAAAGAAAAACCAAATGAGTAAAACAGAACAGGCAGAGATTAAGTTAGGCCTAAAGTCTGCCAAGGTCTGAAAAATTACAGATTATGTGGATCATTAATAGATGAGTAAAACATAAAGCAGACTTCCAGTGTTTGTGAAGAATTACTCTTGGAAGCAGATAGGATGGAAATGTGTTATGAGTTTATGTATGTATCTGATCCTGAGCCAGAAAGACATTCCAAGCATAGCCATAGAGTGGGTTGCACATGTGAATGTCCTGAAAAATCCAACCATAATTCTATTTTCCCAAGTTGCTTAGCCTCTGACTGACATGTTCTTGGAAACATAAATATGCAGAACACTGTAGAGATCAGAACAAATTATATGACTGTTTATATACAGAGAAATATTTTAATCTTTGTAGCGTATACGATTAGTATTCCCCAAGAATTATTCACCAGATGCTGATTAAAATTCTAATAGTATTAAGAATCATTTACCTTTTCTCTAAAGTATTTTAATAGCTTCCACCTTACGCGAAACCACAGTTATTTTACATGCAAAGGAAACAGAAAGAAAATGGAAAGAGCCAGGCAGCAAGGGAGTTAAATGGGAAGGCCAACCACAAAATTCCAAGTATTTTAATGGATACTCTTGGTTTTCCCTGGCTTTTAAGAAGAAAAAAATAATAATAATCTGCACTTTTGCAATCTGAAATCAGTTTAGTTTGTAAAGTCTAGTACATTTAGAGGCAGAAGTTCTCCAAGATGTTAGGTGAGAGGCGGCTTTTGAAATCCCACCCACACAGAAATCGTTTCCACAGCTCGGCTGCCGGTTACCCTTCCGTCTCTAGCCAAGCCCCTCCGTGAAGAGTAATTCATCACTCCACAATCAACCATCCCATTGCTGAATACATCTGATGCAAAATGTTCTTCCTTATGTAACTCCAACGTCATGCGCCTTTTTAGCCTGTGAGTATTTGAGAGGTTGTGTTTGCATTAAAACCTGAATTATGATGATTTTCAGTTCCTATGGGCCCTTTAAGAAAGGGTCTCTTTTTAGAATTTTTGTACTTTGCGTCCACTGTAGAGTGCTGGTCCACGTGTGTTTTTATACAGTTCAAACTCATTTTTTTCACACTGGCTCTCTTGTGAAAGTGCCATGTCACTGCCTGAAATGCCAGTGGCCCCTGTGACATTGCTGCTTTGCCAGGCAGAGCTGGCTGCGACTGCTGGCTGCGACTTATGGCTGCTCCTCCGGAGCTACTGTTTTGCTTTGGCCATTTATTGTAAGTATGGAAAAGAATCTTCATGATTTTTTTTTTCTATAACACAGGCTGCAACTTTCATCAAGATTTACCAAAGGCTTGGGGTTATTTGTTATAAGGTCTGGTTTCCCTTGCAGACTGTAAGCCACAGGATTCTATGAAGTGCACCCTTTCTATCCCATGGCTTTTTTTTCTTGGCCAGGGTCAATTGACCTTCACCATAAAGAGTGTCCTTGGGTTCCAAAACTGCTCACCAAGGGAGACAATAGTATTTGCTCATCACATCCATCTCAGACAAGCACAGTTTTTTTTTTTTTTTTTTAAATTGGGGTTTGGGATGCTGGGCTTAAGTATGGAACCCAAGGCCTCACATATGGAGCTACATCCTCAGCCCAGGCTGGCATCATTTTATCCCTCAACTTTTCCAGATAATTATCCAATGAGATCCAAGAACAATCATGTTAATATGTGATAGTTGAACACCAGCAATTCCTAGTGTGTTTTGTCCAGTGTTAGTTAATGTTAAGTAAAGGTCATTCTCTTAGGAAAGGTTCTGCTGCAACTAACAAAAAAACAACTGAAGTTAACTTAAACGGGAAAGAAATTTGTTAGAAGGAAATTAGAGCAGTTCCCAGAATTAGGCTCAGAAAAAAGACAGTGACCTATAAAGGTTTTGCTACAGGGAGCAGCCAAGGCCCAGGTGCAGTAGTGGAGGTGTACGAAGCTGCCCCTGGCACAGCCACCTCTGTGTGTTGTCAGCTGTCACTGCCAGACTCCACGTGCCCCTCACTTCCCACCCTACACTGTTATTGTTCAGTAGAAATTTGCAGTGATGAAATCTCATCTTTGCCATCAAACATAGTAGCCACTAGGTACACGTGGCTATCGAACACTTGGAATGTGGTTGGTATGTCCGAAGAGTTGAATTTTCAGTTTTATTTAATTTGACTTAAAGTGAATTTAAGTAACCTTGTGTAGCTATTAGTTAGTTACCTTACTGGACAACAGAATTCTGATCTATCAGAGCCTATTGTTTTGTGATTATTTGTCAAATTTTTCTAAGATCCACTATTCCACGTGTGAAAAGGGCCACTGAACTTCTACTGCTTGGCTCCTAGGTCTCTGTATTTGGCCAAAGGGGGAAGCAATGCTATCCAGGTCATTGGTGCATTACATAGAGAAGGTATCCACCAATCATTGGAGTAAGATACTTCATTGGGCCCATGTCACAAGGCTGAAAGCACCCAAGTAAGGGGTCTCAAGAAATCAGTGCATCTATCCACAACCATAGGGTCTTGGTTAAAAATTATAACGTTGAGTTTGAATTCTGGTTTTGACTCCTGTTCAGTGACCTTACATAAGGTACTTAACTAAGGTATTTGTTCTTCAGTTTCTTCATTCATAAAAAGGGTATGGAAAGATTATCTAACTCAGAGAGTAGAAATATAAACGCATATGAAGCACAGAAAAGCATATGGTACACAGTGATGTCCCAATGAATGTTGGCTTTTATTGTTGTTGCTTCTAGACACATAAATGATTTGCCATAAGAAATACAATGGGTACTAATCAGCTCCTATAAACACCTGACTAGGTATGACTACCAAGTATGTCTACTACAAGTCATATAAAGACTGCAAAAGTTAAAGATGTCTAAAGACTTTGTTAGTTAATAATTATCAACAACCTGATTCCAAGCAAGACAACCCTTACCTTCTTGGATGGTTGAGAATTTATCTTATTTTGAAAAAAATCTTGCCTTCTAGAAGTAAGAAGTTGTTGGATGATGAGATTTCTACTTGGTATGTCAAAACATTAAAATAAAATTTAAAGCCCCCAGATTGAGGCTGAGAGTGTGGAAACACACACCATGAAGGACACCATGCCAATGAGACTAATTTCTGCTGACTCAGAGGAACTCATTAGTGGCTTCAGAAATTATTCCTGCCATTATACTGAGGGTTTTTATTTTTATAAAAAAAGAAACCAAAAAATGTAGAGAAAAACTCCAGCACTCAGATTAGTACACGGCACACTGCAGCACTGAAAGAAACTAGACTTGCCTTACATTTAGAAAAAAACCAAAAATTCAGTCTTGAACTTTGCTTGGATCTCACTGTGGGCCTTTAATAGGCAATGCTCAGCGTTACACAGTGCTGCCTTCAGTCTTAGATAACCTTTTTATTTATTTAGTTTGTGGAAAGAAAAAAAACCCCACAATAATCCTAAACCTTAAAAGAAATTTCTTTTGTAAAAAGATTTCAGAAAAATGGGAATAAAAGACCTCGCTTATACATTTTCCCTGCCCATAGAAGACATTGCACTAGCCAACACAACTTCCATCTGGTTTTAAAAGCAAACACACATATTTTAGTTCTTTACTGTGTTATAAGCAGTGAATGAAAGAGTTATAATATGACTTATTCCACAGAACAAACCAACCTGGAGATCCCATTTCATATGAAATCAATAAACGTGCCTTCACGTGCATGCGGATATAAATTTTGTTAAGACTCTTACACATGTGTTTCTCAAATGCCACTAGTTCATAGAAAATAACAAATCCCCTAGTTTTCTAGAAACCAAATCAATAAGACATGGAATCTTCATCAGTCAAGAGCCAAGTACTTTGAAGTATTCATACACACCAGCTGGAAGGCACATACCATGCTACACTTAAACCTAAACATGTGCAGCGTATGATATTACTATTAAATTGATTATATTAATGTTCACAATTTTAAGAATGAAAATGAATATTTTTATGCAATTTCTAAGTGAGGCAGAAAGTTAAAAAATAATATCTAAACAGATGCTTTAATTCTTTTTTTTATTACTGATTTTCCAAGAGAATATGACTTTTGTATAGTTTCTTTAAGAAAGTATGTGTGTTTTGAGTTGGTTTTCTGATAGTGGTCATGGTCCTGGAATGGGTTTTCCCAATACCTGTGCCTAATGGTTCCATGAACCATAGCACACATTTGTGAAACAGCTGGAAAGAGCATTTTTATTTATGCAAAAGCAACATGTCCATATGTTAATTGACTTATAACAAGTTTGCACCTATGTTATCAAAACATGAATAAATCTATATTGAAATACTGATATTTACTTCAATTTTTCTCAATCCTCTTTTGAAATGAAAATTCAGAAAAAATACATACAGAATTTTCTGCTTTCAAATAGTAAACTATTAGAGCCAACAAGGAGTGCTCTGGGTAGATCAATTGTGCTTACCACAAAGGCAAGGGCAAAGCAAGTGGTGAACATGTTAGGAGTCTTGATTTTTTTTTTTTATACTGAAATGCAACTTGGTCCTTCCCCAGATCACTTCATGTTAGCAATATATGGTTTTTAGGTTATCTAACATAAGGTCTGTTTATGTTATCTTTAGAAGATAGTGGACAATGGGGTAAGACCATAGCAACTAATGGTCCTACTGTTCCCAGAGTTTTCTAGATATAAACCCTCAACCCAAAACTTCTGAAGAAACATAATCTTCTGTGAAACTACCCCATTCAATTCACTTACAAATCTCTTCTTCCTTCCTCTATCCGATTTCTTACAAATTTTACAATACTCAGTGTCTTGTTACTGAAGGAAGAAATTGATATGTTATTCAAATGAGCTAATAGTTCTTGATGAATGAGAAAGAAAATCTGAGAGATTAATGAAGACCACAGGTACATTTCCTCTTGTTTGGGAAATAAACAAGTGAGGATACATTATTAAGGAGAATTATATAAGCATTTAATAAGCATATTAAAACACCAGAGACCTGGTAGAGATGCAACCAACAGAGAATTTTCTGAATGAAGATAATCTTAGGGGCTGGGAGGGCCAAGTCTAAATAGCTTTAGGAAACTCACAATCAGACTCTCTTCTTAAGATATGTTTATACAATATTTTATTAATTATTTGTGAGTAAACATTTTAGCTGGATAGGTGGCCATTTTCTTTATAAAACCACAGATGGATTGTTCACTTGAGTGACTAATCCTGTCCCTTTTACAATTCATGTTTTATATACACATACAACATAATAATTTAAGATGGTGTCCATGTCACACTTGAGGGTAAATAACTAATTTTGGCAATCATTTTGTAATCTGATCATGAGTAAAGTCTTAATCAAGTGATTGCTTTTTAATGCAGGGATTATATATCTGGTTTAAACATTCCTGATTCTTGGAGAAGAATGAATCCCAATGTAGTGTTTCAAATCACAGTTCCAAAGACTATATTCTTACCCCAAGAATACTCTCCTACTCCAGAGAAAAATATGGTCAAACACACTATCTGCTTTTTTTGAAGATCACCTGAAGTTAATTCTCCCTTTACTTTCTCATCCCAGGAGAACCTCTGGTACCCATTGCTCCATGCTGGGACCTTTAGACAAAATCATGGCAGTGAATCAGAGTTTCAGTCCAAGCCCTGAAAGATACTTTGTATTAAAATGGACAACAGATGTGCACAAAGAAAAGAAATAGATCAAAGATGTGAACTCCATCTGTGAGGATATTTGCAAACACAAAGTATGTAGGTTTTTGTTATTTTAAACTTTCATCAATGCAACCTTCTGGGTGGAGGAGGAAATAAAACTGAAAACTAAAATATGGGAGGGAGAGGGCAGCTATGGAACAGAAAGAGTTGCATCTGTGGAATGGAATGGGTATTAAAAGAAAGCAATTCTACATTTTTAAGCATCTCATTTAGGTAAGCACTGGTGAATGCAGAGGGCACAGGCAGTAGAACAATTTACCAGGATCTCTACATAGGAAGCCCAGGCTTCAGAAGATGTATCTAAATTTCAAAATAACCATATGTAATAAAAAGGTAAAAATTCAGAGGATACAGAGTCAAATCATATTACAACCGCTGATATAAACCATTAGTGTCCTTTGCAAAAAAAAATTGAATGGTTCAATAATTAAGTAGCACTCTTCTGAGCTAAGAATAGCTATTGCATCAGAATTGAAACAATTTGGGAGCAGTAGAGGATATGGTAAGCTACTATGATTTACTGTTTTTATGCTGGAGAGTCTAAAACAGTTCTTGTAAGAAACAGTTGAGACTACAGTTAGTAAATTTGGAGTTTGTAATTTTTACAGTCACTTCTTAAGCTGTGAAATGGACCACATCCCTTATTCCTTATGACTGATCATGGATGGCATGACAGATCATGATGCCTTTTACTTGCTATTTGGTATTCCTAACCCAAAAGAAGTGTTCATGAATTACTACTATTTAATCCAGCTTTCACAATTCTTTGGATGTCATCTGAAGATTTTCGTTTGAAAAGACATTGTGACTACTAGACCCTTGCTTATAGTTTTCATTCTTCTAATGAAGGGTTAAGGCCAGTAATTAGTGTCAACTAAGTTTCTGAATGGCCCAGAAGCCCTACAGCAATGAAGGATGAAAAGAAAAATGGCATTTCCTGTTTCCTGATCGCCAGGAAGTATCAGAAAACTTTAGAGAAACATTTTGCCTTCAGCTTTCCATTAACTGTAGTGAAGAAGAAAATGAAGAAAAATGTTGGGTTTGTCCTTATTTTAAAAGCTTGCTTTTCCTTTTAAGAAATACCAACTAGATAAAAAATAATAGCCACGAACCATGTATTTTTGGATTGGAAAACATTTTCAGATCTATGCAATAATTTTGAAAATCTCTTCCTTTGCTAAAGATACTCATGAAAGGTGGAAGAAAATAGTAGTTCAAACTTTTCTACATAATGGACTTAAATGACAAGTACAACCAAAACAAGTCCCAATGCCATTCCAAATCTAAGTCAGAAGACAGATGGATTATTCTTGAGTGTTTAGATAACATAAATTACAGTTAACCTATTGTATGAGTTAATAAAATTATATCTTGTGCACTGAATTTTTTTTGATGGTAGATATACACACCAATTTTATTCAATGAAGGACATTGTCTTATGAGGTTAAGTATTTCTAAAAGTTGCTCTTAAAATCTTGTTTACCCAAAGCTAATCCACAAAATAGAAGACAAAATTATTTTAAATTTCTTTTATTGTGAGTAGCCATATCTAGTAAAAATAGTTAATTAAATAAATATAAAGAAACAAAATCCAGTATTTTCCAATTTTATTTCTAAAAACGGGTAGATCCCATTTTAAAAATAATCTGTCTCTGACCCAGCTTCTGCAAAACAAGGAAGGTAAAAGATTTATTTGTGCCTTTAAGCAAAGAAACTTCACAGATAAATATGGTAATAATTGGGAAGTAATATTTAGCTTTCTACTCTGATGAAATGAAAAAGGACACAAGGTAAAAACAAATCAATAGTACTTCAGAGTGATCAAATTATTTTTACAGTAAGTGGATGGATTCATGAACAAGTGAGTTTTAAAAATAGAGTTAGAACACAGAAAAATAGGTATGTATGATCAGTAGGCTTAGGAGGGGAAACTAGAATGGGAATTTAGCTTAATAATATAGTCATTTTGATAATTTATAATAATGAGGGGTGGAGTAAAGAATACTATATGCAAAATTAAAAATATAGAAAAAATCCAATGCTTCATTTCCTAGTAACTTTTTATTTACATATTCCTACCATATTTTTAAAGAAATATTATTTGCCTATAGGTAATAAAAATTGTCTAAAAAATAAAAGTAACCTTTTTTTTATCATCTTAGTCTGATGAATGTAACAATATATCAGAGAGAAGGATCTAGTTTAGCAATGATCTAAAAGGTCAACTAGATGATCAGTTCTAAAAACATCAAGCAATGACTGTATCTAGGTACCTAGGAGAACTTGGAGTGACAGAAAGCACAGAAACATTTAAGGACCATAAGAAAAGGCTGATGTTCAAGATGTCAATGAAATGGCGAGATATGTCACATTCTCATAAGTCACAGAAAGCAAACTAAGGGAACAAATTGCTTTCCCCGTTAGGGGATATCACAGGTCCATTTCTGGTTCCCATAAAGCAGAGTTTCTTCTTCCCCAGTCCCATCTTCTGTCAGAATCTGTCATGCACTGCATCTTTCAGACACATCCAAGTGTGTGTGTTTTCCTTGTTCTGCCTATTCCCTTCCTCCAATAGACACTTACCGCCATACTGTTTCTCAAGAAATTCTCTGTCCTTATAAAAATTTTCATCTCATTACCACTAATTCATCTTTTAATAAATGCAATTCAAGCATTATCTATCTAGGAAAGCTTCCCTGATTCCTGTTTGTAGTTAGTTGCATCTTGGCGTACCATCACTAAAATCGTGTGTAATTACAACATAAAAATATCATACATATATTTGTCTCCTTAAGTAGACATCCTAGCATCTTATTTAGCATCTCCAGTATAGGTATGTGCTTTCACATCATCCCCTTCCCCTTAGCATGGCATGCTCGACAATATTTTTCTGGTGATACAAACCCCAGAGACCTAAAAGCCAGACTGTATCCATTCTGGTAAAAGTGTGTCCATAGATGGATACCAGACTGCAAACCATGTGTCTGAAGTTCTTCAATAAGTTCAGAAACAGAGTAAGCATTTAGAAACTTTTATTGTAATTTAAAATTGTCATGGTGTTTGGGCTTATGACTCATTGAACAGAGCTTGGACCAGTTTGACTACTGTTGAACTTGTGTGGTGACTCTTATGTGGCAGGAGCTGTATGATAATCACATTTCAATATACACTAGTTTCACCTTAGACAACTGCAATACAAAAATACATAGAAATATGAGGAAAAAATAAGGATTTGTTTATTCTTACAAGTTTTCACTCATATTTGTAATTGACTTTATAAGTTAATATTATAAGCTAAGTAATAAATGATAATTATATTATTTTAAAAATATTTTTATTAGTGCATTTTAATTAGTAAATTACATTATTTTCATTTCTAATTACATTGACATGTTAAAATAAGCTTCACTAGATTGATTAATTTGGTGAAAAATACATATAGAAATGAATGCAATGATGATGATAATGATTCCAAAGAAATAAAATCTAAAAGAGACTGTACCACTTCTATTTGGAATTATGATCTGTCATATACTAAGTTAAATTTAATTCCTTCATAAACATTATATCATCTATATCATCTAGTGAGTTTGTGTGAGATCTAAGTTCTAGTCAGCTTGTAGGGTATGCAATGTCCATATTAAATATGTTCAATTAAATATGGAAATATAGCCAACAACTCAGAAATAAAAAAAAGAATGAAAGCTGATGTCTACAAAGTCTGAAAATTCATAGTCTAAATAACAGTGTTTACTGATTGCAAATATACAACTTAAACAAAATGTGTACAGATCATGGCATTGAATACAAATAAAGAAATAAATGCAATTACAAAACTTATCCTAACATAGTATCATTCTGATTCTTCCAAAGAGGCATAATGTCTTAATTTTATCCTGTTAATTTATGTATGTTATTTTGTCCTATAAGGTATATCCCTGTCATTTTACCTCTATACTGATTTGAAATAGAATTTATTAAAGAAAGAAAACTGAGATGATAAACTCCAAATAAAAACCTCAGCTTTTTCTTTGAGTATCAATTAGAATATTTGAAGAAAAAAAATTGTTGGTATTGTGAAGTAAAAGAGCATTTTTAGAATATCTTTTTCAAAGAGATTTCTTTACATTTGTATACATTATAAAATTAAATGGTCACATTAATAAACTGTGGTACATTATAACAATTACCTATTATCAAAGCAAATTTAGGAAGGAATTATGTCTTAATTATTCATAATAGTATATATAAGTTTTGAAAAACCTTTCTTGACCTGTAGAAATGATCTACTGTCCTTGGAGGAATATTTAATATGATTGTGATGACGATGTTAGTAATAATAAAGAGCTTGTAGTACTGTTGTTTGGTAACTAAAAATACTTCAACAATTTCTAGTTAACAGTATGACAAATTAAAATGTTCAAGATGTTACATGGTATTATTCTTCCAACACTCCCCAATGTCATTTGGAGTTTTATTTTATTACAAAACGTTCCAAATGTAACCCCTTTTGTCCACATGATTGCCTATTCTTTCCAACCGTAGATAAATAATATCTGATTATTTATAAAAGTGTGGAATGGTTTTCTGGCAACCAGCTGTCATAGCTTCATACTGAGAATTAGGGAATAGGTAGAGTTAGTAGAAATAGAAAAATAAAATAACCAATATTTTACTCATGTCAGATGTCTTTATAAGGTGTTTTGAAATAGAAAAGGCCAGAAGTTGGAGTTGTGAACACATGAAGAGAATATCTTTTAAAAGTTTTACTTTCATAATGACCTGAAGTAATATACAAAGCAAGGTAAAATCCTAGCAGTTTTACAATTGTCTTTGATCTAGAATATTACAATATCTGAAGAAGCAAATAATTTCTTAGATTGAATAATCTAATCATAATAGGTTGTATTTATATAACCAATCATACTCCTCCTTCATGTATGTGTGTGCATGTGTGGTTTTTTCATATAGTTTTTCATGTACCATATCCCTTCTTTTTGGGTAGCTTGTAGGTATTTTCATTTTTTTTTTCTTTTTGAACCCAGGGCCGTATGCATGCTAGGCAAGCACTTTACCATTCAGTTACATTTCCAGGCTCAAAAAAATTTTTTTTTAATTTTTAAATTTTGAGACAGGGTCTTGCTAAGTTGCCAAGGCTGGCCTTGAAATTGTTTTTCTCCTGACTCAGCCTCTTAAGTAGCTAGGATTATAAGCATATGACACTGTTCCAGGCCTATTTTCATAATTTAATATTAAGAAATTTTAGAAATTTCTAATTTTGTCAGGATTTTAGAAATTTCTATTTTTTTTAGAAATTTTTATAAATTTCTAATTTTTTTCAGGATTTATTCTTTCTTTCTAAAAGGAATTGCTCTCATTTAATTTAAGTTATTGTGCCTGTATCAATTTCTATGTTGGGATCCACTGTTGAATTTTTAAGTCATTGCATAGGCATCTATTTATTAATTTTAGAAAATGCTGGGATATCACTGTAAGAATATCGTTATGTAATGATGTTATCTTTTGAAACTTTTAGCAATCTGACCTTAAAACCCCTTTCTACTAATCTCATGACTTAGGTACTATACTTGCCTAGCAAAAGAAAGAAAGAAAAAAAAACACATTGTACATACATAATTAAGTAAAAAATATCTTAGAGAAATAAATGTCTCCTAAAAAGTGTGACTATGCCAACAAAACTTTTATTTACCAAATAACATACTCTTGATATATCAAGAGTTCTAATAGTGCAACCCAGGTTAACTTAGGTTTTTACTTTTTTGTTGGTTTTCTTTGTACCTCTTATTACCCTCCTTTACCCTCGCTTTTCCCAGAATAGGGGTTTAAGTACAAATTCTGTGAAAATGTTCTTAAACACTAAGTCTCCACTCATTTCACAATCTTCAATAGAATTTATGCCAATTGAGAACAAATTCTTATCTATCATTTCTAAAACCTTGGCCATAAAATATGTACTAAGGGATACATTGGATTAGTCATTACTATGCATTGTCATGTTTCTCCATTGCTTAATATTTTCAAGCTACTATCTGGTATGTACTATTCTGGTACATAAGACTATTTTAATCTGATGCTCAAAATTCATCTTTGTCAATGTTAACAATTTTAATCACATTATATTATATACTTTGCATTCATGTAAGGTATGATTTCCATACTTTGCAGATAGATGGGATATGTACACAGAACACAGACACTAACAGTAATTATAGATCAATACCAATCAATTACCTTCCCATTAGAGACAGCTCTATAATTTGAAGAATATTCTGAAAATATCACATATGTTTTACAAACTATTTTATAAAGTCATGTTTTAGTGTGATTATTATTAACATGATGCCAATTTTAACTTTGAATCATAACTCTGCTGAGAAAACACACATTTTTTTTATATAAAGCCAAAAAAAAAAGAAAGAAAGAAAGAAAGAAAAAGAAGTATGTTAACAAGCCAAATGGCAAAACTCTGGCAATGCACAATATAAATCTGCCAAATATGTCCTGCTGCTTTACAGTGTGGCCACCTGCCAAATAGCTCTGCACTGTGTCCTCAATTCGCCTGACAAGAGGAAGTGAATGGGGCCTCCACTATGTTCCTATGGCTCAATTAATAAATGCTCATTGAGAAAACCTTTAATTGTTTAAGTTGAGTATCTTGTCTGGTGGAATGTGTCAGCTTTACAAGATCAGAGCTAATTCCTCATAGACAATTTAAAATACCTGTTTTAAGGACATCTCTTATTTATTAATTATAGAGTTAACATCTACATTTTATTTATTTATTTATTTATTTTTTTTTTAAATTTTTTTTTTATTGGTTGTTCACAACATTACAAAGCTCTTGACATATCATATTTCATACATTAGATTGAAGTGGGTTATGAACTCCCAGTTTTACCCCAAATGCAGATTGCAGAATCACGTCGGTTACACATCCACAATTTTACATAATGCCCAATTAGTAATTGTTGTATTCTGCTACCTTTCCTATCCCCTACTATCCCCCCTCCCCTCCCCTCCCATCTTCTCTCTCTACCCCATCTACTGTAATTCATTACTCTCCTTATATGTAATTTTGTATAGCAATGAGGGTCTCCCTTCATTTCCATGCAATTTCCCTTTACTCTTCCTTTCTCTCCCATCTCATGACTCTGTTTAATGTTAGTCTTTTCTTCCTGCTCTTCCTCCTTGCTCTGTTCATAGTTGCTCTCATTATATCAAAGAAGACATTTGGTATTTGTTTTTTAGGGATTGACTAGCTTCACTAAGCATAATCTGCTCTAGTGCCATCCATTTCCCTGCAAATTCTATGATTTTGTCATTTTTTATTGCTGCATAGGACTCCATTGTGTATAGATGCCACATTTTTTTAATCCATTAATCTATTGAAGGGCATCTGGGTTGGTTCCACAGTCTAGCTATTGTGAATTGTGCTGCTATGAACATCGATGTGGCAGCATCCCTGTAGCATGCTCTTTTAAGGTCTTCAGGGAATAGTCCAAGAAGGGCAATAGCAGGGTCAAATGGTGGTTCCATTCCCAGCTTTCCCAGGAATCTCCAAACTGCTTTCCAAATTGGCCGCACCAATTTGCAGTCCCACCAGCAATGTACAAGTGTACCCTTTTCTCCACATCCTTGCCAGCACTTGTTGTTGTTTGACTTCATAGTGGCTGCCAATCTTACTGGAGTGAGATGGTATCTTAGGGTGGTTTTGATTTGCATTTCTCTGACCGCTAGAGATGGTGAGCATTTTTTCATGTACTTGTTGATTGATTGTATGTCCTCCTCTGAGAAGTGTCTGTTCAGATCCTTGGCCCATTTGTTGATTGGGTTATTTGTTATCTTATTGTCTAATTTTTTGAGTTCTTTGTATACTCTGGATATTAGGGCTCTATCTGAAGTGTGAGGAGTAAAAATTTGTTCCCAGGATGTAGGCTCCCTATTTACCTCTCTTATTGTTTCTCTTGCTGATAAAAAACTTTTTAGTTTAAGAAAGTCCCATTTGTTGATTCTTGTTATTAACTCTTGTGCTATGGGTGTCCTATTAAGGAATTTGGAGCCCGACCCCACAATATGTAGATCAGAGCCAACTTTTTCTTCTATCAGACGCAGAGTCTCTGATTTGATATCAAGCTCCTTGATCCATTTAGAGTTAACTTTTGTGCATGGCGAGAGGAAGGGATTCAGTTTCATTTTTTTGCATATGGATTTCCAGTTTTCCCAACACCATTTGTTGAAGATGCTATCCTTCCTCCATTGCATGCTTTTAGCCCCTTTATCAAATATAAGATAGTTGTAACTTTGTGGATTAGTCTCTGTGTCCTCTATTCTATACCATTGGTCCACCCGCCTGTTTTGGTACCAGTACCATGCTGCTTTTGTCACTATTGCTCTGTAATATAGTTTGAAATCTGGTATCGCTATACCGCCTGATTCACACTTCCTGCTTAAAATTGCTTTTGCTATTCTGGGTCTTTTATTTTTCCATATGAATTTCATGATTGCTTTATCTATTTCTACAAGAAATGCCATTGGGATTTTGATTGGCATTGCATTAAACCTATAGAGAACTTTTGGTAATATCGCCATTTTGATAATGTTAGTTCTGCCTATCCATGAACAGGGTATATTTTTCCATCTTCTAAGATCTTCTTCTACTTCTCTTTTTAGGGTTCTGTAGTTTTCATTGTATAAATCCTTCACCTCTTTTGTTAGGTTGATTCCCAAGTATTTTATTTTTTTGGAGGATATTGTGAATGGAGTGTTTTTCCTCATTTCCGTTTCAGAAGTTTTGTCGCTGATATACAGAAATGCCTTTGATTTATGCGTGTTGATTTTATATCCTGCCACTTTGCTGAATTCATTTATTAGTTCTAGTAGTTTCTTTGTAGACCCTTTTGGGTCTTCTAAGTATAGAATCATGTCATCTGCAAATAGTGATAATTTAAGTTCTTCTTTTCCTATTTTTATGCCTTTAATTTCTTTTGTCTGTCTAATTGCTCTGGCCAGTGTTTCGAGAACTATATTGAATAGAAGTGGTGATAGAGGGCATCCCTGTCTTGTTCCAGATTTTAGAGGGAATGCCTTCAACTTTTGTCCATTCAGAATGATGCTAACCTGAGGCTTAGCATAGATAGCTTTTACAATGTCAAGGTACTTTCCTGTTATCCCTAGTTTTTCAAGTGTTTTGAACATAAAGGGATG
The DNA here is from genome assembly GCF_052094955.1 of Ictidomys tridecemlineatus. Classification (NCBI taxonomy): domain Eukaryota; kingdom Metazoa; phylum Chordata; class Mammalia; order Rodentia; family Sciuridae; genus Ictidomys; species Ictidomys tridecemlineatus. Next base: position 49,038,823 of record NC_135484.1, read on the forward strand.
CTGTACTTTGTTGAATGCGTTCTCTGCGTCTATTGAGATGATCATATGGTTCTTATCTTTAAGTCTATTGATGTGGTGAATAACATTTATTGACTTCCGTATATTGAACCAGCCTTGCATACCAGGGATGAATCCTACTTGATCATGGTGCACAATTTTTTTGATGTGTTTTTGTATTCGATTCGCCAGAATTTTATTGAGGATTTTTGCATCTAGGTTCATCAGAGATATTGGTCTGTAGTTTTCTTTCTTTGAGGTGTCTTTGTCTGGTTTTGGAATCAGGGTGATGTTGGCCTCATAGAATGAATTTGGAAGAGCTCCCTCTTTTTCTATTTCCTGAAATAACTTGAAAAGTATTGGTATTAATTCTTCTTTAAAGGTTTTGTAAAACTCCGCTGTATACCCATCCGGTCCTGGGCTTTTCTTGGTTGGTAGTCTTTTGATGGCTTCTTCAATTTCATCCATTGATATTGGTCTGTTCAAATTGTGTGTATCCTCCTGACTCAGTCTGGGCAAATCATATGACTTAAGAAATTTATCGATGTCTTCACTATCTTCTATTTTATTGGAATATAGGTTTTCAAAATAATTTCTAATTGTCTTCTGTATTTCTGTAGCATCTGTTGTGATATTGCCTTTTTCATCCCGTATGTTAGTAATTTGAGTTCTCTCTCTTCTTCTCTTTGTTAGCATGGCTAAAGGTCTGTCGATCTTATTTATTTTTTCAAAGAACCAACTTTTAGTTTTGTTAATTTTTTCAATAGTTTCTTTTGTTTCAATTTCATTAATTTCCACTCTGATTTTAATTATTTCTTGCCTTCTGCTACATTTGCTGTTGTTTTGCTCTTCCTTTTCTAGGGCTTTGAGATGAAGTGTGAGCTCATTTATTTGTTGGTTTTTTCTTTTTTTGAGGAATGACCACCAGGCGATGAATTTTCCTCTTAAAACTGCTTTCATTGTGTCCCATAGATTCCGATATGTTGTGTCTGTATTTTCATTTATCTCTAAGATTTTTTTGATTTCCTCCTTTATGTCTTCTGTAACCCATTGATCATTCAGTAACATATTGTTCATTTTCCATGTGATGTAGGATTTTTCCTTCCTTCTTTTATCATTGATTTCCAGTTTCATTCCATTATGATCAGATAAAATGCATGGTATTATCTCCACCCCTTTATATTTACTGAAGGTTGCCCTGTGGCATAATATATGGTCTATTTTTGAGAAGGATCCATGTGCTGCTGAGAAAAAAGTATATCCATTTGATGATGGTTGATATATTCTATATATGTCAGTTAAGTCTAGGTTATTGATTGTGATATTGAGTTCTATAGTTTCCTTATTCAACTTTTGTTTGGAGGATCTGTCCAATGGTGAGAGAGGTGTGTTGAAGTCACCCATAATTATTGTGTTGTGGTCTATTTGATTCTTGAACTTGAGGAGAATTTGTTTTATGAATGTCGCAGTGCCATTATTAGGTGCATATATATTGATAATTGTTATGTCTTGTTGGTGAATGGTTCCTTTTAACAGTATATAATGTCCTTCTTTATCCCTTTTGATTAACTTAGTCTTGAAGTCGATTTTATTCGATATGAGGATGGCCACCCCTGCTTGCTTACGAGGACCGTGTGCGTGGTATATTTTTTCCCATCCTTTCACCTTCAGCCTGTGTATGTCTTTTCCAATCAGATGTTTCTCTTGGATGCAGCATATTGTTGGATTTGTTTTTTTAATCCATGATATCAGCCTATGTCGCTTTATTGGAGAGTTTAAGCCATTAACATTCAGAGTTACTATTGATATATGGTTTGTACTTCCATCCATGTTTGATTATTTATCCTTTTTTTAAAAAAAAATTTAGTTTGTTTCTCCATGATTATTTTTCCCCTCACCCTCTGTCTTTACCGAGGCACTTCCCTCTGATGGTTTTGGTTATTGTTTTTCATTTCTTCCTTGTGTAGTGTTTTGCTCAAAATGCTTTGCAATGCTGGTTTTCTGGCTGCAAATTCTTTTAAGTTTTGTTTATCATGAGAGATTTTTATTTCGTTGTCATACCTGAAGCTTAATTTTGCTGGATACAGAATTCTTGGTTGGCATCCATTGTCTTTCAGTGTTTGAAATACATTGTTCCATGACCTTCTTGCTTTCAGTGTCTGTGATGAAAAATTCGTTGTTAACCTTATTGGTTTACCCCTGAATGTAATCTGTCTCCTTTCTCTTGTAGCTTTTAATATTTTCTCTTTGTTCTGTATATTGGATATCTTCATAACAATGTGTCTTGGCGTTGGTCTACTGTGATTTTGTGTGCTCGGTGTCCTGTATGCATCTTCAATTTGTATATCTGTTTCCTTTTTTATTTCTGGAAAGTTTTCTGTAATTATTTCATTCAGCAGGTTACTCATTCCCTTGGTTTGAATCTCTGTACCTTCTTCTATCCCGATGACTCGTAAGTTTGGTTTTTTTATGTTATCCCATAACTCTTGGATGTTTTTCTCGTGATTTTTTACCAGCCTTTCTGAGTTGGCTAGACTCTTTTCAAGATGAAATATTTTGTCTTCATTATCTGACGTTCTGGCTTCTATTTGCTCCACTCTGTTAGTGATACTCTCAATTGAGTTTTTAATTTGGTTTATAGTTTCCTTCATTTCTAAGATTATGGTTTGATTCTTTTTTATAATCTTTATCTCCTGATAAAGGTGCTTAACTTCTTCTTTTATCTGTTTGTGTAATACATTCTCAATGTGTTCTTTCGCTGCTTGAATTTGCTGTCTCGTATCCTCTTTAAGGTTCCATTCCATCTGTCTAAGGTGTTCCTTGAGTTCTTTATATGACCATTTTTCTGATGACTCTAGGTCCTCATGTATATTTAGGCTGTCCTGCATTGTTTGTACTCCTTTTCTTCCTTGCTTTTTGAAGCTGCTCATGTTACTTCTTGTTCTGTTTGACTGCTGAGTTACTGTTTACTCCTATAAATTTATTTGATGCTTGGGAGGAAAGGTATTAGAAGGGAAGGGAAAAAGTCACTAAAGAGAATGAGAGTAAGCAGGTAGAATTCAAGGAAGGGGGGATAGGAAAATTGAAAAGAAATGAAAAGACAAAAGAAGAAAAAAAATAGGAAATAAAAAAAGAAAACAAAATTTTTTTAAATAATAAAAAAAATTAAAATTAAAATTGGAAGAAAAAAAATTAGAAAAAAATTGTAAAAAAAAATTAAAAAAACAAGAAAGAAAAATGAAAATGAAAGAAAACCCGAAATCAAAATTAAAAAAAAAAAAACTAATAAATGCAGTCTTAGAGTTTGATTAACTTCTCTTCCAGTAGGTGGCGCTGTGACCACCAGGCCAAGTTTCTCCTATCAATACGCGGAAACCAATTACTGTGCAGCAGCTCCTCCTCCCAGACTGGGCGAGTCTCCAATCCTGGGTGCCTAGGGCATCCTCTTGTGTCTAGTCACTTCCCCACTTTTCCTCTAGCCAGGCCCCTCTCACAGGTGCCGCTCACCACAATACTGGGTACACGCCAGGTCTGCTGCTCCCGGGAGCCCTGTTGTCATGAATGACTGGGCACACTCTTCTAGTTTGCCATTCCCTCAGACCCTAAGTTTGTAGAGCTTGGGGCTGAGAATCCTCAGCGAATTTTACTGCCCCTTCGGTAGCCACACCCCCGGTAGCTGGTGCAAGAGACCTCAGCTGTCAGCACTGGTGGGAGCAGTAGTCCTGCACCGCGGGTCCCGCGCCACCTCTAATTCCCTCGGTCTGGCTACCGTGCTCACGGGAGAGCTGGGAGAGGCCATTACAGGAGAGCTGGGATTGGCCCTTAAGGTTTCCCCGATGTGTGGAGAGGGAAGGGTAGCGAATTACACACCTGTAGCCGCAGGTTTCAATGAAGTTATCTCCTCCGCCGCAGTCTGATGACGTCAGTTCTCTGCCATGGTGGTATCTCTTGCAAATGGCGACAGTTCGTTTCCCTTTGCCGGGTGACCAATGCAACGGGTGGGTCCTTACTGTCTCTCCCAAGCCCCGTTTCAAACCTGTGGCCACTACCTATGAAGGCTCGGTTGGCATTTACCTCCGTAGGATCAGAAGGGCTGACCAGTTGTTTCAGCCGGATGGATTAGTGCTGAGTCACAGCTGTTTGTCTGCGGGAAGCAGGCGAACGGGAGCTTGAATTCAGCCGATCCGGGTTCAGTGTGTGTTCTGAGAGGTCCAGACTGCTCGTCCCAGATCCACGTCAGCTCAGCATTGCCTAGTAATCCTGAGCAAACAGAATTAGGCTGTTTACGACTCCCTATGCCTGCACAGCTGAAGAGGTCAGAGACTTGATCTCTCCGCGCCCGCCACCATGTTGGAATCCAACATCTACATTTTAGATAAAGGGCAAATTAAAGTACAAGTCCTGTAGGGTTCAGTTAATAATAAATAGAGCATAAACGTAGACTTTCCTCGGTTCCATATTTAAAAATTTATGATTTTTGTTTTTGACCAAATGAATTTCTCAAAAGCAGTGATTCCATCAGAGTCCAATGTTCCCATATTCCTTAAATCAGTTTCGTCTCTGGCTGTCCAAGTGCACAAAGTAAAATGTATCCTTTTTTTTATATATATATATTCATAAGTTAGGAGAAATCCTAAATGAGGAGGAATAAAAGCATTAGAATTAGAATTAGGAATTGGAGAAAACACATCAAGAGGAATAGTAAAAAGTATCCAAGAGAAAGACATGAGGCAATAAAAATATTTAGAATTATGGGATATGTGTGATTATCTAACCTTAATTTTAGAATCTTAAATGTGAGGTCAGAGCTTTGTGATTTCCAGTCCAGTGCTCCTCTTAGTGAAGTTTGTAGACTCAGAGTTTTCCTTTGAGTGTGTATCAAGATGCTGATTTAGGGTCCCAGTGTTTCCTATGTTTGTAGTGTGGTGGCAGAAAGCCATGTTTTCAAGAGATACCCAAAGTGATTCCCAAGCATGTGACCCATGGACTTACTTTCCAAAAACCTGAGTATCTCACAAACTCCTGTAGATAGAGGATAGCACTGAAGGTTGACCAGTAAAATGATATAAATGCAAGAAAGCAAGCACATTTAAGGTTTTTCAATTGCCATGTATCTATGAAACCATACAGGAGAGCAATGACTTCAAATGTGACACCAGTGTTTTCATTTGGACCTTTGAGGTAGGCCACGTCCTGTGCCAATTTGTAGTAACACCATGATCTCCCAAGAAAGGAACTGTTTTATGTTTTTACCTCTTCTCCACGTTTCTCCCCTGACTCCTGGAATGGTTCACATAAAGGTAGGGTATAAATAAAGTACCAGGGAGAAAACATGCTCCAGGAATTTGTCTCTGAGACTGTCTTGTCATAAAAAAATCGTAACATAGACAAGTGTCAGACCCCTTACACTGCCCACATTCGGAACGTCTGGGTTCAAGCAGGGCTTTGCATTCGAGAAAACATCAGTGTGTGCAGAGGTCGATGATGAGGGCTGGGATTATTTACCGATGAAGTGAAGGCTTCCAGGAAAGCATGAGGGTATCTCATGAGGGCTTCTGTCCAAGTGTGTACCCTCTAGCTAATTTGTTAATGCTTTAATGTTCATCTATTGAATTAAGGTAGTTCCCTTATTAAATTTCAAACAGTCTTGGGAAAAAGAGAACATATTATTTGTATCACCAATGATAACAAGATACCTGTTAGTTTAACAGTAGATAATCAATAAATCTCTGCTAAATAAATGAATTAGTGAACAATTAAGTATCTGCAGCAGCAATTGAACTTATTAGATTTATAGAGAACTAGCAATTAAATCCAACTCTAATGGGCTGACCTGGATGAGTTATTTTGGTTCCATGCCATAGCCTTAGGGAATGTAAGTCTCAGGCCGAGGGGGGACTGGAGGAAGGCTCAGCAACAGGACACATGATGTGGAGGAGCAGATGTGACGCACCCATGACTTTGTCTGCTATCAAGAATGCACAGCATTTACCAAATTGAGGATACAGATGAATGAATGAAGACAGCTAGGGCTCATCTGATATAGGCCATCTCTAGCAAAATGTCAACCACTCTGCAGGCACTTTCATGGTGCTGCCAAAACTTGGAGAGTATCAGGTGAGTGTAATTAATGGGGCATTGGTGGGATAAGCATCAATGAACACAAGACTGCATCCACTTGGCTACCTGCTGCTACAATTGAGCCACAACCCTGTGTTAACAGGGAGACAAGAGCGAACTTAAGATGATTAAAAAATTTTTTGTTTGTTCTAATTAGTTATACATGACAGTAAAATGCATTTTGACACATCATACATAAATGGAGTATAACATTTCATTCTTCTGCTTGTACACCGAAGAGAGTTATACAGGTCATGTAATCATATATGCACATAGAGTTGTAACGTATGATTCATCTTTCCTACCCCCATATATCCCCTCCTCTCCCTTCACTCACCTCTGTCTAATTCAAAGTACCTCTATTCTTCCCTTGGAATCCCCACCCCACCCCTTATCATGAGTTAGCATCCACATATCAGAGAAAACATTCAATCTTTCATTCTTTGGGGATGGCTTATTTTGCTTATCATTACATTCTCCATCTCTATCCATTTCCTGGCAAATGCCTTAATTTCATTCTTTTTGAAGGCTGAGTAATATTTCACTGTGTATATGTACCACATTTTCTTTATCCATTTGTCTGGTGAAGGGAATCAAGGTTGGTTCCATAGTTTAGCTATTGTGAATTGAGCTGCTAAAAACTTTTATATGACTGCATCATTGTAGTATGCTGATTTTAAACCCTTTGTGTATAAACTGAGGAGTGGGATAACTGGATCAAATGGTGGTTTCATTCCATGTTTTCTGGGGAATCTCCTCCATACTGCTTTCCATAGTTTGTTCCACCAATTTACAGTCTCACCAGTAAAGTATTAGTGTTGGTGAGGATGTGGGGACAAAGGTATACTTAAGATGATTTTTAAAATAGTAACAAAAAAGGTAATAGAAGAGCAGTTATGTTTATAGTCCTTTCTGTAAAACTATCTCAATGATGGAATGATGAGAGTAAGTGATATTTCTATATTTGATTACCACCAAAGAATTTTTTCTTCATATCTAAAATATGGGTAATGATACTTCCTTTATTGGTCTGGGGAAGTGAAAGATTTGGTCAAGAATTCAAATAGCCTTTAAGTAGAATTGCATCTTAACACCTACTGTTTAGAAGAAGCTGAACTTGAACATTTTTTTTTTTGGTAGATAAAGAAAAATTTTGTTTATCTTCATGACTTATAAGATATAACCTAGATACTTTATATTAAGATTTTTATTTAAAAATTATTCTTAGATTTTTAAATAGTTAAAAACAATTCCTTTGCAAACCAAAATAGTTACTTTTGACTTAATGTTTAGCTCATTTCCCCCTCCTCTATAACCAAAAAGTAGAAGTTTTTACAGGTAAATATAAATAATACTTATTTTTTCATAACCTTATTTCTGTGTTATCTACCCATGGAAAATCATTACTGTGTGATTCTAGCAGCTTGGAACATTTTTATTGCATTCATTATAGTGAGAAGGCTCTGAACTCAGGATCATGAAGCCTGTCTTTTCATAGTTGTTATACACATAATATCAGAAAGCACCAGGCAAAGTTTCCTTTACTGAGACTCAATTGTCTTATTTCTAAAATGAAGTATGTGGTTTCTGTCTACTTTACAGCACAATTATCTCATTTTTTTTCCTCTGAATTCACTTTACTTAGTGTGACTTTAGGACTAAATTGTTTATCCATTGTTTTGTGTCCAAAAAACTTCAGATTCTGAGAATAAAGTCCATGTCTAATATATTCTTTCTACCCAACAAATCTAGCAGGTGCTAGATACAGAGTAGGCAATCCATATTGATTGGTAAGAATATATTAATGGCTATGAAATCTTACCCAGCAATCAAGTTTCGGTAGTAGCAAAGGAGCAAATAAATGTTGGGGCAAATACAAACACAGGTGATGAGCAAAAGAAAAGTTGAGAAAAATAGACTTAGATATTATGAATGAGAGAAAAATGAAGTGAAGGATTAATTAAAATTCATAGGTTAAACTCAAGAAATGCATTTAATATGTTTTTTAGCTAAGGAATCATGTGCAATTTCATTCAACTACAATTTAAATCAGTTGTCTAGTAGTAATGCATCAAATATGCAGCAAGATATGCAAAAAGGATAAAGGGAAGGAAATTATTATTTCATTTGTCAGTTATGTACCAGGGTCTGAAAAGATGCTTTGTATAAATTCTTCAATTGAAAGAAAGAATGTGGTTCTGCTAAGCTATAGACAGAGCAAAGGGGAAAACAATCCTAAAGATAATACTTACATTAAGAAAGATGGGGCCATCTGAAATTCCAGTGTTATGTGTTTTCCTTTCTTGGCATTAGGAGTTATCATGGAGTATGAACGTATTTGTTGATGCTCAATAGAAGAAAGCCCGAGAGAGCTGGAAAGGATAGAGAGTGATTGATTCCAAGAAATGTTGTCTATGATCCAGCTTTAAAAATGGCAAAGCCTGTGTATAAACTGCAATTCATAAGTAAACAGAAAAATCACACTGTGTTCTTTCACTTTCTACTAAACTTACCAAAGAAAGTAGAACAAGTGAATTAGAAGATACATTTTGGGGAGAGGTGTTGGAATAATCCACAGAGAAAACAGACTAAAAGTGAAGTTAATAATCATGATTTGTAGGGGTGGGAATGTCAAAATAATAATCTTTTTTTTATTCTAAGAAAAAATTGAATTCTAATGGCTCTCTGATGATATACCATATTTTAGGGAACATTTTTTTTTGTGTGTGTGTGTGTGTGCCAAGTTATTGATAAAGGACATTTTCCTATTGACTCTAGATAAGAATAGGGTAAAGGTGCTATTTTCTGCAGAAATTCAAAGTCACCAAAAACACATTTCAGTAGAGAATGTAAAAGTAGGTTTAAGTCAAGGGTAAAAAGGTATGAAAGTGGCATTTTAAAAGAGAATGGGGTGTCATTAAAAGTTTATTTCATGACAGAGAAAAACTCTGCTGGATTTGATTCTTCCAGCAGATTCTTTCTCCTCCCATAAGCAATGTCATCACTGGGTTAGAATATGCAAGCAAATTGTTTACATGCATTGTTTTTTTTTTTAAATGTACTATAAATCAGTAGAGTAGAAGGCACACATTAATAAATAACTTGAACTTTCTTTAACTTTTGGAGATTTGAGATTTGAGGCAGCTTAAAAAAAAATGCATTGGCCAGTCCAAACTTGGTAGATCTCTCTTTTATTTCCTTAAGTAAATTTTCTTAACTGCCAAATAGAAAAAAAAAATTCTAATTTATTAATGCTTGAATGAATAATTCACTCTCAGACACTGAATGTTCCAAAACAAACAAGCCAGTTTGTGTATTTAGTTATATGAACTTTTGAATGTAGTGTCTCATAAATCGAATACTTTGTCGATCGTAAAAAACAGAGCTGACCCCCGAGGGCTCGGCTATTCATTACCTCTCACTGTAGACATCATGTCTTCCCCTTTGTTGTTTCCTCCTCATGGAACTGTAAATATTTTATATATTTTCCCCTATTAGGGGCTGGTGTGCTCCTTACTAGGCACTGACTGAACTTTAGTATGGTTTTAGAAGGTTTTCCAGGATATTCTTCTGTCTCAGTAACGATGCTAGATGTGATTTATTTTCTCATATAAATATGTGGTGTTTACTAGCATATTCAAATTCACTAATGAGAAGATTGAGCTTTAGGAAGGTTGATATATCATCAAGATCCTTTAATACCCATGTTTTGCACTCTTCCATGGACAATTACCCATGTTCTTTGCCTGGGATCACTCTTTTGCCCCATGTCATCCCGCAGGCCTGATGACATCCTCCTGACTTTGGCATTACAAATGCTTCACCTGATAACCTACTCTACACTGGGTCCTTGTTATACTTGCATCACCTTTGTGTAGATCTATTGTTTTTATTCATACAACAAAGTACCTGAAGCAGGCGAACTTTATAAAGAAAAGAGGTGTATTTAGCTCCCAGTTTGGGAGGCTGAAAGTTCAAATGATATAGTGCCGGCTCTGGCAAGGGCCCCATGAAGGATTACATGATGGAAAAGGAAATTATATCTGAAAACAGGAAGCTAGAGAATGACAGGGGTCTCATACTCTCTTCCAAGGGCATACCCTTATTTTTAAAAATTATATTAAATTTAAATTTTATTTTTTTTCGGGAGCACACCCTTATTGATCAAACAACCTCCCACCAAGCTCCATCTTTTTCAAGTTCTACACCATCTGTATACCACCAAAGCGGGGACCAAACTTCCAAAACATGAAACTTGGAGGAACACACATAAACCCTATCAGGTTATAATCTCCTTCTACTTTTCCCTCAGTACAATTGGGGATTGTCAATATGTGTGATTGTGAATATCTGTGTCTCATATTCTCTCATAAGGTCCATGAGGGAGAGGATTTTATCTTCTTCACTCCCCTTGTTGCATTGACCATGAAACTGACAGAGTGGGTGCCCAGGGAACACTGGTGAAGGCGTGAGATAAAGTAAGATCCAAAATCAAGTCTGTGTGACTCCAAAATCAAGGGCCTATCCACTGCAGGAGTGGTTGCTGTGCCCCCATGACCCATTCCTAAACATGGATTTGCAAGTCTCAGTGGCTACCCATGAGCTATTTAATACTCCATATCCTACTGCCATATTATTACTAGACTAGAATCTCACGGGGAGCAAGTCCTATAGTTGACCTTTACAGTAAGCAAAGATGTTGGTGGTTGGTCTTCAATAAGCACTTGATTCATAACATTTAAGGTTTTAGTCTATTGCAGAACATCCTCCATTCCACTACAGCTGTATTCTCATCACAGTTGTCTGTTAGGCTTTGCTCTTTGGTTATAATGACTGACAATCCTAATCAGGAAAGCCTATGCCTGCTGCTAGTTCCAGTTTTTCTCCTTTATTCTCAGATGACTGAGGTGATCCAGTTTTCAAATGCTCGAAGAGGTGAACTGTGTTATGTCTGGGACAGGCTCCATGTTTTTATTATCTACCACACAACTCAAATAATACAGAAATTCAGCTTGAAAAATGAACACTTTCCACATTTAAAAGGGAGTTACAGGTTTTGGGAGTTACATATATTCTTCATCCCATTTATAAAATCCAGAACCCGCAGCTAGCCACAAAACGGGACATTTAATACTCTTCTGCTTGTGGGTCTTTGTGATTTTTTTCTTACCCATTTCCCTCCCCATTCTAGACCATCCCCTTTTCCTTTGTGTGTGTCTGTGTGTTCTTTAGAGTTTTGTGTTAACTTCAGACATGTCATTGATCACAGATATATATTTTAAGAAAAAGAATGCTAAAATAATTCCTTTCTCAGGCCTTAAAGATAGATGATAGGTCAAGACACTTTGCTTCATAGCCAAACATACTAAGGCACAGAGTGACATGGCAGTAATTTGAATTGTGAGTGCCAAAAGTGCTTGTTCAGCACTAACAAGAAATAAGAGAACAGGATCAGTATAATCACATATTCTTATTAGATTAAAAAGGGAGAGAGAGCAGTGCCAAGGTTATGACATGAACTGACAAGACCAAAGGGGGAAAAAAAAAAGATAGTTTTTCTGATGCTTCATCCACTATTTGCAGGCATATGAAAGAATAAAAATAAGCCCCATGGCATGAGTTATGGATGAAGTATCTGCCTTTAGTTTGGAATTTCCTGGCATTTTTCAGCTTGTGACACAGACTTGATGTGATTAAACAAAGGCTTTTCTCCAAACTTAAAGTTCCTAAAAAAAAAAAAAAAATACTCTCTAACTTGTTTTTAAATGAGAGCAGATGCCTCTATTTCAAGAGCTGACTACCAGGATTTGAGAAATAAGTGAAGAATGGAGGCCTGTTTGGGTAGAGGCTAAGATAACAGCAGGCCATATGTACCTTTTGGAACGTCATCTTGTCCCCCTGCTCCCTAACAGCAGAGCCTGCATTCTTCCACAAGATGAAGCCAGGGTGGAGGATGGCTTCCTGCAGACTGGATTTCCCCTGGACACTCTTGGGGCAGTCCCCTGAGAAGGCACAACCTCAGAGCCAATCTTACCCAATGATGTGAGCCACAGTAACACTCCTCAGGAGAAGGAGTCTATAAAATAAGTATCTACAGATGGGTGCACAAGATGGCCAATTTGAATGATCCTGAAGTTTCTTTCCAGATCTTCATTCTCTGATGCTCTAATGGGGGAGTAACCCTTCAGAGGAGGCATAGCACATGGCACTAGAGGTGGCAGGGAGCTTGGAAATGGTACTGGGCTTTTTATGAGACTGGGTTTGCTATTGATAAAGAGCACAGTTTCCAAAAAAAATATTTTTGATTGGAATTTATACTTATTTGTCTATCAGGTATGCTCCTTTAGACTTATTATTTATAAATAAATACCATCCACAGTCTGGCATATGTTTAAATAGTGTGTATGTGTGCCCATTATTCTGTGTGAATCTTCTAAAGCCTACCCCCATTCATGATATAAATTCTTGCTAGTTAGCTCACAAGTTCTTGACTTCCAGGGCTGTAATGTCTGCAGTTAATCCACATTAAGGTACAATAAAGCTTCATGTTAAGAAAAGTATGAGGAATTGAAAATCATTTTGCCTTAAGACAAACTCATTTTGTAATGGCTTTCACCATTCCTTACTTTTCCTAAAACCTTTGAACCTTGCATTCTATTTAAAAAATTGTTTTTAATGTAACCTCAGGAATTTCAGGGTGCTTTGGGAACTTAAGCATCAAAGATCATATGGTATATATGTGGTGTCAAAAGTTGCTACAGTTGATTTGAAGCTGTGCTTTAGTATTAGACCCATCAGGGGATGTGAAGAACCCTAAAGGGTAAAACCTGGAAGTCCATGGAAAAAGCTCATCGTAACCACACTGTCACAGACAATCTTTGACTTCATTAAATGTTGATGACATTAAGCAATTAGCCATGGGGAATTAATTGCAATTTTCACTAATAGTCTTTAAACAATGATGGGCCTGAACAGATATGCACTGAGACCCAAAAGAAGTGAAGTGGGAAGGAAGAGACATTTTACAGAAGAGCAGAATAACTTAGCAGTGGGTTATGAAAGGTGACAGGAGTCAGAATTAGTCACTTCCTCTTAATGCCCCTAAAGTGCTTTTCTTGGGGCCTATTAGAGTAATAGCCAAGAGTCTTACCTATAATGCAATCAGTAGTAGACATGCATGTCCTTCTAATGCCCTGTTGGCTCCTTAAGGAAGGGAACATTGCTATTTATTTCTGTCTCCTGCATACCTGCTGTTCTGAATGTTAAAATGCTGATCGCTGAGATCTTTTGATCCCTCAATCTTGGCCCTTTCTTGACTGACTACTTGAAATTTTGGCTTGGGAGTATAAAAATCATGTCCCAGCTGACATTGCAGGACAGAACTCTTGCTTTCTACCTCCACCTCTCCCAAGAGGTTCCTCCCCATTCCAATAGTTGGCTTAATTGTGCACCAGGTTTTCAGTCCAAAACACATAAACTACTCTCGCTTATTTTTGCCATTTGCTCTGAATTCCAATTCTTCAGCAACACCTTCAAAATTTATCCTGAAATCATTCCCCCTTCTTCCTCCTCCTCCTCCTCCTCTTCTTCTCCTTCTCCTCCTCCTTCTTCTTTTTTTATTTGTATGTGGACACAGTATCTTTATTTATTTATTTATTTTTATGTGGTGCTGAGGAGCAAACCCAGTGCCTCACATGTGCTAGGCAAGCGATCTACCACTGAGCCACAACCCTAGCCCCCATTCTTCTTCTTTATCTCAATGGTCACTTTAATACAAGTCAACTTAACTACTTTAATGGCATATGCTGGCTTCCACACTTCCAAACAGAACTATTCACCATATAGCAACCAGAGCGATCTTCTGAATAGTTAAAACTGAGTATGACACATCTGTGTCACACCTTCCACTTGATTTCAACTGCACTTAGAATTAAATCCCAGATTATTCCCAAGGTTACAAGTCCCATATGCCCTGCTTGTCTTACTTCTTTGATCTCATCTTGTACTGCACTTCACTGCTCCCTGCTCTCTAGCCACCACATCAGCCTTCTCTCTGTTCTCTGTGCTCAAGGTTCCATAAGATGCTTGCCTTTCTTCAGCAGGAAATTCTCTGCTCCACGAAACTCAGGGGTAGACCTCTCCAAATCATTGTGGTGTCAGTTTAAATGTCTATTTCCAAGCAAGGTCTTATCAGATCACGCTCCCTAAATTATCACTCATCCGACTCCCTTTTATCTTTATATATCTTTATTTGAAACATTTGTCACTGTTAAATATTATCACTTGTTCATTTTGACTGTGCTCATTTATTGTCTGTTTTTTCCTGGTCACCCACTGCCTGATGAGTAGAAGAATGATGGAAGCAGGACACTTGTCTGTCGTGTTCCTCCTTGCAGTCCCAGTGCCTAGAGTCGTGCTGGTACATAGCCGGACTCCACAACTAATTAATAAATGAATCAGTGAATCCCTCACATTCCTGATTCTATTCCTGAACTCTGCCTTTAATGAGAAACTTATGATGACCCTGTTGATATGGAAATTGATGAACCTGACGAGACAAGACAAGAAAGGCTTAACATATGCCCTTATTTGTCTAATCCACCCCACTACTAGTCATCAGAGGATGTGGGAAGTGGCCAATGTGACTGTGCAGGGAAATCTGGGCACTATTTTCTCATTTGAATTTCCCAGGTCATGGCCAAATAAGTAATGTTAGTAGTGATGTGTTAGAAAATAAGAAAGCAAGTTTAAAGTCTAAATCCAGACTCCAATATGTGGTTTTACTAGTTTCACCCTTTACATTGATGCAGCCTGCAGTGGACACTTAGGTCTCTGTGCTTTGGGATACACGCAGACTCTCTGTGATCTTGAAGAGCTTGAAATACAACTGGAAAGGCATGGCATATGCACAAAGAAAATTCAATGAATTCTTAGGGAAAAGATTTAAGGAATGTTACAAAGCAACAATGTGTTCATAATGTCAAGTAAGGCACAAAGACATTGATGACTTCAAAAGCAGAAATAGATGGCTGTGAATAAAAGTGATTAGAGAAATCTTCACCCACATTTTATCAAGATATGTACAACCAGAGAGATTGTACTGAGGTTGGGACAAAATAGCTTTCTCAATAAATTGAAACTAAATATTCATCATTTTTTTTTTGCAAAGTGCTGTGAGATCCAGAATTGATCCATGTTTAATTAACTATCAATTAGCATAACTAACATAGCCTTTAAAATTTAAAACAATGGACGACATGTTACAATGTTCTTCCATCTTCAAATGCTAAAATTTTATTAAGAAAAAAATTACTCCTTTTTCTTTGTGCAGATTTCTAGATACAGATTATCTAGTTTCTCTCTTCTCTACTGTATATACACTGCCTTTCTTTTCTTTTCTAGCAACTCAGAGAGGAGTTTTTAAGTTATTTTGTCTTTCAAGGTTAGCAACTTTAATGAAAATCTTAAAAATTTTAAACCAATGATTTAACTGAGATTTTGAGGTTATTTGGTGATTTCCATTGATTGTGTTCTTAGGGTCACCTTAGATGACCGTAATGGTGAGTAGGGTCCTGAGGTAACATGGTTTATTAGGTAAGATTTTAGGATGTACCTCAGGCCTTTCTCCACAGCTCTTTGGTAATATGCCTGGCCCTCTTCTAAGATCTCCTTTTCCAACCACATGGACTCTTTCAAACCACTAGGGAGTACTGCTGACTTTGTTAGCACCTTCACATGACAGTCTCAGGATGCTCTGGCTCTCAACTCATAAAATTTCCAAAAGAAATATCTTTTGGCTTGTGAAAATGCAAAGTAAATGCAGAAGAAAGTGAGTTGGTTAACATAAGCTTTCCAGTAAAAGAGACACTGAAAATTTGCTCTTTGATTATTTAGACAAATCTGAGCTATTTCAGTTTTCATTTACTTCTGGTCTTCAGTAGAGAAAGTTTTAGCTTTGATTAGTGGAATGAGTTTCTAGGGTTGTCCCTGCTTATGACATTTGCTGGTTGAGTAGGTCTTATGGCTGAATCCTTTATCAGAAAGACTTCCCTAGGAAGCTTAGAATTTTATTGCCTTTTCTCAGTCTAGTTAACAAGGGAGAATACTCCACTGAGAAATAGATAAATGTATATTCGACTTATATTGTAGCAATTTAAAAGTGTTCTGGAAATGCCACGGGCATTTTTGTGGATAGTGAACTCTTTCAATCTTCAATTTAAAATTTATATCATAACTATAAAAGTTTTGAGGATCTTGAGAAAAAAATTCACTTTCTTAAAAATTTATGTCTGAAACTGATTAGCCTCATACAAAGTATGTATGGAGAGAAATTCATAAAATCAAGGGGTTTACAACTGATCAAGACCATTTATATCCTAACTCATATTTATTTTACCTGGAATATCCGTACTGGTTTAAACATTCCTTTTATGATCCTCCAGTTGTAAAGTCATAAGGGTACTGAGACAGGACAGGAGTGCATCCAGTGTCTATGTCATGGTCTCTGACACATTGCTGCAGCTGATTCTCCCAGAGTAAGAGGAGCCATATAGAAGCTCCTGCTGAACATAGCACAGTTCTTTCAACAAGTAGTATGTTGGGATGATAACTAAAATTCATCTTATCAAATTGCCACAGCTCAGGACAATTTAGTAGTTTCCAATATTATTCATTCCTTATACTATAACCAATTATATTAATTTATGCATAATTTAATAAATTTGTATTTATTCCACTTCCTTAAAATATCTTTAGCAAAATTTTAGTCATATAGCAAGAGCACTGTTTCATGTTCATGATTATTTCTTTTCTTTTATATAGTCTTTCATATAGAAAGTGTGCCTTGTAAATAGAAAACAAACTGTACAACAAAGCATTTGCTTTAGAGAAAAATTCAAGAAAAACATTGATAAATTCTAAGAGAATTTTCTTTGTTTTAATATGAATTGTAACTATGCACACATTATATATGAGTGACAGTGGATGTGTATACATGTACATATAAGTGTTCCTTCTTTCTCTTTTCTATAGTGGTGAAAACAAGGCTGACTTCAACTCAGAACATAAAAATAAATGCTTGTTAATTTAAAACTTTACTCGCTACCTAAAATTGTCTTACAGCAATCTAAAATGCAGGGGTTCTTTTTGTATTTTTATATGGATTCCAGGCATATAAGTACTAGAAAGTGGAAGGAAAGGAAACTTTGATATAGAACAATGTGACCAATATTTCTGTATTTCAAGTTACTTTTGGTTCGGGGATTTCTACATAGTGAGATTTATGTTTGACTAGAAGATAGGACATTGTTTCTGTTATGTTCATAATGCTAGAGGTTTAGTCTTCAAATTTTTCAAACTTTTCGGGACAACATGTCTTTAATTGTGAATGAGCATAAATTGACTTCTATCATACACATGTTTTCATTCCCATTGTTTCTAATATCTTTTACTAGAGACTACATAACATGAACTATCTGTAAAATGCATATAATTCCTAGCTTTTAGGTAAGGAAACTGAACTCAGAAAGCAAAATAAATTATCATGGTTACAATCTATTAAGAGAACCCTTTCTCAAAAAAAAAAAAAAAAAAATCAAAACGGGGATGCCTTTTTTTTGTGTTCAATCCCTGATCCAAAAAAAGACAGAACTGAGATTTACATGTAGGTCTTCCTGACTCTAAAACTCTTTCACTAGTGGATACTACAGTACAACTACAGCCTTCTGCTTTCCTCTGTTACTCTTAGTGCTTTAAATGTTTAATCACTCTTAAACATTGCTCTGAATGCACTCAGCACTCTTAAACATTGCTCTGAATGCACTCCAGCTTTTCTAAGGTCTCCACCTTAGAAGTGGGACTTGGATTTTTGTAGAGCCTGCTGATAAACGGCAGGTCCATCTCTGGAGGAAGTTCCTACCTGGGACAAAGAATATAATACTCCAAACTTTGTCAGTGAAAGGTGGTTAAGATAAATATCATGGTTAGACTTCAAGGGGAGCAACAAGAGAATGGATGCCCCAGTTAGCAAGCTGAGGCCCAAGGAACTTGGGGGAACATTAGCATTAGTCATTGAATCTTTAATTATATATAGAGTCAGGAGTGTCCAGTTTAGGTCTAAAAGAATTGAGACTTATTTGGATTTGTCTGATGAGGTTGAAGAATTGTGGGCCCAAGTTGATTTCCATATGGATTTATTGGCTTAAGGGGAAACTGGAAGTATTAGAATTAGTCTTTATGTGGTAGCAGTTTCCTCTAATCTCCCTGTTTTCCAGATGCATGGATGTAGGTGTTTGAGTAAGACTGAAGATGTTGAAGGGTCTCTATTTTTTTTTTTTTAAAGAGAGAATGAGAGAGGAGAGAGAGAGAATTTTTTTTTTTAATATTTATTTTTTAGTTCTCAGCAGACACAACATCTCCGTTGGTATGTGGTGCTGAGGATCGAACCCGGGCCGCACGCATGCCAGGCGAGCGCGCTACCGCTTGAGCCACATCCTCAGCCCTTGAAGGGTCTCTATTGAGAATATGAGGGAGATAGATGATGAGACTTGTAGTGAGTTAGTTTGACAACCTCACTTTTGTGGGGGTTACAGTGTGCTTTACTACACCATGATTGGCAGTATTAGATATACTGGGGCATGCTTCAAGAAGCACAGAAGGCACTGTGAATCACCAGAGTTTACAGAAGCAGTTAGGCTTGAGTATCATGTTGGTCAGAGATGTAAAAACATGAAAAAGGAATGTCCCAGAGTTCACAAACCACCAGAGGGAAACACCTAAGACAGCCCCTCAGACTCCCAGGAATATCCAGGGAAGACTTTGCAGGACATTCATTGGTGTGCCTGTGGGGCGGTCAGATTTGGGGTATTACTTAACTCACAGTCTACCAAAATACAGTGAGCTAAAGGAACATCCAGGTCATAATTAATGGAAACTCTTCTCACCAGGCTGTATTCCAAGTGCCCACTCAACCCAATTTCAGCCCCATAGACTCAGACCATGAAACACTACCTCATTTCCTATTTCTTAGAGATGACTTAAGTAGGGGCCTGGGAAACTACTTGGAGGTTTTCTTCATAGTAAGTAACTTGATACATTTTTTGTGGGTGCTTCTTTAGTGTAAGGCTTATACTAGGAAATTTCTCTGTAACCAGAGAGGATGCACAGGAGTTCTATAAGAAAGCATGGTGCAAGGGATGGGACATAGTTATAGAATCATACAGACCTTTAGTTAAATATCAGGGTGTGTTATTTGGGACTAAATAAATAAATAAATAAAATCTAATGTCCTTGGCTTAAGGGGAGATTGGGAGTATTAATACTCTGTGAAATAATAGTTTATGAATGCAAAATTAAGATATAGAGTCTGATCAGGGATTCCTGTGGTATTTCCACATCAAACCACAGAGTTAAATTAACTGATAAAATTAGACTCTATAATTATTGATTATGGGGAAGTCAATTTAAAGGAATATGATGGAAACAGTATATTTAAACTGAAGATTCCGTCAGGCATTTTAGATAAATGAGTATACAATCCCTCATGGTGGGGTGGTGAGGTTCAAATAAAGTAAAGAATGGGAAAGAACTTTATAAAATGTAAAGCCCCAAATAAATTATTACATCTTATTCCTTTGTATAAATCTAGATCTTTGCTTTATATTTTAACTTACATCATTATCATATAGACTCAAGACCCCAGGTTTGTCTCTCGTGTTTGTGGAAGAATTTAGATTTCTGCAGGCTTCCAAGTAAGCCCTTTTCCTGCTTTGGTAAATTCTTATGATTCTCAATGGAGGATTAAAAACCCTACTCAGTTATGTGGAAGTGCTTTCCATAAGAATCTATCCTGTCCATTTCTTGAATTATACAAAGTGTGCTTCAAAGAAATGTCTGTTTTGTGGTCTTTCTCTTCTACTAAATTGTGAGATATATTTACATTGTTTGAAATATATCCCTTCAGTGTTACACACAAGGGACTTGATCTAAAGCCAATCAACAATTCCCAACCATTTCATCTACAATGCCACACCTGCCCCCTGTCTGTGTTCGGGTCCTGTTCCCCCTTGCCTTGCATATCTTTCTGTTACTGTTCTTGGTGAAGTCTACAGATTGTGTCTTCATGCAGCAATTAGGCTAACGGTTGGGTAATGCTGGCCTAACAAGCAAGGTGTGTATCAAGAACTCATCTGAAATTAAAGTATGAGGAGCAAAAAAAGGAATAAATCTTGCCAATCTTCACCACTATTTCTCCTTTCAAATCAAAGAAATAGGGCTTTATTCTGATAACTCAGGCTTCTGTCCAGTTCCCAATGGGAAAAATAAACAACTGAATGTGCAATAAAAGTTTGACTTAAAGTAGTATACAAATTCTGACTATATATATATATATATATATATATATATATATATATATATATATATATATCCATCCATCCATCCATTCTGTGGGACTCCTTTTACTCCTACACAGTTAACCCTCTGAAAGTAAACTTGATTATTGAAAAAAAAAAAAAACAAAAAAACACTGGCTACTTCTAGGAAGTGAATTAAGAATTCAAGTAAACCTGGAGCTCCTGGATTGTCTCTATATTGCAGAGGAAATACCCATTTTTTTCTGATTGACATTGGTGGCAAATCAAGATCACAGGCCCTGAGCCTCCTAGTTCTGCTTTCCAAAGTACTGCTCAGCTCTCGCCTCTTCTGACCTATGCTCCCTTTGGAGGAGAATTTCCACCTCTTATTTTGTGTTTTTAAGAAACCAGACCATTCATCTTGCCTGATGTCTGTCTTGCACCTTATGTAACTAGGGGTTATTATTGTTCCAGAATACATTAATGAAGAAAGCAGTGCTAAGGCTGCAGTTTTTACTTTTGATTGCTTTTTTTTAAAAAAATTGTTTTAAATTCCACCTTTGCAGCTTTGTGAAGAAGAGCCTATTTTCTAATCATTTGTTTGAGACCTTAAATATTTCATAGAGTGTAACTTCGGTCATCCCATTAGAAATTCCATTGACTGCTTGAGAAGCTTTCTAGCCTATGTTCTGTTGACTTGTTGTCAATATACCATAAAAGTTGCAATGGAATAGAGCATGAGCATGTGTGTGTAAATTCAAGTCAGGTGCCTCCCTTTCAGTTTCGTGGGGGTATAGGCAATCCCCAGTCACATTCTTAACATATATTCTTCTAAACTGAGCTAAAAAAATGGTGTATGTTTGTATATTAAAAGTACCTGACATATCTTCAGACATGTGATAATACCAAATGATTGTAAAGTAAAAATGAAAAGGCTCCTTATTTCAGTGATACTTAATGTTAAGAAAAGAATCAGCGCCCCCTCCCTCTCTTTGGCAAGGCCAAATGCTGACTCCAACATTTACCAAAGTTCATTTGGAGAAGTATCAGTTCTGCTGAATGAAGACTGGAATTGGAGTTTTATAGTCAAATATGCTGTTTGGGAAGTGCTCTTGTACAAAACCAATCACACTTTGGCCCTGCTGGAATTCTCAAGAATTTAATAAGGGCTTTGTGAATTCTTCAGTGAGGGATATAGCTGGTACACACTCTCCTTTTTTATGGGGTCATTTTTTTTCGGGTAAGTGAAACCACTTTGAAAAATATAGGCCAGCTCATTGGAGAGCCACTGATTAAAAGTGACTCATGCAGGCAGATTACAGGATCAAGACAACTAGCTCAGGAACAACATTTTCCCACTGAAATCACTGGCCAAATAAACAGCAACAAGATTATTCCTGGCTAAGTCTAGAAGACAGTTAGGTCTAAGTTAAATGGCTTCCAAAAACTTACCTAGAATAAATAAATGCCTCTGAAATATGAGATCCTGGCTATGTGTTTATAACAACGCCCTACAAAAATCAAGCTGTTGGCCTAAAACTTACACAACTGGCTTGAAGAACTTAGTCTCTTAAACGTCTTAGAGACCATTGAGAATGTTTCCAGATAGCAACATCTGAAGAGAGGAATTAGCATAATTTAAGTCGAGGTTTTAGGAATTTTCTGTATCTATAGAAGTTAGTCCTCAGCTCTAAAGCCCCTAACATTTGCAGATCTCCATATTGGTGCCTCTAACCTGGAGGCTGAGGTTAGAATTTTTATGTTCCCATTGGTGCCTGGCCAGAAAAACTTCCATAGGTGCTATCTTCCAGGTTGGGCTTAAGAATCACCTGCTGGGAAATTTCCAGCATAGATTCAGGAACCAAAAGGGTATAATTTGAGGTTCTCATGAGGTAGATGAAGTGGATATTCACTTAAAAAGTCCACTAGTCAAGAAATTTTAATGCAAAATAAATGGTAACTAAGAAATCTCCAGAAAATCAGGCAAAAGGGCTCCTTAGAATACTAGAGGAGGGAATATTCCACAGATACCTTCTTCCTGAATCTCTGAGAATGAAGAAATACAGCCCAAGCTTGAAGAAAGTGGGATAATTAAGCCTGAGGCATCCTACAGGCTGTCAGACTTCTCTCTGGGGCCTTCCCTGGGAGCTTCAGAGAAAGACATATTGATTTAACAGACAGATTTAACCAGATAAGTACCCAACCAGTTCACTGGAGGAGAAGCTAGGAGAATCACCTGTCTTTGGCTTTTTTAGACTTTCAGTTCTCTATTTTTTTTTCCTTTGAATGTCATAAAATACAATTAAAAAAAAAGATGGAATGTAGCAGAGCATGATCCAGGTAGGTAATTAATTCCTATAATTTGAGACTTCCTTAAAATAGGACTTTTGCTTTATTATGTGAAAAATTAAGGTAATACAAAATTTAGACTTTACCAGCAGTTCTCAATTAGCTCAAATTGTCACCATTTCCAAAAATCATATCAGAATAATGTCATTCTTAAAATTACTTAAAATTAATTTTTCCAGAAGTTAATGTAAAAAAATTACAAATACATTTTAATTTTGGCTATCATATTTTCTTTATTTTACATTGTTTTCAACACTGGATAAAGGAAAAACAAAAGGAAGATCTTTAAATTTTTGGCATTGAAGATAATTGTCAAAAATGTCGTGGCTAATGATTGAGATTTTGTTTAATATATTTAAAAGAGATAACAATTTAATATATTTGCTTATGTTTTTCACTGACCTTTAAAAATGTAAGGATTTGAAAGGAGGTTGACATCTGCAAGTATTTTGTATTTCTATACATTCCATAATTTGCCAAGTGAATATATATTTCATCCAATGATGATTCTAGAAGAGAAATAAGGAATACACAAATTGGTAGACAATTTGATGAAAAGAAGCACAACATCAAGAGCATGGACACATTTTTATAATTGTTTCTATATGATGCAGTAAGCCCTAAACTAAGTTTCTGTAAGCACTGGAGGTAGAGAAAGATGAAGTGTAGGGTTGAAACTTCAAGGACTTTATGGCTAAGTTGGAAGCAACATGAGCTCAGGGATAGTAAAATTATTAACAAAGAGAGTAAATATAAAAAGTCAGATAAATAGTAAGGGCATAATTTGTTAGCAGAATGCTACTGTGAAGTAGTGTCAGGAGTTGGCCTGACATTAAATGATGGGTAAGTTTGCATTGGTTGGAGAAGATGTCTCCAGGTCATTGCATGTGAGTGAGAGTGAGAATGGTAAGAAGAGACTGCAGCTACAGGATGATACCTGGAATTCTCAGGCTAGTGCATAATTCAGTTTGTTTGGAGCCAAGATTTTTTCTGGGTCATGAAATGAAGAGTTGCAGAAATGAAAAGGAAAAATGAGACTGGATTGTGGAGGCCTTGCATGCCAGACCAAATCTGAACTCTGTGACGCAAGATATAAGACACAGGGGCATGAGGGCCTCCCTTGCTTTTAGGAAGAGTGGGTGTCATGCAAGAGAGAGAGGCAGGGGCAGTCAGTGGACATTCGTGTGAGCTAAGAAGCTCCCGGACCCCTGAGTGAGGAAGGGATAAGGAGAGAGTAGAGTTGAAAATGAGAGAGAGGAATCTCTGATGACTTCGTCGTGTGTGTGTGTGTGTGTGTGTGTGTGTGTGTGTGTGTGTGTGTGTGTGTCTGCCTTTCAGTGTCTAAGAAATTACAATCTCAGTGCATTTTAGTCACAAATTATTATTTCTCTGAATCTTAGGGCTAGAAGTGAGATCAAGTGACTTTTGATCAGGTCCTATTTTTGGTGAGGTTTGTTTATCCCTACTTGATAGACATAGTAATTAGAAACCAGGGTGACTGAGCTGAAGTCCCCTCTGCAGCAGCACAGTAAGTGACAGACAGGAACAAGAGCCAGGTCTCTGGGCTCTTGAAGTTGGCCTGTGACAGCACCTTTCCCAGCAGAGGAGTCATTATAGATGCAGGCAAAGGTTTGTGTTGATTCTTAAAATGAGTGAATACTAGTATCTGGGATTTTATTACAATGATTTAAAACATAAAATTAAAATCATGGTATGCTCAGCTGCATATTTCTCTGCCAGTGCAATGTGTTTGCATACCAAAAGGATTTGAGAACAGTTTTATATTTCAAACATTTCTTTTAGCAATTTCATTAAAAACTTAGCTTAGTCCTAACCATTTCTATGTGAGTTCTTTCTTTAAAAGATCAAGGGGAAAAAAAATCTAATTCAAGAAATGAATATGTGAAATAACTTGAATTTCTCCAAGTGTTCTTTGCAATGCTTTTATAGTATTACAAGTTCAATATCCTGTTTTAGCAACACTAATTTAACTAGTCACATTTTAGTTTTATGGGGGAGCAATGAATGCAAAAGGCACATAAAAGCCACAGCCAAATGGTTGACATTTGACCTTTAATCATTTCTTAGACTTGCTTTAGTAACACACCACCTCTTCTGCACACAAACTACATGTGTTCATGCATGCATGCACACACACACACACACACACACACACACACAAATCTGCACATGTGCAGATGGTGCATATCAACCCACTTTATAATGTACCAAACATCATGGTGCTGCTTAAGAAAAGAAGTTGCTGACCTCCTTGACCATCATGGACATTTGTTTTTCCTGATTCCTTCCCGTTTTTTAACCATTTTATTATTTTCTGATGTTTGGTTCTACAATTTCTCACTTCCTTTATAATTACAATTAAGATTGAAGACTCAAGAAAAGGGTTAAATGTGATTTATTAAACTACCACAAGATGAATAATAAACTAAAAGTTTGTTTTGAATATTAAAACAAGTATCACAAATAATATAGTTTTTAAATTTTATTTATTCTTTTGGTACCGGGGATTGAACCCAGAAGTGCTTAACCACTGAGCCACATCCCCAGATCTTTTTATATTTTATTTAGAGATAGGATCTCACTGAGTTGCTTTGGTCCTTGCTAAGTTACTGAGGCTGGCTTTGAACTCGTGATCCTCTTGCCTAACCTCCTGAGCTGCTTGGATTACAGGAATGCACCACCACAACAAGCACAATATAGTTCTTAATTTTTACTAATCACAAAAAATCACCTTACTTGAACACACATGCACACACACGGTATGAAAGTAGAAGGACCTGAGGGGTGGCATGTTTACCAATCATTTGACAGAAATGAGGATTGGAGGACCTGGCATGTCACCTGGCTACTGAGGACAGAACCAAAATATGAATTAAACATTCTGGGGCCAAGCACTACTCACTTGCATATGTCCCCAAATATGACATTACTATCAAACATGAATGCCTTGTGTTACATGAAGGTTGACCTAGAATGTCACAAGAGTTCATGGCAAACTTGGATATAGACGGATCCTGAAAGCAACTTTCTTGATTGCTGACCCTATTTAAATCTCTGGCAATGATGTGTGCCCATGACTCCTCCTCTTCTTTGTTTTGTCTTCATGGAATGGGAGAGGGTAGGGAAAGTCTGGAAACCTGACCCTGCTCAGTCAATAAAAAGGCTTTTGTCTGTGAAACTGACCACAAGTGATTCATTAAGGGCTGATTGAAAGATTTTTGTCAGGAACTCCTCCCCATCCTTTAGAGAAATAAACAGTTTGAAACAAAACTGAAGTATAAGGTGGAATCAATTCCTACTTGGAAAAAGTGCTGTCTGCTACATGTAAAGGTATTTATTTACTCATGACAAAACATTTGTTATAGTTTTACTTCCGTAAGGATCCCCTTAATTAAATCCACCATTTGTTTTGTCAAAAGGAAAGCAGAAAAAGTTCTTTACAAAATGTCTTTAGCACATCCTGAATTATTTAATAGCTAAATTAGTTTTTAAAAAGTCTTAATTTTGTGTTTCTGGCAGATGAATAAGTATGCCTTATCTTAATTTCAGGCAGAGTTGTGTTTTCATTTATTGTATAATAAGATTCAAAAGAAATTATTTATTCAAGTTAGAATTTTTTTATCATTTATTATTTAATGCTAACAGTACTAAAGTTTTTATTTAAAAAATGCTTACTATACGTGCATTGTATTTCATTCCCATAGCATTCTTCCCTAAGAAGAATTCGTAATATATGACCTTTTAATAACTGATTTCAATTCAAATTAGAAAAAGTAGTGGCATTAAACTGTATTCAAAATTTTTAATATAACATTTAAACTTAAGGAAAATGCCACACTCAAAAATTCTGACAATAAAAATTCATCCTAATCAGCCTTTGTTTCTGCCCTTTGCAAGAGTTGCAAAAATCCAAGGATATTGTATCTTCGAGTTCTCTGAAATATAGTTAATAGCACCCATCTGTGAAGTCAAAAGACTCTTTTTTGTTTTTACATTTTTACATTTTATTTTTGAAGAAAGGTATGAGGTTCTCTGCCTTTCCAGCTTGAGCTGTGAGATGAAAGCATTCATCATCACTGAGGTGGGACTTCTAGAGATTATTTCATTCAGAGGGAAACAAAATATAAATTACATTTGGTCATGATGGTAGTGGTGGTGTGATGTTTTAAATAGAAATTATCAACTTTAATTTGGCTGAAAGACTTTCTTATATACTCCCCACGATATTTCAGCATTAACCTTCACCTTGCTTTCAATTGACTCTATTCCTTTAAGACACTACTGTTCTATTTGAGTTCTCTTGATAAAAGCAAGACTTCAGCCTTCTAAAAGCAGCATGGGCAAGGGATTCAGATTGAGGGTTGATTAACAGACACTATAGTTCTGCTCTAACAAGTCAAGCATTTCCTGGAAACCCGCCCACAGATTGTGGGACTATTTTTAGTAGCTTACCTCCCAGTAAATGTAGCTATTAGATAGCCAGATATTCCTGCTCCTTTCAGACCTAGTAAAATAGAACATAAAAGGGTGTAATTGAATGATTACAGCAAAGGGCTGTAATCAGGAGCCATAGGGTCCCTCTCCTTCTTCTGAGTGCTCTGGGATACAGCACCAGGTGGGGGCCCTTTCCCTTCCCACTGCCTGGTGAAACCTGCCAGCAGAGAAAGGGCCCAGTGCCCCTCCCCAGCAGATACAGCACAGTCTCAAAAAGGGGCAGAGGGGATACTATTGGGATTGTTTTCTGTCCACACGTGTAGGGTAGAAAGGAAGAATAAAGGAATTTACATCTTTTACAAAGACTGTGTACAGATCCCGTGTATTCATGTAATTATTTTAATTATTTTAATAGCAATACGAGGTAAGTGGGCAGATAGTGTGTATCATTGTGCCCATTTGACCAGTGAGCAAAGTTGACTGCCATGGTCTAAATGTGGGCTGTGTTAGGGTTTGGATGTGAGGTGTCCCCCTAAAGCTCACATGTGAAACAGTGCAAAAAGGTTCAGAGGAGAAATGATTGGGTTGTGAGAGCCTTCACCCAATCAGTGATTAATCCCCTGATAGGGATTGACTGAGCTGCTTCCCTCTGCCTCACACTCTGCCATGATGTTCAGCCTCATCTTGAGCCCAAGAAATGGAGCCAGCCTTCTGTGGACTACAATGACTAAAACCGTGAGCCCTCAAATAAACTCTTCCTCTATAATTGTCCTTTAGTAACAGCAGCGAAAAAGCTGACTGAAACATGTTGTGTCCTCATAAATTGATATGTTGAAACCTAATCCCCAGTATGAGGGTATTTGGAGGCAGGAATCTTTGAGAAATGATGCCCTTATGAATGGAATGAGGATTTTTATAAAAGAGGTCCTAGAGAGAACCCTCACCCCTTTCACCATGTGACGACCTAGCTTGAAGGTCCCATTTATGAACTGGAAAGCAGGTCCTCACCAAAATGTGAATCTACAGGCATTCTGAACTTGGGCTTTACAGCCTCTCAACCATCAGAAAGAAATTCAAATTGTTGAAAAACCACCCTAGTCTGTGGTCTACAGGTAAGGCAGCCCAGATGAACTAAGCCCAGTTCCATGATTTCCCAAGAACAGATGGCTCATGAGCTATAAGGC
Organism: Ictidomys tridecemlineatus; assembly: GCF_052094955.1. Classification (NCBI taxonomy): domain Eukaryota; kingdom Metazoa; phylum Chordata; class Mammalia; order Rodentia; family Sciuridae; genus Ictidomys; species Ictidomys tridecemlineatus. The sequence continues at coordinate 49,067,279 of NC_135484.1, forward strand.
TGGGTTCAAACGGGTTCATGTTTTCCCTTTTGCATTGGGCTCTTGGAGGAGAAACAGAAAAGCAGCCTTGATAACTAGGGTGGCCAAGTAATTTATTGTCCAGACCAGGACATATTCAAGAAAGAAAATGTGGTACTAGTAATAAAAACTGCAAGCAATAAGCCTAACCTACAGGAGTCTTGGGCAAACCAGAGCAGTGAAACTGTGACACTGGACTAACTGCTGATCACTTGCACTATAGATATATTGAGAGAATATAAGAATTCCTGACATTTATTGATTTCCTACTATGTGTTTGGCACTGTACAAAGTGCTTTAATATACATTATCTTGTTTAGTTATCTCCAAAAATCATGAGATAGGTATATATATGGTCCTCATTTTACCCATAAGGAAGCTCAGGCACAGAGAAATCTGCTCAGCAGCACAGGACTATAAGTGGCTCAGATGTACGCACACTGGGGACTTCTGTCCTCCGAGTCTGCATCTGTCATTATGATGCAGCGTGATGTGCACTATATTGATCTTGGGACTCGTAGAGCCACAAAACAGTGCTACAGGGATCCTGACTTGCAAAACTTTTAGATTATTGAGGGACATTTATTTTACATTACTGTGTTAAAAACCGTGTTTGTTGAGGTCTGGGGATGTGGCTCAGTGATAGAGCATTCACCTAGCATGTGTGAGGCATGTGCGAGGCCCTGAGTTCAATCCTTAGCACCACATAAAAATAAATAAAGTTATTGTGTCCAACTACAACTAAAAAAATAAATATTTTTTAAAAAGTGTTTGTTGAAACCATGTTTGTATTTTTTGCAAATACTGATTCAAATGAATGTCACAGATCACTCTAGCATATCACAATGCTTTATGGATGAGAGACAATGTGGCATGAGATCATGGAATACATTGACATTTATCTTTTTAAGTATCAATCTTGTCTTCCCCAATAGCATGGGAAGTTTTCAGCTCTTTTAAGCCCCAACATATGGCACAGTACCTAGCTCAGAATAAATACAAATGACTGTATTGCATGATGCCTGAAGTTGTAAGCTGAATTAGAATATTCAGAGAAGGCAAAGTCCAGGGGAGTTGAAATAAAGATCTGGAAGGCTCTATGGGGTATGCAGTAGGATAAGAAAGACTTTGAAAAAGTGAAAACAGAGGAAGGGATTCCAGGTGGGAGAAAATAAATTAAAAAACGAGGTCAAATGGGATTTTTTTTTGTTCTAATTAGTTAAACATGACAGTAGAACACACTTTGATACATCATACATAGATGGAGTATAATTTCTCATTCTTCTGGTTGTACATGATATAGAATCCCACTGGTTATACAGTTATATATGTACATAGAGTAATAATGTCTGATTCAGGTGGGAATTTTAAGGGAAAAAGAAAGAGACCAGGCTGTAGAGATTGAAATGTCTTAAAGTAAGACAAGTTGAAAAAGACAAGATCATAGTCTTTAATGTCAGGATGAGGAGATGTTGGTTGGCCCTTATTGGATAAAATAAGTGCAGCCCTTGACTGGTTCTACAGAGCAAGGACTAGTTGGTGCCATATGAAGGCTGAGTGATCCTTCAGTATCATGAATCAGACAGACTAAGTCTTCTGCTTGTTCAGGAAGACACTGGTTATTTGACAAAGGACCAGTTGCTGCTGGCCAGTTGTTATCCAATTTGAGATGAAACTGGTAGTCCTTAAGGATTCTGGGAAGGAAAGAATTGTTGCAAAGTTAAACTTGATGAAGATGGTCAAGTGAATCATGTAGAAAATACTTTCTCATAAAAAGCCTCATTCTCTAGAAGGAAGAAAGGAAAGGTGGAACTTACTGGAGGACCAGGTACTCAGGGAGTATAAGGCAGACAAGGCTCCAAAACTATTCTTAGAAAGCCCCTGACAATAGAGAGTGGAGCAGAGAACAGTGGTCAAAAATGAGCTTTCCATGGCTGTTTATCTTCTTCTTCTTCTTCTTCTTTTTTTTTTACTTTTCTCATACTCTATAAGTTTTCTAGCTAAAAAATTTTAAGTTTCCATAGCTTTACAAATATGTGAAGGGTAAGGACATTTTCTCTGAATCCCTACAGCATGAGGATCTCCCCATCAGCAGAGTAGGGGCAGCATCCTGGACACCCGTACCCAGCCAACATTCGCAATTCTGTAGAAGAAAAAGCCGTGAAAGTGAAAGTCTAAGTACCCGAAATTATACCATACAGCAGAGACCATCGAAAGGTCTTTACAGCTTTTCAAGAAGAAATGATCATTTGTGATCCCTTCCACTGGTTAAACCATTTAGAGCCAAAATTTGTTGAACCTTTTGTCCACTTAAAAAAAAATTTAAAGATGAGGTCATGTGTTGTTATAATTAATGAATAATTCACCCACATGGAAGATACCTTTCATTTAAACCCTGAAATATGACCAGGGTTCCGAAAGCAAATGAAATTGATCTGTAAGTGGGAAAGAATTCTCATAAACCCTATGCATGTTTTTGTTTCGGGTAGAGAGTTTCTGAGGACTGAAGCCTGGAACTATCTATAAAATAAGACAGCAATTACAGAAGCCTGTATTTTAAAAAGATGCATTTAGAGATGACAGCACAGGAAGGAATCAGAAATTATACTCGACCAAGAGGTGGTTTGCAGTAAGATAAAATGGATGTCCATTTCTTTTTCTTTTCTGTAAAATTGTATATATTTAAGGTATACAACATGATTTACATATACAAAGTGTTTAATATACATATACAAAGTGAAATAATTGTTATAGACAGCAAATTAATATATCCACCTCCATCACTACCTCGGGTGTACAGTGTGCATGTGAGTATAAAGACCAAGTTTCCAGTATGCAACACAGCATTAGTCACTACAGTTGTCATTCTCTATGTTAGATCTCTAGACTTATTCTTCCTCCATAACTACAACTCTGTACCCTTTGACCAATCTCTCTCCATTTTCTTTACTTCCTCACTCTGATAACCATTCTATGCTTCTATGTATTTAACTCTTTAGATTCCCCATAAAATTGAGATCTTACACTTTTAGCAAACTCTTGAAGGTATCATTATCATTGGTGTCTCTATCAGTTAACATGGGTAGCTTGTGCCATAGTACTAATAGCTAGGTGCTGTGAAAAAGCAATAGTATATCTTTTGGTCATTCTGCATATCACTGTGGATTGAATGGAAGCTCACCTTTACATCACCATGGTCCTCACTTTGACTAGAGCATCCCCCAGGGAACATGTTAGTGACTAAAGTGAAGGGGGTAAAGGGGAGGGAGGCAAGCACAAAAGATCTTCAGGCTTCTGCATGGAAGTAATCATATTGTTTCTGCCTGTCATTGGCCATTGTAAATCACATCCCTTGCCTCACAGCAAAGGAGCAGGGGAGCATAACTCTCTTAGCCAAGGACAGCAGATACTGGTAACTAGTAACACAATCTTTGGCAGAGCCCAGGATGTAATTGATGATTTTAAAATGAAGTACTCTGTGTAATGAGGAGAAGTTAAATGATTCCATATATACTTCACTCTACAAATTTACCAGCTTTCTTAAATATCAGGCAGTGCACTAAACACTATTTAATAAGGCAGATGAATTGATAAGATACATCCATCAAGCGCTTGCACTTAAAGGTATAATTTTATTTTTTTTAAAGCACTTTTAATGGTCAACTCATTTCCTGACAATATGGCCTATATTAGTTCTCTATTGCTGCATTAAAAATTACCATAAGCTTAGTGGTTTAAAAAAGCCCCAGAGATTTATTATTTCATAGTTTTGTTGGTCAGAGTCTTGGTGTGGCGTGATTGGACTCTCTGCTCATCATTTCACTAGGCTCAATTACGGTGTCTGTTTTGGCTGTGGTTCTTGTCTGAGTCTTGAGTTTCTTTTATAAGCTCACTGATTGCTGGGAGAATCCATTTACCTCTGGTTGTGGGACTGAGGTCCTGTTTTCTTGCTGTTTTGAACTCACAACAGGGATTTTTGCTTTTTTCTAGATTAGCCAGAATATGTCTCTCTGACTTCCCATTCTTCCACTAGCTGGAGAAAACTCTCTGCTTTCAGAGAGCTGGTGTGATTAGTTGGGGCCCACTAGATAAGATCTGTGGTGTAGGAACAACTTGAACTTCAACTACATCTGCAAAGTCCCTTCACAGCAGTATCTAGAATAGCATTTGACTAATTTAAAATATGTGCATACCAGAGGCTGGGAATTGTGGAAATCTCTGAGAATTCTGCCTGCCACCTAGGGTGCTAGGGCAGGAGAGAAAAAAGTTTATATTTTCCTCACCCATCACAAGGATCATGGCTGAAACTTCTACAACAAAACACAGATCAACAAGAGAAGAGCATACATAATTATTGTTCAACATATTACCCACATATTATTTAACACCAGTTTTTGTGGGCATGGGGTACTTATTTTTGGTACCAGGGATTGAACCAGGAGTGCTTTTCCACTGAACCACATCCCCAGCCCTTTGTAGTTTTCATTTTGAGACATGGTTTGGTAAGTTTCTGAGGCTGGCTTTAAACTTGCAATCTTCCTGCCTCAGCCTCCTAAATCTTTGGGATAACAAGCATGCACCACCACACCCAGCTTCTTTCTAGTCTTCCATTGCCTGCTTCTGCTATTTATGCAAATTTCAGGGCTGCATATTTTGAAGTAGCATGACTGAACCCTGTCATTAGTTTGACTTGCCTTTGGCAGAATTGTTGAGATGGGGCCTGTTCCAGAGTCATATGGTCCTTCTGGGTGAAGAGTGGAATACCAGGAGGGGTATCTAATCTAGGGCTTTCATGGCAGATTTGCTCAGTACCTAGTAAAACCCCAAGCTCTGCTTCCAAGTTGGCTTAAATAAAAGCCAGCTTGCTAACATAAGAGGGTTCCTATAGAAAGCAGAATCCTGGCAAGAGCAATGTTTTCATACTGGATAATTGTAGAGTTCAATAAACGATCTTTTTTAATTTACAAAGATGTGGGCAGAGTTGGGGAAATACAAGGGATAGTGTAGTCTCTTTCTAGGCTGAAAGAGGAGAGGGGGCTGGAACCTGGAAGGGAAAAATATGAAAAAGGTCCTTAATAGGAAATGTAGACTTTGGTAAGAGGCCACCAATACATGGAAACTTGATAGGGAAGTAAAGGAGCATAAACAGGCTGAATTCTTCTCCATCTTCCTTTTCTCTAGCAAAAATGACAACAAAACAAAACAAAAACACTGTAGAACTAGTTCTCAGAGATAGATGAGATGTGGAGAATTGTAGAGAGATCTATAAGGCAAATCAGAGAAACATAGCACAGGTGCATTTCTTGGCTGTGGTCAAGGTCATGGGCTCTGCTGCAGCTCACCAATGAAATCTGTTTCTTCCTCACTTCAGACTGTGTTTTAGCTGGCCTAAACATAACTCTGTCTCATTACATGTTACCATTAATGCGTATATCTGTCTTTCCTGTGTGTATGAGTCAGGTTTGTGTCACTATGACCAAAATACCTGATGAGGACAACTTAAAAAGGAAAAAGTTTATTTTGAACTACCGTTTCAGAGTTTCAGTCCATGGTCAGCCACTCCATACCTCTGGGCCTGAGGTGAGGCAGATGATCATCGCATAAAAGTGGAGCAGAGGAAAAATGCTCAGTTCATGGCAGCCAGGAAGCAGAGAAAGCTTGAATGCAAGGAGTTAGAATAATATAACCCCACAGGGCAATGCCCCAGTGAATTATTTTCTCAAGCCATGTCCTATCTGCCTATAGTTAACCAATTCAAAGTTTTAACCCATCAAATGGATTAATGCACTGATTAAGTTACAACTTTCATTATCTAACAATTTTACCTCTGAATATTCCTGCTACTTTGGGGGTTACCTGAGAGCAAAGGCCATGTCTAATTCATCTTTGTACCCACAGTACCTATGTGCTTGGTCTAGAGTAGGTGATTAACAAATGCTGTGGAATTATATAAGAAGAAAATGGTAAACAATTATCAAAGTCCTAAGTGTGTTGTGTATCAGGAAAATAAACATATTCACAATGCTTTATCACTCTCTAGGATGTTCTCTTACAAATGGGCTGATAGCATTAGAAAGTTCATTTACTATTGCTAAAACAAATCTCCTGATACCAATATTCCGAAAATTTGATGTTCCACTTTCATTTTCTACCTCAAGGTCATCAATTTCAGGTTGTACTACACATTCCATTCAGTAAGCACTAAAATCTGTCAAAAGAGAAGGATGAACACCAAATGCAGGGCAAATGAGACAGCTCAGAGCTACTAGAAATCAAACAACAGTTGGCTGCCTGTAGGGATCAGTGGCCTTGGGATAAGATGTGATGCTTTGCCTTCCTGTCATTGTCACGTGGGGTTCTGGCTGCCAAACAGGGTGTGGAGTGTGCTTACTTTTTCGAAAAACTGTTTTCTTTTATTTTACTTTTTGACATTTTCAAAGCACTAGGTAAGGATAAATGTGGTCAGCTTGATTTACGATAATTGTTTTGGTTCCCGTACAATCATATGCTGAAGAATCACAGGGACTGACAGTCAGGGGAAAAATGTAAATGTCATAATTTTGCTAATTGTTTTAACATGTGTCTCTTTCACATGTCTGAAAGCAAATGTAATTGAGGGTTGTGGTTTCTGGGGCATGGCCAAAAGTACAATGTGACTAACAACTGAGGAAAATATCATGGGATATCACATGGTAGAGGATCTTTTATCTCTTTTTTCTCCTCCTGTCAAAGTGAAGGTTTTTCAGTATTTAGGTATGTTACTGGAATATGAAAGGAAGATTTATACAAATTGAACCCTTGGATGGATATTTATCACCAGATTTGTAAATATAATATATATATATATATATATATATATATATATATATATATATATATATATATATATATATATTAACTACACTTTTAAGATCTGTGACTATTGCATTCCATCCTAGAGTTTTCTATTTCAAAAATTGGGTTTGAGTAAAGAAAACAATTTTTATAATTCTTTAAACATTTTGATGATAAGGGTCTTTCTCAAGCAAACAAATAACCAGGAAATTTGAATACTAGTATGAAAGCATAATCTTCCTCTATCTTCTTGCTCCAAAGCATAATAACTCTATTGAGAACTCCTGAAATAAGTGGGTGATCTGACTCCAAGGCTTCGTATACTATTTCTTATTTTTATGAGAGGAATTTTGTGATTTCAAAGTAAGGTTAAAAAACAGTCTGTTTTCTCCCTCATGCGAGTGATCAGGTTGCCGCATGAACAAAGCGGAAGGCTAAGCTCACACGGAGCACTCTTGAAATCTTCCTGGTTTGGGATGGACTGCAAATGCTATTAGTGTATTTCCTGGTGCATCCAGATTTCTGTGAATTTCAGTAACTAGATCTTTGAGTAGCGAGCATCTGGTTGGCAGAACTTCACAAAAGACTTTCCCATGTCATGTGGAGCCTTCTGCTGGTTTTGAGACTCTTCTTGTTTCATACTATTTGTTCTGTTTCTCTCCCTACATGTTTGGGATTCACAAGCATTTTTGTCACATTGAAGACTGACTGTATGTAAGTGACTAACTTGATCATCCATGGGTCCAGCAGGTTGGAGGAAGCTGTTCCTGATGTGAAACTTCCCTTCCCCTTCTCAACCACAGCCTCCCCCTGCTGTGGTTGACTATTCCATAGTTACTAACTCCAAGTTGCCGAAGAAAATGAAAAGTCTTTGCTAGAAATGGCTAGGCGAAAGTTTCCAGCATATTATTGGGAATAATTCCAGATCCTCCCCATCTCCCCACAAAAATCATCAAATTAAAGAGAGCAGAGAAGGGGAAAAAAAAATCCAGAATAGGTCAGGAATTCCAGCTCCTTTGGGAAACTTGGGAAGGGTTCTGAATGCTAATTAAATATCTATTTATATGATTCCTTGTACCATTTTTTATTCTTGAAAAGAAAATTTATGTAATATTCTCTAAAGGTTTAGGCAACAAATTTTTTTTTAAAGAGAGAAAGAGAGAGAGAGAGAGAGAGAGCGAGAGAGAGAGAGAGAGAATTTTTTAAATATTTATTTCTTAGTTTTCGGTGGACACAACATCTTTATTTTATTTTTATGTGTGCTGAGGATTGAACCCAGCCACCCCGCACATGCTACCGCTTGAGCCACATCCCCAGCCCAAGATTTTTTAATACCTTTATTTTATTTATTTTTATGTGATGCTGAGGATCAAACCCAGTTCTTCATCTGTACTAGGCAAGCACTCTACTACTGAGCTATAACCCCAGCCCCAACAAAAGATTTTAAGACTGATTATTGTCAAGAAAGTAACTTCAATTAAATAATTTTTATTTTAAAAAATACAGGAAAGAATGAGGGATTAAAGGGAGCAAAATAATGCAAGTAGGATAAATAAGAAGAAAACAGGGAGTGCAGAAATATTGGCACCTTGTGCATTTTATCATTTACTTAAGACACAGCTTGATGAAGTGGTGTTTGGGGATATCGTCTCTACCAAATATGCATCTGTTTCCATGTTAGATCCAGAGGTTAGGCATCATGCACAGTCACTTAGCTAGCAAGTACCAAATCAGCTTGAGAGGCTGCTTTTAAACCCTGTTCTAAACCTCCAGGTTTCTCTTTCTTCATATGTTTTACATTATTTTTAATATGTATGTATTAGTCAGGTTTGTGTTTCTGTGACCAAAATATTATATTTTATTATATATTATTTTAATGTATATTTACATTATATAAATGTATTTATGTATATGATATACACATTATAAAAATATATATTATGTTGTATAATATAGAATTTGGATGATAACATTACACAATAAAATATTTGGATTCCATAATTATGGGTGATTTGAAATTTTATTCTTACTATACTTTATACATATTTATAATAAATATGCCTTAAACATATAAAATGAATAATAATTTGAAATTATTTTCACTCTTCTAAGAACCCAATATCAAACTGTTGAATCTCTCAGGAACAACCACATATTTACTGAATGAAGGGCACCAAATAAAGGCCATGAGCAAGTGACTTGAAAGAAATTCGTACTCATTTACAATGTCCACTTTCATAATAATAAAAATGATTTGTTCATAGTAACTGGTGAGATAGCTTGATACAGTCAGTGAATAACACATAATCCTAGCCAACAGTAATTTCCATGCAAAATGATTCAGAATACTTATTCAGCTAAATAGCTTTCCATTATCTAAAGTATGCATTGATAGCCCATTGCCACATTTCCTGACTGTGTCTCCATAGTGAACTGAGGCTCGTGGCAAATTCTGCCTTGAAAATCTTTGCTATAGTTTGGATAAGTATGCCCGATGGCCCATGCGTTAAGGTCTTGTTTGCCAGCCTGTGGCAGTCGGGGGAGGAACCTTTAGGAGGTGAGACCTAATGGGAGGAAGCCTAGTTATTGGGAGAATGTTCTGAAATAGGATATTGGGAACATAGCTCCTTCCCCTCTCTCTTTTTGCTTCCTGGAGGCCACGAAATGAGCAGCTTCCTCCACTATGTTCTCCTGTTATAATGTACTGCTTCTCCGTAGGCCCAAAGGCAACAGGGCCACATAACTATGCACTGAAAATTCTGAAACCATGACTCAAAATAAATCTTTCTTCCTTCTAAGTTAATTTTGTTGGGTATTTTGTCATAGTGACAGGAAGCTAGTTAACAAAATTGTCTGGGCAAAACTCATATTGGTGGTAGCTTTTAGGGGCTAATTACTTATTTGCTAGGAGAAACTATAGACAGCTGTTTGAGAAAAATATTCTTATTTTTCGATCAATTATCTTTTTTTTAATCACAAGGGTTGTGATTAGGATTCTTTATTTCCAAGGGATGTGAAACTTAATAATTACCCACTTTCCCAATATCCCTAATATAGGAAGGATGCTCCCTCAACTAACAAATCAGGAAAGGGATCTCAGATTTTTTTTTTTTCAACCTTAACTTCTTCCTACAGTTTCTGAACTCATACTGAGAACACAATCTTAAGTTCCTTCTAGGTCATTTCCTCAAAGCCCTGTTGATAAAGTAACCATGTAAATCCCCTGGATACTCAAAGGTCCATTTATGTATCAGACCAGGAATCAAAAAGTGCTAACATTTGGATCCTATTATCTTTGCCCCATTCAGAATGGCTTTCCCCACAGAACACCTCAGTCTTTATCAAGGAACACTATAAAAACTACCTATGGCTGTTTCCAGGGGCCATCTAATACTTAGAACAGAGTATATAACCATAAAATCTTACCTGAGAAATTTCTTCCAGAAGTAACACTATGAAAAAAAAAATCTTGTTTCTTTTTCCCTGATGATAAAAATATGTGTGTGGGGTTAGGATGTTGGAGGACTATATGAATATAGTTAATTTTCTCACAGGGTTACCAATGTTTCAGGATCAGGGAGGTTGGCTCATTCTTATCACATTTAGAAGATTCCGACTCATGGTCTGGAATGCCAATCTCCTTCATCTGGGATCTGTTTTCCTCCTATGTTGAATTTTGTTTATGAAATATAATGAGCATATTCAAGACAGATGGACAATTTTAAGACAAATGTCTTATTATCTGTAGGGTCCAGTGAATAATTCAAAGCAGAAAACATGCATTTCTTTTTACTCAAGATGTAATTTCTCTGTTTCCAAGATGGTACCAGATAAAATTGTGCTGGCTTCTGTGACTTTATCCTTCCCTTCACTTGATGTGGAACAATGAAAGACCTTTCCCTTTCCAGTAATATAGTAGTTCCCAGAATGAATATAATAAAATTACTTTTAGAATTTGCAATGGATCAAATGTGGTATAAGCATGGCCTACAAAGTCTCATACATTGGAAGCTTGGTCCTCAGTTTGGTTATGTTAAAAGGTGATGGGATCTTGGAGAAGTGGGGCCAGTGGGTTGTCATTAGGTCACAGGGAGCAGGTCCTAAGAAGGAATTGGTAGTTCTCATTAGATCTTGAGTGAGTACTCCATGAAAATGTTATTATCAACAGAGTGGGACTGGATCCTCCCCTTTGCTTTGACTTTCTGTTTGAACCTGTGCTCTCTTCTTCTCATCCTCACTCCTTCCGTTTGGTGGGGCCCTTACCAAGGCCAAGACTATACTGTTTGGACTTTCAGCCTCCAAAACTCCCCCTTTTAAAAATATATATAAGTACCCAACCTTGTACTTCATTGTAATAACAGAAAGTAGACTAATACAGATTCATCTTAATATGCCCAATGACATCATAGATTGCCTCATTAAAATAAATTTCAGTCCACCTTAACTGAAGTAATGCTCTTTTTTTTGGGGGGGGGGGGTTGTTTATTTATTTGTTTTTGGATTGGGTATTGAACCCTGGCATGCTTCACCACTGAGCTATATTCCCAATCCTTTTTAAAAACAATTAAAATTTGAGACAATATTTTGCTAAGTTGATCAGGATCTCATTCAGTTGCCAGGCTGGTCTTGAGTTTATACTCCTCCTGCCTCAGATCTCAAAATTTTTCTCTCTCACAGCTGCCAGATCACACTGACTAATATGGTTTTTACTAATTTGACATTCAAAGACCAAGCTTTTTTCAAATTGGGGGATTGGAAAGTATATATCAATATTTTCTTCATACTATGGAAAGGATTATGGTACTTAACTCTTGTTGATTCTGCTGCAACAACAAACATAAAATAAAAAAACTACAAGAAATTAAGGTTTGACCATGGGATAACACAAGCCATTAGAGCCCTCTTATTTGTGAAAATTATTCAAATTTGATCTTAACTGTGTATTTTTTTGTTTGTTTGATATTTTTAGTTGTAGGTTGACACAATACCTTTACTTATTTATTTTTATGTGGTGCTGAGGGTCGAACCCAGGGCCTCACACATGCTAGGCAAGCATTCTACCACTGAGCTAGAACCTCAGCCCCTTAACTGTTCTTAATGATGTTTCTAGAACTATGATCTCATCTGTACTTTAACTTTTATTATTGTTGTTTTTAATTCCTCTCAAATCATCCGTGGACAGAGTGAGGCAAAGAACCCAACAATTGAATAAACAAGCTAACAAAACAGCCTTTTTTTTTTTTTTTAGCTCTTCTGTTCTACATGTGGGAGTATTCTGTGTTCTATTGAGTAAAATCAAAATTCCCTACTTATATAAGTTTTCTACGGGTGAAATGAGAGATACCAAAACCTTCTTAGTAAAACATATTTTAAGTTTGAAGAAATTTTTAGAAGTCAAATTCTGTTGTTTAGAATGAAAAGTTAATGGAGTAGTCTAAATATTCTATTTAACTTAGAGTTATCTTTGCCATTAAGCATGGATTTTACATATATATTACACATCATATGTTAAATATAATATTTATAAATATATAACATGTGTGTATATCAAATGCATCAAATGTATGTACCTATGTGTATTTATGTAGTATAAGAATAGCATGCTGAAATCTACATGGATGTTTGCTATCTTTCGAGGTAATCAGGTACTGTTGGGAAGAGCTGGAAGGGAAGTAATCCTGTGAACTTTTACATTCTGATTTCAATTCTAGATAACAAGAGAATTAAAATATTTAGCCAGATGATTATGATATGTTCTGCACAAAGTAAGCAAATAAAACTTTATCTACCTACTTATAAATACTTACTCTCCTTGTTTTGTTGCCAATTAGACATGGAATGGGATGGATTTATTATGATCCATGCACATAAATGTCAGCTTCCTCTTGCTGCTGCCATTTCCCAGAGTCTCAAGTTTATGGCTATTTCTAGGAATTTCTTGAAAAAGTTATTAGGAATAGGTAATTCATCATATCCTTTCCCAACTATGAATCTGTGAAACAGGGAAGAGCTGATGACGTAATATTGTTAACAAAAACAAAAAACCACAAGTTTGAACCTTTAGTTTCCCTATCACAGGAAATTAGGAAAGGAGTTTTGTTCCAACAGTGAAGAACAAAGGCAATTTCTTTGAAATGTATGCATACCATCCTTCTCAATTTTTCTTTTTTTCCTGGAAGATATCATTCAAGACATAAAAATGCACAATGAGGGGAGTAGTTAAGTAAGTTTGTGTCACCTTACATCTACATTTTAACAAAGATTAATTTTGGAAATAGTTTCATGGATGTAATAAATAAATTGCAACTGAAATAAGTTACATTGAAAAAGCAAAGAACTGGAAAAAAATTGTAGGTGTGATCAGCCATTTGAAAAAGAGCTTAATTAAAAAATAAAAACAAAGCATTATAGCTGAAGATCTCCATGTTTGTGCTCTATTTTTTAAGCTATTCAGACCAATTAGAATCATTGAACACAGGTCTGGAAACTAAGGGTGATTAGTCAATCTACTTTACTAAAAATCTCCCTCCATTGTTTGAAAACTTGAATTAACAGAACAGTTTCAATGAAGAACATTACATTTATTTTGTTTCTTATAGTAAGAAGTCATTATAGTCATTTAGAGAATTCTCAGGGCTGACAACTATCCTTAGTAACTTAGGGCCCATTTGCATTCTTTATAGTTTTACTGCTGACGGAATATATACTTCTACATGTGACCTACAATAAATGCTCTTTTGAGTAAACCTGTGGTAGAAAGGTGAAGATGTAAGTAGGATGTTACATGCGGCAGCATGAACTGTTGTCCATCTCTAAAATAGGGCATATGTTCATACTTCAATTTTATCATCTATAACCTAGGTAATTTTTTATGCCTTTTTAAATATGTTATTCACTCCCATAAGTTTTGGACTCTTTAGGCAGGAGAAAGAACTATTCTGAGTCATTGACCGACTTCACCAATACTGATTGTGAATTCACTGTTCATCTGATGCTGAAAAATTTCTCTGATATACTAGCCCACTTAACGCTATTGGAAAATATCACCATGCGAAAGAACTTAAGAACTTGTCCTGTACTGTCAGCATCCCTGCGTTCAGGATCCAATTTGCATTTGTTAAGACATTGTCTTCCTGTATTTAACACAAGCTACCCTCTCATTGGAAAAAAAAAAGAAAACACCTGGATAACCCAAAGGGTGGGGACAATCTTTTGAAACTTTCTGGAGAGACAGGACTATCTGAATATTTCTTTACACTCCCATAATTTCACAATAGATAATTAGTACTGATTAAAAAGGTAAGAAGGACCTTGAGGGTGGGAGTGGGAGTGGGGGAACAGTGCCTGAAGTGGGATCTGCAGAGTATCATCAGGCTGCTAGTTTGTGTTTGTTACCACTTCTGAAGGAGCAAAAAGAAAGGAAAAGACTCAAACTTATCTCCACATTGACCCAAGGATCAAGCTATGACAAAATTACAACATTTTTCCTTTAAGAAAAAAAGAAGTTGAAAGATGAAAATGTTTTTTTTTTTCATTTGTTAGACCCTGGTGGCGGGGGGCAGGTGGCATTAGATATGATTCTACTCTTTTTCTCCCAGGCTGCAAGTAACTTCACTTGCATCTAGAATGTGGGTAGACACTAGCAGTTGGTGAGAAGTTCACAGGTGGGGCAGGGAGGCCTCTTAGAGCGAGGGCATGGGAAACTGGGAGAAGTAAGTGGCATTTGAACTGGGCCTTGAACGATTATGAAATTTGGAGAGTGGAGTGCAAGAGGGAAAATAAGGTAAGCGAGTTCTCAGATGACGGCATAGCGTGAACACAGTCAAACAGGCAGGAAATTTGGAATCTGGTTGAGAAACGATGAGGTTAATTTTCTTAAACCAGAGGATCATAAAGTATGTCTGAAAGAGAAGGCTATTAAAATAACATCCAAACATCCAAAGCTCTGCTCTCGTTTTGAGAGCAGAGCTTTGGATGTTAGGCCAAGGAGTTTATTCCTTAAGTTATTAGAAAAACAACTTTAATAGGGGAACATTGAGAGTTTGTGAACCATGAGTGTTCAACACTCTATTCCAAGCAAAACTGAGCCCACATCATCCTTGAGGTGCTTAGTTTGACAATGAGCCCTTCACTGGCTTCCTACCTATCACTGTGTCACCTTGGTTCCCTCATGGATACTTCCTGAGATCCTCTCCCCAAAATACCATCTGCCTGCCTGTCTAAGGGTTGGTTTCTGGGGGGAATGCCTTCCTCTGAATGCTTTATACATGAATTCTTTTTCCATATGATATTGAATCGGGAACTTATTCTAGATCAGGGATTGTAGAGTGATTTTATTTTATTTTATTTTATTTTATTTTATTTTATTTTATTTATTTTTTGTCCCCAGCGGATATTTGGCAAATCTTGGAGACATTTTTGTTAGACACAGCTCAGGGACAGGAGCTGTACCTGCATTTGGTGGGTGTAGACCAGGGATGATGTCAAACACCCTTCAGCGAACAGGTCTTTCTCACAAAAGGAAGAATTATCTGGCCTAAAATGTCAATAATGCTGAGCCTGAGAAATTCTGCTCTGTATTTATCCACTTTAGAGAACAAATTTTAAGCAATCCGTAATCTTTATAGTTTTCACTAGCTCGATATGCAACAAAATATAAAGTTTTTCTTTTAAGATATATGTAATGATAGGTCAATGGGGTATAAAAGAGAAAAAAGCTATAGATCTTGAATTTCTGCTGTATCTGAAAATAGCAATTTCTTATTACTTGAAGCAATTGTTTGACATATCTGACCGATTTCTCCACAGGTACACCATATAATCAAGTTCATTGAGAAGTGATGTATTACATCTTATTTCCATCATTGGCAGAGATATTCTATTTTCTTATCTTCTTTAATTTCCTTTAGTGCATTTGAACCTTCAGTAGCTTTTGAGATAAAGTCTTCTAACATTATTAAGTACCTGGTGAATATTTATCATAGAAGTAAATTTTCAGAAAGGTGACTTTCCTAGTTTTGAACCCAATAAAGAGCTACATAATATTTGAATCTGATTCTTTTTTTAAAGGAGTTGCCATGATTCCTCATACCTTCCAAATCACAACAAACTGTAGTTTGCAAGTGTATTTGTATCATTTTTATTGAAGAGAATAAATATTTATTACCAACTGTGAAAGGGCAGACTTAATGACGGATAGAAAAATCACACTGCTTTGTCAGTTCGCACAAATAATAATTCATCAGAGAACACGTGTTGATGAGTTCAGTCGGGTTTGAATTTAATCCACAGTGCTTTCTTGGGAAACAGCTGAAGTACTTGTGCCTCATTAAAAAAAAAAATCTGAGCATATAAACAAGTTTTTCTAGGACATGTAATGAATCTTATCAAAAACAGCAAGATATGCATGTTCAGGGCTCCATAGAGGTTGTCTAGGTTTACGTTGAGAAAAACACATATGGGTGCCCTTGAATGAGTACTTCAGAAATATGATCTGAGTTCACTTTTCCATTAATGCTCAACAAAATGAGGAAGGGGTCAGATGAGCATTTACCAGACACTAAGAAAAATAATGAGGATTGACTGATCAACTCCCTCTGATAATCATGGTTTATTGTACAAAGGATAGAATGTGATATTTTCTCTGGTGAGCACTCCATCTTAGGGCCACCCCGATCCAAGAACCCTCTGTGCTGCTGCTTAGTAGACAGAATCTGACAAGCCAAAGTGTATATCTGGCAACCAGGTGTCTTGGTGTGAGTGAGACAGGAGCTAACAGATTTGACACATGGGAATATTACTCCCAGATGCTCCCCAAAGGAAAAGAATAACTTTCTTTCAGTGACCTGTCCTTTCAAGATGACTCCGAAGGCATATGTGCTAAGATTATTTAGCTCTTTGAGAAGAAGCAATGCATTGTGGGTGCTGTTTTGCCAGAAACAATAAGCATTTCTAATGGACTCTGTTCTATTCCTTAGTGAAAACCAGTGGCCTGTATCAAGAGGTCATCCAAGGCAAATTAAAAAAAAAAAAAAAAGCCTTCTGATGTTGAAGAGATAAGGAAGAAAGATCGTACTGAGGATGTATGGTGTTGATTTTAAACTGAAGGGAAATCTAACCAGGCTGAGCCATGTCACAATCAGTTGTGGCCCTTGCTACAAAAGCTGGTGCAGAAAAATATAAGTAAAAGTTATTATCATTTATCTTAGTATTCTAATATCTGCAGCCTGTCCAGTCTTAAACTTTTTCATGTCAATTGGAAGGGCAGACTTAATGACTGAGAGTATTTTCTGCCTGTATTTAGGAAATTTTGGTTCTCAATATGTATAGTATTTAGAAAGCTTTCTCAATCAGTCAGTTCCACAGATGTCTCTGCATTCTTCTCATCTTCTGGACTTGAGAATACAACGTTTGTTCTCATAATTGATTTTATGTTTCTAGATTACACATCTTGAAAATGATATACACAATATGCAGGACTACACTCACAATATCTAAATCCATATTTGTAATGGAAAATTTAGGGAGAAGTCACATAAATTAATAGAAACATTTTGTACTCTGCAGGTTTCAGGGTAATGAACCCAATTTGTGACTCTGTTGTCCTCTGGTACTCTCTGTCGGTACTCAGTGTCTAATAGGTGAGTTTGATTGATGTCTTTTCATGATGAACTTTACTTTATCCCTTCATTGTGTTTAATTGCTTAACTGGCCAAAATTAACAGTTTGATATTTTTCTTCTTCCCTTTTTATTTCTTTAGTCTTCCATCTTCTCTTACTATTCTAATGCTGAGAAAAGAAATAATTTTATTCTGTGAAAAATATTTTCTATTGTGGATTTTGAATAAGATAGTTTATAGCATCCTGATAATATTTCAATTACCTCAAACTCATTATTTCTTGTTATATAAATTGTTTTAGTCAGATTTTATGATGCTGTGACCAAAGGACCCAACCGAAAATTGTACAGGAGGAAAGGTTTATTTGAGGGCTCATGGTTTCAGAGGTCTTATCCTATAAAAAGCCGACTTCATTCCTTGGGGCTCCAGGTGAGGCAGAATATCATGGTGGAAGAATATGGCAGAAGGAAAGAGCTCACATGTTGATCAGTAAACAGAGAGAGTCTACTTGCCAGATTCAAATATATACCCAAAGTCACATCCCAATTCCCACCTCCTCCAGCCACACCCTACCACTCCAGTTACCACTCAATTAATCCCCATTACAGAATTAAATCATTGATTGTGTTAAGGCTCTTACAACCTTATCATTTCTCCTCTGAACTTTCTTGCACTGTCTCACATGTGAGCCTTTGGGGGACACTTCATATCCAAACTATAATATAAACCTACCTTTTTGTTTGACACTAGAACTTTAAAAAAAGTGTTTTACTCTGTATTTTAAAATCTGCAATCAATAGAAACCAAGAAACATTACATTTGCATTGTTTTATATTAAAATTTTTGTTTTGTTGGCCTAACGAAAATAGAAAAGATATTTATAATTTTCTTTCAAGAATAAAATATATTAACTTTGCCCATAGAAATTCCTGTTTATTCATTTTATGTCTTACATATAAAATACATTAGTTTACCTCCTTGTTTAATTTTGCTTTGAATTTGAACCAGTTTTCAATTTATTGTCTTCCAGTTACAAATACACCCTTCCTTGCCTTGTTTTGTGAAACTGTCGCCGGACCTGTAAACATTTCTCCTTTGCCAGCTGGCGTGGGCTGGCTTTTGTCAATAGAGGGGCTAGTGAGACACTGGAATGTGATAACAACAGGAAGATACACCCTCCTTAATTCTGGCTTTCTACTTTTTAGTTTAGGGTGGAAGGACTGCAGCTCCAGCTATGAGAGGCAGCTGGGCTTTAGAAGGGAGCCAACACCCTCAGGTCATGTTTGCCCCAATCAGAGGTAGTTTCTGATCAGCTGGTGTGAGCCAAGCCAAGTCTTGGTTGAGCCTCAGACCCCTCCTTTCTGAAGAGAGATGAATGCCAGTCTCGGGAAGGCCCTCTGTTAAGTCTCTGGTACCTTTGTTGCCCTCTTTCCTTCAGCCTAATGGTAGCAATTGCTTTTTTGCCCTTGCAAATTCTGGATTGCTTAGAGTTCTCTTTTAACCATCTTTTACTAATTAACAATTCTTTGTATTACATTTTTTCCTGTTCAAAGTCCTGATATGATTTTTGTCTTCTGGCAGTATCTTGACTGATATAAAGTTATCTTTAAGTATTTTTAGTGTATGCATACCTAACCCACCTAAATAATTTTATATTCTCTGAATGGGGTACCCTTACTTCTTCATTTTTGATTGTGTTAAAAATTCCCTTCAGGATTTTATAGAGTACTCCATTTTTATTAAATGCTTCTGATTGGCCATGGTGAATAAACAACATGGACCTCAAACATCTCATCACCTAGCAGAAAAAACATAGACAATTATCATTTATTATGCAGTAAGATCAGCACTGCTATGAAAGAATGTATAAGACATTGTGGTAGCTCCCCTTATTGGGCAGAGCTGAGGTGCAGATCAAATAGGATTCATAGGGGAGCAGTCATTGAGCTGAGTCTTCAAGGATAAGAGAAAGAACAGTTCACATAGGTGAGGGAGGAAGAGATAATGCACACCAATGAAAAACATCATGAGATGTCAAGAACATAAAAAGCAGAAGAAAGCAAACTTGAGGAATGTTCAGGAGTTCAGCACTGTTTGACCTGAGGATGCAGGCAGGTGTGTACTTGTGGGATGAGAACATGGGTAAGGGAAGAAACAGCCTTGAGAAGAGCAAAGAATGAAGAGGCTGGAAGAGTAGGCTGGCTCCAGACCAGAATGGATTTTGCAGGTTTGGATAGTATTTCAGAGGCAACTGCAAGCTCAAAGAACACAGAGGATATGAAGACACAGGGATGTTAAAAGTTAATCATTTGTTTTTTTTTGTAACAGGTATTTTTAACCCTTCATTCTGTGGAATCTGCTACTGTAGGATTCAAGTAAATACAAATCCTAAAATGTGTCTTGGAGTTTAGAAGTGAGATGATCATATGTGAAATAATTATTAGAACATGACAGGAGGTACTAAGTTGAATGGTGAAGACCAACATGTGCAATGAAGTTTGAAGACAGGAGAGGCTGCAGTGATCAGGAGGAGTGTTGAACTCAGGCAAGACCCTGGAGTACCAGAGGGACAGCAATTTAGGAAAAGAGTAAAATGAGCAAACTTCTAGAAAAGAGGAGTCATTATCCCAGAATGGTTTGAGCACATGGCAACTCCAGCTGAAAGGTGATTATGAAAGAGAAGGTTGAGAATATAGGACAGGGTCCCCCCAGTTAACAAACCTATGGCACTGTGTCTTCCCATTCTTCAACGATGCCACCTCTCTTGCCTCTAATGAGTCCAGATGAAGCTCCACATTCCTTCCCAGTCCATTGCTGAACAAGCCATTTCCAATTGGGAGTTTATTCTCTAGGATTATATTAAAATATTTTGCTGGTGGATTGTTGGTTATAAAGACTTTTCTGGTTGTGTAATTGTAGATAATGAATTGAAGGGAGTGTCCCTAATGTGGATGCCAGAACTTGTTGAAATTTACTTTTACATATAAGTTACATTTCAGGTATTAAGAGACTACATGATTCAGCTATTAATTTGGAAGATATTAAAGAAAATTTGTATTGAGTTTTCATTGATTCTATCTCCAAAAGAAACAAAGCCATAACATACCAGAGGTCATAAATCAGAATGTCATGCTGAAAAAGCATCGTTTCACATTTCCATGTCTCCCTTAGGATATGGTTGACCTCAGATACAGGAACTCAGAAATCTTTCCGCCTATCTCCTTGCCACTAAGAAAACAGATACCCATACCCCGAACCCATGATTAAAAAGGAAACTGGAAGAACTTGCAGAAGAAGTTTCAAGACTGTGAGTAAGCCTTGCCAAAACCCAGGAAAAGAGTCTCTGGAGAAACAGGGGCCATAGAAGTTTAAAGGTTTGATTACTTTTAAAGTTTTTCTACCTCCCCAGTAAACATGGCCCTAATTCTTCATTCGCACTCGCGAATTGTCATTTAGTACCTAGTAATTCTCTTATTAAAGTCTAGAGAGTTATTATTTTCAGGATGGGTAAATTTAACTGCTTTGCTCTCTCCTGCAACTTTGCCAAGTATTTCAGGAGACAAAGTTCTTCTCATTTTTTTCTCTGGATCTATTCCCCTTTTATTGTGAAACATAAAAACTTAACTATTGGGAATCAAAGGTACCATAAGAGAAAAATTCCTCATGGAAAAGTGACTGCACAGTGGAGGCATCCTTAGACCTCAGCCCCAGTGTCAACTCTGGGAAACATTCTCTAACTCTATGACTTTTGTGAAGTGGCTTAACCTTTTTGTCTGGTCTTTTATAGTTAATAAATATGGATAAAAATACTATCTGACTTCTTATAGAAATGTTATCAGAATGAATTGGAATAATAAATATCGAGAGTGGCAATGAAAAATAAGAGTTATTATTTTTTATTTTATTTTCATTGTGTGTTGTATGAGTATGTAAAAACAAATCCCATAGTAGGTAGAATTATAATGCACCAGTAAAAAAGAGAGGAAAAATAATAAAAAATTAAGATTAAAAAAGAGATAAAAAAGAATGTTATAGAAGCATAAGAAGTTCTCCTCCATTATGCTAATTTATAGTTATTCGTATGTACCCTCATGTCAAGAAATCTAAGTGATGTGTTGGAAATCGTGTCCTGATGTAATGCAGTGGGTGCATGGCAGTAGATACAGTAGACAGTATATTTTAGTGCTCTATATGTGTGTGTAGTAATCTAGCATCCAAACAGACCAATGATCTTCTGCATAGTTGCATGTTTATTTTCATTCAATCAGTCACCATTAATTCATTCAACAAATATTAATGCCTTCTATATATTAGGCATTTCTCTACATCTTGGAGGTACTGCCTAAAGAAAAAGAACAATGAGTTTCCCTTCTTATATCCTAACTGTGGAAGATAAACTAAACAAGTAAATAAACAGTGTGTCAGATTATGTTAAGTGGTATGGAGAAAAGCAAAGCAGGAAGGGGGTATATTGGACGGGATCCAAAAACTCTGGCTAGCTGACCAAATCTGGCCCACCACCTGGTTTTCTATGTAAAGTTTTATGAGAACATAGCTATGATAACTGATTTACATTTTCTCATGAGTTTCTTTGAATTAAATACTTGCAACACAGAGTATAGTGCCTTAAACATCTAAAATATTTACTCTTTGTCCCTTTAAAAAAAAAATTGAGGCTCCTGATGTTGGCCATTGAAGACCAGCTCAAGGATTTTGAGTTTTACCTTGGTTAGCATGGGATGCCAATGGAAGGTTTGCGGAGTAACTTTATCTATGTTTTTTAAGGGATTATTTTGGTGACCAGGCTGAGAAGAGAGTCAAGGGCAGGATTGAAAGCAGAGGGGCTAGCTCACAGGGATTGCTATGGGGTGGAGAGGGAGGATCATTCTAATGTGTTGAGGAGATAAGAACAAGGTTGGTTTCTGATTATATTTTTAAAACTACTAGTGAAGGATTTTTTTGTGAACAACTGGAGAGATGAAATGAGACAGCTACCAGACAAGCAGGTTTGGTGATGGAAATGAGCAGTTTGGTTTGCACATAATAGCAGTTTCAGTTTGTACAGTTTGGTTTGGAAATTTGAGATGTCTTATAGCCATCAAAATAGATGTCTTGAGGAGGCAGGTGAGTATATATGTATATAAGCTTGGATTTCAAGGAGCAGCTCTGGGCTAGAGATAAAAATCTCATACTTAATCAGAATACAGGTGTGCAAAGACATGAGACAGAACAAAATCACCATGAGACATTTCTACCGCTTTATTGCTTCAGTTTATTTTCTCAGCGAGTGTCCAGATGTCTTTTGTATTTGCTGGACAAATTGAGCTTCACATTGTGGAGTACAATAGGATCCTTGCATATTTCTTGATAGTTACTTGAGTCATTGCCTTAATCCTACTGTGAGCTTGAAAAAAGTGAAAAAGGGAGAATTTGGGCAGTTAGACATCAGACATTTGATCTAGTTTTGAAAATAAAAAATCCTGCAAGATGTGTGTCTGTTTCAAAAGGTTAAGACATTCTCAGAATGGGTTAAAAAAAAAGAGGAGGAGAAAATACATTTATTTATAATCTACTGTGTTTCAGGGATTTTGAAAACAATGGTTCATTCCATAGTTCTGCTCTTTGACTTTGCAAAACCAGGATGGAGCTACTCCAATATTTCTATCATTTTTTTTTTCCTTCCAGATGGAAATTCAATGAGGACAGTTTCTGGCTATTTCAACATCTCTTAGATCAGAGAGAAACTGAAAATAAAAATCTCAAGTTAGTGCAAACACATTCCTGACTTTCATAAGAGTTCACTTTCAGGTCGCTCCTAATTATTCTATTTATCAGAACAGGTTAGTCTATCTCAGTAATTGTTCTACTCTTTCCCAAGCTAAATAAAATTATGTAAAATATCCACTTTAAAAATATCAATTTGTGCAAATTTATTAGCACCGTATGGTATTTTATTTAAAGTAGGCATATTTGTAATCACAAATACAAAATTAAGGACAGAGTGTGACTTGTTCAGCTTAATTGTGATTAAGGTGCATAGATATCTCACATAGCTGAGAATGGAAAGACAATTCACTAACTGAGTCATCAACCTGGAATAGCTCCTTGTTACCTAGAGCCAGGTTTCTCATCCATGCTATTATTCATACTCTGAGCCAGAAAATTCTTTTCTTTGGATCTGGTGATGTATGATGTTTATTTAGCAGCATCCCTGGCCCTTGACCCCTAGTTGCCAATAGCAGACAATCCTTGCCCAATCGTGAGAACCAAAACTATGTCTCCAGAAACTGTCAAATGCTTTCCAGGGTGAGGGGTGGAAGTGGGGAGGGTCGACAAACACTCAGTTAGAGGGTAAGTTGTTTCCTTAGTCTGGGATTGGAAATCCTCAAACTTTTTCAAACTTTTATTCTAAACATCTTCCTCATGATGATTAATATAATTATTCTTTTTTTTTTAAAGTATTGCTGTTTTAGGAGTTCATGTAAATATTCCCCACCTCCCATATGGGATTCCAACTGTTTCTTCTACTTTTCTACTATCAATACTTATTAACTTGATGAAGTTCTTTGTGCTTCATGACATTCTGTCATTAAGTTATAGAAATTGAATGAGGCCAGTCTGGCTCATATTTTGTCACTAAAGACATTGAGACCAGAGGGGCATATTGCTTCTCAACATCACAGGGGTTACTCTGAAGATAGGTAGTAGAACCCCAGAGCCCTACCTCTGAATATGCTGTCATTCCATACACCTGTTTTCCAGATGTCTCTTGTTTCATTTGATATTTCTCCTTCTTTGTCCTTGAAACTATTATTTTTGACATTAGAGTCCTTCCATATAGAAACATAACATTATTTAATATGCATGTGAAGTAAAGAGTTACTTTCAAAGACAGAAAAGAAGGAAATAGTCAACTTCATAGGAATAACATGATCTGGTACTATAATAGTGATCTTATATTAATACAGGAGGATTTTGTCTAGCTCAATATATTATTTAAGAAAAGTTTCTTATATCAGCACTGTCCAAAAGAAATATGAGACATATACATTTGATAATTTCTGGTATACATTTTTAGAAAGTAAAAAGAAACAGGTGAGTTTAATTTTAGTAATATATTTTACTTAACACATTATATCAACATAGAATCATAATAAAAATTAAAGAAATTTCTATGTTTAGAATATGGCTTGTTCCTTCTGAAAACCATGTTGGAGTTTAATCTCCATGTGAAGTAATCCAACTATGGTGGGGCCTTGGGGAGATGATTAAGATTAGATAATGTCATCAGGGTGGTGCTTCAATGTTATATCCATGGCTTCATAAGAAGACACAAACTAAAGTTCACATACATACACCACCGCACACTCCTTATCTCCTTCCATGTGTACCCTACAGCATCATGGGACTCTGCCAGGGAGAAGACCATCACAAGATGTGGACCTCAGTCTTAGACTTCTGCAATTATGATCCTAAATAAACTTCTTTAAGGTTTACCCTGTCAGCATCTCAGTAGTATTGTGTTATTAGTAACAAAAACAAAAACAAAAAAAAATACCCTTCTCAGAGATATTTTATGTTCTTTTGTCTGTATCATATCTTTCAAACCTGGTGTGTATTTCACACTTACACATATTGGACACTGTGGTCTTTTATGTATTTCCCCAACTTGTGGCTACCACTGTGTTTAAACTACTTATCCTCAAAACCAATCTCTTTTCTCCATGCACCTGCTTCTCCCAGCTCCTCACCTGCTAATGCTAACACCACTCATCCAAGTCTTTGCAACATCTTGGTACCATCCCTATCTTGGGCTTTCTTCACACATTAGTATCTGATAGGCCTCCAACACCTGTCAGTTTTGACCCCAAATTTCTCAAACCTGTGCCCTTTGTATAATTCCACAATGATTGCCTCACTTTGGTTTCCAAAGGACTTCCTACCTCCCATCATGATCTGCAGTTTCTTGCCCTGTCCACGCATCCTCCCCCATTGTGGAACCTGAGTGAAGGTCGGGCTGTACCATTCACCAAACCTTCTGCAGGATGTGGTGTCAATTCCTTTCCTCTAACCTAGCATCTGATGAAACTACAAAATGCCACGCCATCATTCTGCTAGCCTTCCCTTCCCTCGTGGCCCCCCAAGCATTGCTTTAAGTGCTGAGGGTCACTGTTCTCTGAAGACTCTGCACCTTCATTCCTTTTACCAGGGCCATGTCCCTCCATCTAGTGTGCCCTTCACCCCCTTTACCCCGTTTTTATTTGTTGACAACTTAACCACACTTTGACAACACAGACAACTGGAAAATCCTCTGGGAGGCACTACGGAGTTGTTCTTCCCCCATTCCTTCCAACTTCTCTCTACCCTACATCTGGGATAAGAAGGGTGTGCCTGTGGGTGTAGTGTGTGTGTTTAAAGAGCACTGGAATTCAACTTCCAGTGTACCATGAAATGCATCTCCTGACTTGTCTGTGCCCTATTGTTCTGCCATATTAACACTAAAAAATAAGTTATTCTTATTCTTAAACGAATTAGTTGAGATGGAATTGTTAACTCATTTAGTAGACAAGTGTTCACTACAAAAGGGCTCCAAAAGTTTTTTAGTATATGGCACCACACAGAAGCATGCCCATTTATGTCTCTTAATATAACGTGGAATATTAGGTTGTGTTATAAGTATATATATTTATGTGTTTGTTTCTCTAGGAGGTTATAAACAGATTTTGTGCTTTATTCATCATCATAACCCAGGATTCAGAACACAGATGAAGGACTGGTCAATAATAAGAATTCCACAAATGGTTTCTTTTTAGTTGAAATCACTATTTCTTTCCCTATGACACCCAAGATGAGTCTTGGTTGATAGGTCCTCTCTTCATCCTTGATTGCAGCACATCTTCCACCCTCAGAGTGGATGGTGCAGACACATCCCTGTTTTCTGCATATCCTACATGTATAAAGACAGGTCATAGACACACTTTTTCATGTGCACAGGTAAAGATGGAGACCACTTGTTAAAAACTACATCTATTTCAATCAACCCTGCATAACTCTGGCTAGAAGAAAACTAAGTTGTCCAACACTCAGATAATATTGTGCACCACATTTAAAAACAAATATTTTGAACAGTGTTATTGACTGTTCAAAATATCGACTTATCTTTTCCTGATTTCCCCCAAGTTCAGATTCTGGTGCTGATCAATGAACAGTGAAATAATCAATAGTCAAATAGGAAAATAGGATAAGGATTGTTGAAAAACATCACAAATATTCCTAAAATACTTAGTTATTAAACTTTAGTTACCATTTCTGTATTACTGTAGCAATGATTTTTTTTTTTTAATGTAGAGTTAAATCTGTTTTTAGGTTTGAGGCTTGGGAGCTAGTACATCAGGTCACATGCCCTCAAGGAGAAATAGGATGTAGTGGGTTGCAACTTGCTTCCAGGGAGCTCCAGAGCTCTGTGATGGGACATATTGATGAAATTCAGTTGGTGACACAAGACACAAAGGTAAATTGTCATCTGTAAAGAACATTTTCATCCTTTAAATACATTCCTGTGGCTAAGGCTAACATTGACCCATTTGAGGTTTTCTTTAAATAGAAATTCTTAATAATATTTGAGCAGCTGGTGTGGTAGATGTCAGTGTCTGAACCTCATGATTTCATATTATTTTTAAAGGCTAAATATAAAATAAGCCTTTCTAAGTGAAAAATAAGTCTAATAATTAATTAGTTATGAGTTTATGCATAAATTTATATTACTTTTTTCTTAGAAACTTTTGTGTGTCAAATATTAATCTCATCCTTGAAATTAGCAAAAATCAGGACTGGAGTTGTGAATGATATCTTCAGGAGGGATTCTGGATTCTCTTTTGAGTTAGCATTTTCAAGATGCTTTTTTCTTGTACACACCTACAATGCAGACATAACATCCTATTTGACCCAGATTTAAAACCTAGTCCTTTCAAAAGATTCAGGGAATGTTGTTTCTTATCTGCACCCTGATGGAAGGGCTGCTTCTTGTAAATAGTAATTGCTCCTATATGGCATCAGTTCTGGTTATTTGCTTTTGGCAGGATAACAAAGAAACATAAAAACACACAAAGACACAATCTGGGTGAGGTTTCTTGGTTCAAGGACTTCTCTTTATCAGGTGCAAAGGGATATTGTTTGGTTCCTTGGTTAGTTTATTTTTCTTCTATACATTTTGAAGACAAAAAAGGACTGGGGAGAGGAGAATGGTAATAACAACACTGAATTCTTGAATGTTGTGTTAAGCATTATATCAGATTCTTTTACATGAACTATCTCAATTTATAAAAGTTTTCTGAGTTATTAATTTTAGTCCCAACCCTCAATTGTCAAAGTGAAGAAAATGAGGGTTGGGAAGGTTAAGTCATTTGCCTAAGGTTCCCAGAGTTCATGCATCTCAGAGCTGGTGAAACCCAGCTCCTTTTCCCTCCTGTAACATGCAACCTTCCTGGGAGTCACATAATGGAATAAAAGCATGTGCAGTTCACTAACACTTAATCCAAGCAAATTTAAGTGGACGATCATAGCGTATGATGGAGCTGGCTTACATGGGAGCTGCTAGTTAAATCCTGAAATGCTTGTTGTTACATAAAGACATTTAAAAAATTAAATTCGATAAACTTAAAATGTAATAAATTTCATTACACAAAGGTACTAAAAATCAAAACTGGTAACTACTTAATTATTTTTCTGCATTTTAGCATGACCTATGCACTTGAGGTCATTCATGTCTGTTGTGTCTATATGGCAGAAAACCGTATCACAGTGTTCTACTGCCCATGACTTCACAGCTCCACATGCAATGACTTCACGTTTGTTAATATACCAGCACATCACTGTGGAGGACTCTTAAAAATAATGTGCAGACTTCGCTTCTTTTATGCTCTTTATGGGAATTCACAAATATTCAACACATATTTACTTACCACTCGTTTTATGCGAGGTAATGTTACCCACACTTCTATAAGCATTTTTCTTGCTTAATTTGCTCAAGTAACTGTTAGACAGATATCATTATTCCTTTTCAACAGATTAAAAAATTCTCAAATTTAAAGTAGTTAAGTAACATTCCTAAGATTGCATAGCCAGAAAATAGCAGAGCATAAACCTGACTACATTGTGTGGCTCTGTGCTTCTCAATAGCACAGCTGCAATGACACTGTGGGGCTAGCCCAGGAGAAGCTTAAGTCGAGGGAAAATGCTCCACTGAAGCCCTGCTGCTTCATCCATTTGAAGGAATAATCAACACATCCATATAGACAACATGACAATTTATAATGTTGAATAGAAGAACGAAGGCTAGAATACAAGGCAACGGGAGTTGGGGACAAAACAACTGGCAATCCAGACGAGCTACTTCATTCTTATAATGTGCTGGCACTTGACAATGGGCGATAGAGTCACACTATCTGAGCACAGTTTTCCAATTAAGAATCTTACTAAAGATAAAAAGAGCTGACAGCACTCATTCTTGATTATGTTATGGGTTACTTACTTGATGCTTTACAACATGGAATGAAGATCATTCTAAGAGGAAATTGTAAAGGAATTTAGACGGTGACACTCAAATTTTTGTTGTTTTTTTTCAACAAGCAATTGTAAAGGTCAGTGATGCACATCCCAGAATCTTGGTGACTTAATCCAACACCACTGAGTGGACAAGCTTCTCTTCTTGCTCACATCATAATCTGATGCAAGTCAGGTGTTGGTGGCTTAGTGGTTCTCCGATGATGTTTCTGGAATCCAGCTGCTTCCATTTTTATAATGACCCTGCTTCAGAGTTCTTTCCATCCAAGGAGTCAGTGGAGACTTCACATCTGTTCATAACTTCCTGAGATCAGTCTTCCATTCATATTTTCATTAGTAAGACTTCAGCCACATGGTCACAACCTAACTAAAAAAGGAGACTAGGAAACGTAGGGGAGCCCCACATGGATAGTTGGTGCCAGGAAAGGCCTCCTCCATGTTCCCTGTAGCCAACAAAGATTTCTTTTATTCCACCCACTCTTACTCTGCTCTTTAATCAAAGTAGATTTCTGTCTGCCAAACACACCAGAAGAAATGAAGCGTGACTCATTAAGAATATATCTATTCTTTCTCCTGATGGCAAGATTTAGACAATACAATTTGAAGTTGAGTTGACAGAGAATAGTCAGTGTAGTTGAGCTGCTTCACTGGTAGAGCATTTTCTAAAAAAGCTGTCAGATTTCTTTCTCATTATGTTTGCTCCTTGGCATTTTAAGTCATGGAACTCTAGCAGAATATTGAGAAATCTATCATTGTATTTTTATATTGTAGCCAATAAACCACTCAGTGTCTACAGCTTAACTTCCTTCTTTGTATATTTTTATGTACATTTCTTGCTTCTTAATTGGCAATGTTAAAAAGTATTTCATTTACTCATTTGGGGCTGTTTCTTGGAAATCGTCTCTTTGAAACTCCCAAGTCCAATTGTAAAATTTGGCCTTACAAATTAATGTGCAATTTATAGCAGCAACTCCTGTATCCTACCTAAATAATCATTAAGTATTAATACAGAGTTATGTGACCCATTTCTCATCCCTATCCTGAATCTCAAACCAAACACAGTTAACAAAAAATGATTTGCTAGGAACTAAGAAGGTTCTTGTGACACCATGCCTATAATTTCAAAAAAAAAAAAAAGAGGGAAATTTCCAGGTAAACTGCAAAAATAGTCACCCTGTGAGTGTTTGTCCTTGAAATAGAGATTTGGTTCCTTCTGACTGCATGTTTACCTGATCTCCTTAGGGAATAGAGATACAATGATGTAGTATCGTAGGTATACACAAGAGGAAGAAAGCATGCATATTTTATCCAAATGGATTCCTGATAAATATGTTTAGGGGAATGGAAATTTCATCTTAGGAGAGAAGATTCACCCTAAATAGTCCCACCGGAGGAATACTATCCACACTTCACAATCAGGTCTTTATACATAAATAGTTTCTCACTTGATTTTAAATTAAGATAATGTAGGAAATTATCCCACAGCACTTACTCCAATTTGGCTTTCAAACTAGTAATCTCTCTCTTTCTCTCTCTCTCTCTCTTTTTTTTTCTTGGCACAACAAGAAAAACAAATAACAGAGAAAGAATAAGGAACTTTTCAATTGGCAACCAAAGCTCATACCATCCAAACTTCTCTACTTTGCTTTTGATGGTAGCTGGCATATTTCAATTTATTTTTCCAGAGCCCTGAATAGATAAAAAGGTGAAACTGTTGGCATGGCATTTAATACTTGGGACTTTGGCAAATTTGCTTAAAAGAAATGGGTTTTGCCTTTTAAATGACCTCTTCTCCCCCGACTATTTTAGTGAAAATTTAAAATATCCTGTTACTTAAATGGAGTTTAAGCTTTTGTTGTTTTATCAGCTTCCCTGGCACTGTGCTTGTAGAAATTTGGTATTATTCTCTCTCTACAAACATGTGGTACTAAGACATACAGATAAAATGCAACACAAAATCACAAGAAAGTCGAATTCAGTTCCAAACAGTGAAAAAAGGAAAAGCAGGTCAAATGTTATAGAGTAGCTTGTGTTCCCTTAGGTACAGTCAAGTCAAATGGATAATGAAGTCAACCTAGAGGAAAACAGAGTTGATGCATGGGAACAGAATGCAAAATGGTGACAACTTGTGGTGATAGCCAGAAGGGTCTAACCATAATGATGCCATTTGTGACTTTGGACCAAGCCATGTCTAAGTATATTCTTAAACTTTTGAATAATGTGAATCCATATTTCCCTTCAGTTCTTAAATTATATTTCTTTCAAACATAGGACTTCCAACAGATGTGCTCTGTGTTAGTTGAATTTGCATCACTATAACAAGTAGCTGAGTTAATAAACTTATAAAAAGAAAAGGTTTGTTTTGGCACATAGTTTTAGTGGTTCCACTTCATAATCAGGTGGGCTCATTGCTTTTAGGTCTTTCATTGGAAAGCTGTATGTCAATGGCAGAGAATCCATGACAGAGCAAAACTGTTCATCTCATGAGTAGGATGTGAGAGAGAGTGACAAAAAGATTGGGTAGCATAATCATCTTTGAGAGCACACCCCCAAAGACATAAAGACCTTCCATTAGGCCCCATCTCTCAAAGTTTCCATCACCTCCCAGGAGTACCAAGCTGGAATCAGACTTTTGCATTATGGACCTTTGGAAGACATTCAAGATCTAAACCACAACAATCTCAGGAAAGGTTGCATTTTAATTGTTCATATTTTTATGGTTCCCTAGGACTGGGAGCACTGTTAACTGATACCATCTCAATTTTTCCCCTTGCAAAGTCAATTTTTATCTATTAATTTACTTAATAAATGTTAATTGAGTGCTCTGAAGAGGTGTGGAGAAAGACAATGTGGAGGAAGACAGGCATTGAGGTGGCTGACCCTTCTGCACATTTCCTTTACCTCTGGGTTCTCGGTACCTCTCACCCTTTATGATCTCACTCATAAGATTGTTTTGAGAATTCATTAAAGTTTATACTTTTTAAAATATGTAATGTTAAGAATAGCAGGCACTTGATAACTTTTCACTATCAGTTTGTTATTCATATTATTGATATTATCTGTGACATGTAGTCTCCAGTTAGGTGCTCTATGATGTAAATTGGGAAAGGTATAAAATAGGTAGATTTACAACAAATTATTGCCAGTGTGTACTGTAAATCAGCACATAATTATTTAATGGTTCAGAGTAAAAAGATGTTCAAAAAAACATTGTGGGTACTTTTTTAAGAACTACAAATTTCTAAAATGTGTTCATATATGAACTATGTAAGCACACAAGGTTAAAAAAAAGCAACACATAATGCTTACCATTTTAAAATAATCATAAGCTTCATATTTTACATGACAGGTTGCACATAATACCCATTGTTCTATAGCTTTCAATTTTCATTTAAAATGCATTACATGATAGAGGTGTGCCACAATTTCTATTTTATAGCTGCAATTGATTGGAAGCAACTTAATTTATGCAGTCTGTATGCTAAAGATGGCCATTTGGGTGGCAACTGAACTTAGGTTAGTACAGACAATGCTGTAATGAATCTGTTTCTATGCCTATCACCTGCACATATGCAAATATCTCTCTTGAAAGTGATATTGATGTATCTAAGAGTACATGCATTTGTAATATGGACAATTAACACCTACTTGTCCTCTGCAGGATACGTCCTTCAATAGTGTATGAGAATATTTATTTGCTGATAGCATTTTCCAAAGTGCTAATCAAAATTTCAAGTGCTTTTAATTTTGATAGGTGAAAATGCATTTCTCTTATTGAAGTTGAAACTGAACATCTTTTCATATGTTTAAGAGTTATATTTTCTGCTCTGTGAGCTCTACTCTGATCATTTTCTACTATGTTATCGGTCTTTTCCTTTTCTAATAGTTCTTGAAAAATTTGGGAGATCAGCACTTAGTCTATGATAGAATAGCAAGCAGGTTTTTGTTTTGTTGTTTGCCTTTTAAATATTTTTTTCCATGGAATAAGATTGCATTGTTCAGTATTAAACTTATAAATAAAATGTACAAAGATTCATTTTTTGATTTAGGGCATTTACCTCAATAGGGTTATGAAGGCATTTCCCTATGTTTTCTCCTAGTAGTCTTGAGCCTTAATGTTTTCCAAATTCAAACTCTGACTTATTGAGAATTACATCAATATGCAACCAGAAGGATAAATCAATCCTAACATCATTTACTGAATTGTTTTAACTTTTTATTATACTTTGTATTTACCATTTGTATTTGAGTCAATTTTAGAACTTTTTCTATTTTTGTCTCTTGATCTTTTTTTTTTTTAATAATGGATTTAGAAAACTATTGAAGCAATAAAGTGGAAAAACTTCATATTGCTCTATATCAACTTCAAAGATACTTCCTGACCTGCAAAACATTAACAGCTTGAAGAAATAAAGGGCTCAGTTAATTTTTTTAATCCTACTTTTATTAGAGGAACAGAAGCAAAAAGATCATAAAGTTGTGTGTGTGTGTGTGTGTGTGTGTGTGTGTGTATCTGTATGATTACTTCTCAGCATGTGTAGGGATCTAGTTTGTCTTGGCCATCAACCACAGCCAATCTCCATGATTGCCATTGAGTAACCCTATACTATTTTTCCCCACATAGTTTCCCAGCATACAATAAGTAAATGAAGCCATTAGAGTACTATGTGGAGTGTTAAGACCTAAATCCTGGAGTTAGAAATTTTCAGGCAGATAAAGTATATTCCAGTTTAAATGAGAATCACTTTTGTCCTGATGGCTAAATAAGCCCCCCTTCATTTGATCCAAATCCAAGGGACCCTCTGGTCTTGCTGCCACCTATAACCATGCTTTTGTCAGTAAGTTTCCAATGAATTGTACTCTGTGTAATTCTGGATCTATCTGCCTCTTCCTTTGGTTTCACAGAAACTTCTGCCTGTGGTGGTCAGATTCTTTTACATTGGATATTCTTGGGACAGGATGAGCAAGAATTCTTTTTAAGGGGACACATTTTCTAGCTCAACTAGATTAGAGCTGTTATAGAAACAGGCAGTGCAAACTTCATGGAGATGTGACTTAAGTAGTCTTACTTGGTTTGATGTCTGTTTGCTCTGTCTTATAATTTTAAATTTCTAAACAAGAGGGCCCCATATTTTTGTCTGGCCCTTATAAACAATATCCTGTTAGCAGGAACTATTTTTCCCTTCCTTATTCTCCATGCATAGAAGATTCCAGGCAAGTATTAGATGTTCAATAAATACCTGCTCCTTGAATGAATGAATTTTGTACCCATACTCTCCTATGAAATTTTATAAATTATTTGAATATACAACTGTGGTTCTTAAACTTCAAAGAACATAAGGATCCTTTGGACTAAATTTGGTTTTGTTAAAGTACAGATTCTAGGCTCTAGCCCCCACAATTCAAGGTTCAAGTGATGTGAAATGATTCCTATTAAAGTTTTATTTTTAAATAAGTAGCATCTATGATACTGGGAAATCCTTGATCCACACTAAGAGGAGAAGCCATATAGAAAGAGAACTGTAACACATTAATCTTGGTGATCTCCTGTAGTAGTTTTCACCCACTCTTAGCCCTGGGGTGAATAAGGAAACAAATTCATGTAGTCTGTCATTACTATCATTCAAGATTTATCTTCATAATTATTTGATCTATGGACTTTTTCTCGAGATTGTATGTCCTAGTATGACCTTTGCATCTCCATAGTTACTCTTCCTCTTTGCTCCCATCACTTAATGGCACCCTGGATTTCATCTGGGTACCACCTCTTCTCTTTTTCTCAGTTCTTATACTTCAGGTAGAGTTGATTGCTTCCATGAATCAAAATGAAAAAAGTGTCAATGTCTGGTCAGAATGTCACATTCTCTCGGTCATGACAATTTTTTTTTCAAAGATGAGCAAATGACCCAATCAAAACCAATGCAGTATAATAACATTTTGCTGGAAGTTCTTGAAAAATATACTTTGTTACATCAGAAATAAAACTGACAAAAAAAATAGATCCATTTTGCCACTATGTGGGGTCTAAAAACAAAGTTACCTATTGGAAGAGAGAAAAACCCAGAGATAAAAGACCAAAATCTTTTGATATCACTTGAGCCCCAAACCCAGCTATGCATGAAAATAACTCTACCCAGAAGATTTTCAGTCATAAATGTCAACCTATTTTGAGTTAGGTTTGCTATTGCTTATAA
Source organism: Ictidomys tridecemlineatus (assembly GCF_052094955.1). Classification (NCBI taxonomy): domain Eukaryota; kingdom Metazoa; phylum Chordata; class Mammalia; order Rodentia; family Sciuridae; genus Ictidomys; species Ictidomys tridecemlineatus. The sequence continues at coordinate 49,102,506 of NC_135484.1, forward strand.
CTGAAATAATCCTAACACACATAAGAACCAGTAGCCTATAGATATTCTAATACTTATTGCACTGAATAATAATTATTTGGCTTTTCATTGTCCTAATTACTCAATGTATGCTGCCTTCTATCTTTACTATTCTATGGACAACTTTAGAACAAAGAGTAGGTTCTTTAAATTTCATGTCCTCAGAAATGATTACAAAATATATTGCAAATATCAGGGACACAAACAATACCTTTTGAGTGAAAGCAAAAATATTCTATTTGCCGAGTGAGTTTTCTGAGACTGGTGAGCAATTAAGACACCTGCCATTTTGATTCTTGGCTGTGTTCTCTTCCTTTCCTCTTGGGCCTATTTAGTTTTTAGTATCTTTTATCATACTCATTGGTAAGAACATCTCTTGATTCTCTACATTTATTTTTACTCTTAGGAACTAGCCATTTTCTCTTTGATTTGTGTCACACAGCCACCTGTGTTATTACTTATTCATTTTTGTCTTTGATTACATTATGTACTTTTTCTTTTTAATAGCAATTTAGAATCATTGAGGCTGTTTTCTATAAGCATTTCCATCCACTTGTGAGATCTCATACTGAATTTACTTCCTGACACCTGGAAATAGATATTTATCATCTGTCTTTTCATGTGTATCCAAGACTGCTTCTCTACCAAACTCAGAGGACAACTGAGTAAAACTATTCTCTACAAACCTTTCTAGAGATGAGGGAAATAAACAGACTTTATTTGTTGGAATTATATAAAGTAGGCATTATGTATATTATTCCAAAGTAGAGATGCAAAGATAAAAAACACAGGGTCCTGAACTTTGGAAACTATGGTGGGTAGAGGGGAAACGTTATAATTTGAATATGAAGTGTTCCCCAATGCCCCATGTATTGAATGCAGCTATGTTCAGAGGCAGGAATTTTGGTAAGTGATTGGGTTATGAGTGCTCTGACCTTGTAAGTAGATTAATCCATTCTGGGATTTATAGAAGATGGCATTATTGGGAGTTAGAAACTGTAGAAGGTGGGTCTCAGTTGGAAGTGGTAGGTCACTGGGCATGAGCTCTGGAAGAGTATTTCTTGTCCCTGGGTCCCTTCTTCACTTTCTCTCTTTGCTTCCTAGTCTTCATGAAGTAAGCAACCTTCTTCTGATATTCCCTTCTGCCATCACCGTCTGCCTCACCACAGCCCACAGCAATGGAGATAGCCGACTATGGACTGAAACCTCTGAACATGAGCCAGAATAAACCTCTCCTCTTTCATCTGTTTTTTCTCAGGTATTTTGTCAAAGCTACAGGAAGCTAACTATTATAGGGACAAAAAAAATAATGCAAAGCAAAGTGAAAACATTTCTACTTAATTGTGTAGGCACTGAATGAAAAAGAAGTGAGAGAATCATTGCATTTGACTTGAAAGCTAGGGATGATTCCAACTGGACTGTGAATGGTGGGTAATAGTTTTTAAGGTGGGAACATGAAACTCTATGGAGGGAAGAGTAAGAATAAACATAGGGAAGTTTCTATTCTCAATTCTGTGCTCCATTTTTGGTGAACAGTGTAGCTATTAGAATACAGTGCATACAGAGACATGGTGGGCAGTGAGGCCAGAATAGGTAGCATTCAGCACAAGGAAGGTCTCCTCCACTTTTCATGAAATTAAACTGGACCCACCTAGAAGATCCAGGATAATCTTCCCACTGCACTGTCCTTAACTGAATCTCATCTGTACACTCTCATCTATACACTATCCTTAACTAAATCTCTTCTGTACACTCTCATCTGTACAATTTTACATGTCAAGTGATATTCATAGGTTTTGAAGATTAGGATATGAATGTTTTGGGGGATGGGTAAAGAGAGCATTATTCTGCTTACCATAGGTGTCTCAAATCATGAAGGAACTTTGGAAAAATATATTTGAGACTTGGTAATATGGAGTATTATTCTAATGATAGCAAATGTAATTAAAACAGGTCAGAGTGGAGAGTTTGAAATAATCAGATCTAAATATTATTGGAAGATGTGACCTCAAAGACAATCTAAATACTTTAATGATTTGTGAGCCCTTGTAGTAACCTGTGTATTTACTACTACTGTTTGCAAACAAATCAATGTGTAAGATTTACAATTTTATCTTTAATTTTGGTCTTGATTTTCCTTTCCATTAATACCATTAGTGATATAAATGCCATTCTGAGTATCTTTGAACTAGCAAAAGAAAGTGTTAATAATACCTTTGTTTTTTTAAAGAAAAAGGCAAAAACTTAATAGATAAATTGTGATATTGTTAAAAATCCAATTTATGAAAAAAGACTCTCATAAAGACATTTTCATTGACTAAAACAAAGACATTTGGTTGGAATATGGCTTATTTCACCCACCACAGTCATTTTTAGGTAAACAATTTTTAAGCACCAAAGTGATACAAAGCATTTACATGTCTTTGTTGCTTAATTAATTGGTTAAGCAGATTTTATTAAGGGTCTGCTAAATGCTACTTAGCAACTGTGACGGAAGCAGTAAACAAAACAGGCAGAAATCCCTGCTGTTATGGAAAGAAGTGAAGATGAACATGTAAGAACTGAATGAATTAAGTAGCATTTTAGTCAGTGATAAGTGTTAAGGGAAAAAAATGAAGTGGTAACCTAAAATTGTAGGGGAGATGAAATTTCTGCTTGTGAAAAATCACTGAGAAGTGACTACAGGAAATGTAGATGTTGACCCCAATTTTCGCAGTAGGACTCTGAAGCTTAGCCTACTCCAATTGACTGGTACCAGTTCCTCTGTCCCCTGAGGTCTTTACTCATCTACTGCAGCTGCCAACCACCTTCAGGAACACTGGGAAGGTCTGTGGATCAGCAAACATGGGTCATATGCTCCCTCCACCTTTCAGGATCTCATACTGGGGGAGCCAGGGCTTAGATTGTCGTAATCTGAGGTACCAGATGATCACTAAAGCTATACGAGAGGTCAGTGATACCTGAGATGTGCTTCAGCATGAGTTCCATTTATCTCTCAAAATGGCGAAGAGCCAGGAAATTGTTCAATCTGCATAATTCTCAAAACAGTTCTTTAGAGGAATAGCTGATCACAGCTGCTTTTTGATATATATATATATTTTTTCTTTCTCTTCTTATGCTATCAAGCAAGAACCTAAAGCAAATGAGGGAAAAGGCCAGTGTCCTCGGAGCATCTTGTCCACCTGCATTATTGGCGGCCTGTGAGTGAAGAGAGGTCTGTGTCTTGGCTGCCTCTGGTGAGTCGTCCTCCACACAGGGCAGGCTGCACACGTACACTGGTAGCCAGAAACTGCTGTTGGGAAACACAGGAGCCTTGTCTGGAGTCTTTTTCCTTATGTCCTTGCCTGTCAGTCAGTCTCTAGCCACCTGTGTTCCTTCCATTATGTTTTTGTTCCTTGTAATAAAGTGGTTTTTCTTTCCTTAAGAATGAGCATAAAGATACCCAGAAAATAAAGCCAGGTGCCCATTAGCAAGCAAGCAGATGAGGCATCCCAGCCTCTCTTGCAGGTCTCCCGAGAGGAAAATGCCACTGCTGACATGAATAGCAGAGGCCAGACAATGATTCTTAGGGAAGATAAACAGCCTGTGATTCCCTCCTGACGGCTCCCACTCCTCTCCTCCATGACCGATCCTAGAGCAAAAGGTCACGAGGATAATTCTGCACCTGCACCCTGGGAGGGCCTTACTCAGTCCTCAAAAAAAAGAGCTCCCCCATAATTGATGCTAATTATTATTGAGCCAAATGCATCCTTTCATTGAGGGGCAGGTGGGAGTCTCTGTCACTGTCAAGGCCATTATACCAAGAGCAAGTTGAGAATTCTTCGCACAGATGTACATATGCCCAAGAAATCCCCAGTGTTGTATATAGGCTGTTCATAAAGAATATATCATCAGAATTTCTTCAGCCCTGTAATGAGATGTTCAGGGCCCAGGTGAATGACAAATGCTACCCAGTACTCAGGGCCAGAATACTGAGCGGAGAGGCATGATTTATTCATAAGTGCTTGAACTCTACTGCTGGGCGTCTGGGTTGCTTGTGAGATTTTGCACCCTGCCATCTGCGCTCTGAGAGAGGTTAACAACAACTCTGGAGACCTTGGAACCCTCCGGAGATTTGCTTCCAAGGACATTCATCTGCTTTCTTGTGACTTTTATGGGAGGATTGGCCCAGTGAGGAGGATGAAGAAAGGAGGAAATGAAAGGAAATTCACCCAGCTGTAGGTAGAGCATGACTGGATTTAGCTAAATGCCAGAGTGTACCTGGGGACTTTCCCTTGACATTAACCACCCCTTGTTTTGGAGAAGAATTTAAAAGAAAGCTATTTTTTTCTTGTTTTAATCCATCATTTTTTTCCCCTTTATCCCTCTTGGGTTACAACTTAATGTGTTTTAAAGGTCTCTCTTATATGCCAAAATAGCATTGCAAAAATATACCATGACAAATTGTACTCATGTTGATAACTTATTCCCAGCTTCTATTTTACCTTTGTATTTGTAAAGATACAGCTATACTTCTTAAACCCACTATTATTGGAGGAAGAAAGATCTACTTCTTTACTCATGTATCAGAGAATTACTGTACTCATGCTATTTTCAGGGCATATATTCTGGGTTCTAATTTCTCTCTCTCATCGTTTTTTTCCCCTTCAGTTGTTTGAAGATGTAGCCCACTATCTTCAAAGCTTGCATTGTTTCCAGTGAGAACTCTCATGTCATCCTTATCTTTGTTCCTCTGTACGCAACATGTCTTTGTTTATTTTGCCTGGATGTTTTTTAAATTTCAGTTTAATTTAGATTACAGGCAATGAAATTGTGTGAGACCTTGGTGTAATTTCTTGAAGTTTCTTGTCCTTGAGCTTGTTGTATGGTTCTATGAGTTTTTCATTTTTTTTTTAATAAAATTTGGGAAATTTGGTATTTCTTGACTATATACATTTGTGTATGTTAATTTACAAACTTAATTGTTTGTAAACATACATTTGGGTTAAAGTAGACTCCTGGTGAAGTTCAATGGGAGGAGAGGATGTGGTTGCTAGATTGTGAGGATTTTCTCCCAGGGTGAGTGGTCCCTATTAATTCTGTGCTCTTAAACTAGTTGGGGTACAGTGATGCTTTGAGGAATGTATTTATTCACATATATTTTAGAATATTTTTTAGGGGGGGACAGGCACCAGGGATTAAATTTAGGAACACTTGACCACTGAACCATGTCCCCAGCCCTATTTTGTATTTTATTTAGAGACAGGGTCTCACTGAGTTGCTTACAGCCTTGCTTTTGCTGAGGCTGGCTTTGAACTCATGATCCTTCTGCCTCAGCCTCCTGAGCTGCTGGGATTACAGGCCTGTGCCATCACACCCAGATATTTTGGGAATATTTTTTAATGACAAAACACACACTTCCAAAAGTAGTGTATTTGTCGCTTTAGTATGAGCAAGCTGAAATAGGGTTACTCTCCTTGTTACATTTCTTCCTGGTCTCTTATGGAGGGTGAAGTTTCTTCAGTCTGTACAGTTTTTCCCTAAGCTCCATCATAAGTGTCAAGATACTGTCCTTCAAGGTCACTCACTCATTATGGATCCAGACTTTCTTTAGAGGAAGTTAAAGAAAGGATATTTGGGGAAACATATCTGCTGCTGAACACTTATATAAGCGACATTAGAGGGGCCAAACTGGCTTAATTAATCAGAATATGGTACCTTATTACAATGGTTATGTCCCATGATCCTCCTCTTTATGAACCCTGACTATTGTTTTTATGTGAAATTGCTTTTAACAGCAATTTCCTTATCTCTGTGTTTTGCGATGTTGTTTTCTCTGGTTTTGTTTCTCTGACATTCTGACGTCATCGGCTTTCTATCTTTCAAAAATTCCTCAAAATTTCCCAGGAGCTTATGGCATTCTTCCTGTTTGTCACTGCTGGTGTGGGGGTGTTTTTTGAAAAACATTTACGGAGATGGGAAAGATGGATTTATGAGCATAGTCATCATCTTGCTATAATCTTTACCTGAAAAGCTTTAGTTTTAATAATTGAATGAAAAAGATTTTAATGATTTAAATAAATTTTTGGAGGATAGTTTTTCTAAATGTGCCCCCAATTTTTAGCTTATTTAGAATCTGTGATCCCTTTTACATGGTTGCCTATGGAAATTCTCTTATCAGATATCACAATAGGTTAGTAAATTGAAAATGCTAGTTAAGAAGGAATCATAAAAAATATATGTGCATACGTGTTATTTCAGTGTAGCTTTATATACATACACATTCTTATGACAGTCATTATTAAGGGCTCTCTCTCTCTCTCTCTCTCTTTCTCTCTCCTCTTTTCTTGAATATAGATATCCTGTTAGAATTCTGATTCAGTGGCCTTGCATAGACCATCTTCATTACATCATCTGTGTTTTCTACTAAAATGACAAGAACTTAAAGCCATCAAAGTGGAACATTTTTTAACATCTTGTTATTTCCATCCCTTTATCCCAATTATTCACCCCATTGTCTGACTCACATCTATTTTTCAGTGATATTACTGATTCTCTTTATCATAATACTTTAAAACAGGTTTAGCTGAAATGACTTTCTTTGTGCTTACATTTCAATTGTTTATGTAATATTTAAATTATATAGTTATAATGAGTGCAGTAGGCATACACACTTTGGGAACTAAGATGCCTTATTTATGTATTTACTTCTTTGCTGTGCTGGCTGGCAGTCTAACCCAGTGCCTTGTATGTGCTAGACAAATGCTCTCCCACTAAGCTATTCCCCAATCTTATTTATTTATTTATTTTTAAAATTTGAGATAGGATCTCACTAAGTTGCCCAGGCTGGTTTCAAACTTGTGATCCTCCTGCCTCAGCTTCTCAAGTAGTTGGAATTACAGATGTGTTCACTGTTCCAGGCTTAAAATAACTAATTCTTATTAGCATACAGTTTAAGTGGTAGGTTCAAAAGTGCAAGGACAGGGATTTCAACTATGAGCATCAGTCTATATATTAAGAAGGAAGTGGGCTCTGATTTATCTGATGTTAAATGGACACAGGTATAAAAGATTTTTTTATAAATACATCATCATCCTTTGTACAACAAGAAACTTCTACAATTCTTTGTCCCCTAGGATATAGGGATCAGTGTGATAAGAACAGATAAAAATATGCACAATAGAATGAAATTAAAAGGTCAGAGGCAGGTTAATGTATGCATGTATGATAACTAGAGTACCATAAACAATGGAGAAAAGACTATTTTCTTGGCCGTCCCTAGGGTCAGAGATGGCGGCAACAGCAGCCGAGGCTGCAGCTTCGGGATCTGGAGAGCCCCAGGAAGAGGCTGAAACCCTGGGCCCCACCTGGGATGAATTGCAGTTGCGCACTTATAGCTTCCCGACCCGGCCCATCCCGCCTCTGAGTCAGAGCGACCCCCCCCCCCCCCCCCCCCCCCGTAGCTGAGGAACTCATGAAAATGAGGAGCCTGTAGTGCTGACTGACACAAATCGTGTGTATCCTGCTCTGAAATGGGATCTTGAATACCTACAAGAGAATATTGGCAACAAGGACTTTTCTGTGTACAGTGCCAGCACCCACAAGTTCTTGTACTATGGTGAGAAGAAGATGGCTAATTTTCAGAACTTTAAACCAAGGTCCAACAGGGAGGAAATGAAATTTCATGAATTTGTTGAGAAACCGCAGGATCTACAGCAGCAGGGTGGGGATGAGAGGTTGTATCTGCAGCAAACACTCAATGACACTGTGGGCAGGAAGATGGTCATGGACTTCCTGGGTTTTAACTGGAACTGGATTAATAAACAACAGGGAAAACATGGCTGGGGGCAGCTGACCTCTAACCTGCTGCTCATTGGCAGGAAATGTGACACCTGCTCACTATGATGAGCAACAGAACTTCTTTGCCCAGATAAAAGGCCATAAGCGAGTGATGCATCTTATTCCCTCCGGATCAGTTTGAGTGCCTCTATCCATATCCTGTTCATCACCCATGTGACAGACAGAGCCAGGTGGACTTTGACAATCCTGACTACAAGAGGTTCCCCAATTTCCAAAACGTGATTGGTTATGAAACAGTGATTGGCCCTGATGATGTTCTTTACATCCCAATGTACTGGTGGCATCACATAGAGTCATTACTTAATGGGGGAATTACCATCACTGTGAACTTCTGGTGTAAGGGGGCACCTACCCCTAAGAGAATTGAATATCCTCTCAAAGCTCATCAGAAAGTTGCCATAATGAGAAACATTGAAAAGATGCTTGGAGAGGCTTCGGGGAACCCACAAGAGGATCTCACCAAGTTGCTAAGGCTGGCCTTGAACTTGTAATCCTCCTGCCTCAGCCTCTTGAGTTGCTGGGATTATAGGTGGGACCTTTGTTGAACACAATGATCAAGGGCCGATACAATTAGCCTGCCAGGGGTCCAGGCCTCCTGTCAGGTTACTGCTATCCCACCCACACCCCTTCGTTGATGAGGACAGGAGACTCCAAGCACTAGTATTGCACGCTGCACTTAATGGACTGGACTCTTGCCAGGGCCCTGGAGGCGGGTGTTTGGGGCAAGGCAGGGTGGTTGGCACTCCACTCCCATTTGGAGGAACTTCTCACCCTTGCCTCTTGTGCCCCATCACTCTCCCTCTCTGACCCCCTAAAGTTCTGCATTCAGTGTCTGGAGTCCCAGCTTCTGGTTGTCATCACGTCTGTGTTTGTTAGTCTGTCAACTTCAGGGTGTATGTGTGTGTGTGTATGTGTGCATGCACACACATAATGTTTCTGTTCCTCGTTCTCTTCTTCTGGGTCTGGCTCTCAGCCCTATCTCCTGTAACCTCAGTGCCTCAGCCTGAGAGAGGAGATGCTCTTGGACCTCCACTGCAACTGGGCTGGAGGGACAGAGTCCAACTCTTAGGCCAACCTGTCTCCTGCCAGTTTTTGCAGTCGGGCTCTAGGCTGGGTGGGAATGGCTACTGGTACTCTAAGGGGGAGACGGAAAGGGAGGCTTGCCTTGGAGAGCCTAAATATAAATAGCCTTCCAGTGGGAGAGGATTAGATAGGGTTCCAGCTGGGACCACCAAGCTGAAGCCATACATAGAAAGGAACCCTGGAACATAAGAACCTAACATTGTGTATACGTTCCAAATTATAAACACAATTTTTCCTCTTTCAGCACCAGCTCTTGCCCCTCTGCTAGGTATCAGCGGGGGTTCTAGCTGTGGCTTCTCTAGGCTCTAGGGATACAAGCTTGTGTGTACGTGTGTGCGCCTGTATGTGCACACACATGCATATACTTCTTTACACACTGGTATGCATGTGTACACACTGGCCAGCCTCCCTGTTTACTAAGGTTCTCTACAGCTTACCTTTTCCAGTGTGACAATACAGTGTGAGCCCCCAGAAGTACTACCTGAAAGCCTGCAGCTTTTTAACTCGGATTTTAGCCATCATATGTTGGTTCAGTCTCACTACAACCTACCTGAGGCTGACTGGCTAAAGCCTCTGGGTCCTGTGTCCCTCCCTGTCAAGGCCATATTCTCTACTGCTGAGCTTCCTGGCTAAGTAGATGAAATGGGGTCAAGCTTAGGCAGCTAACTCACTACCTGTCATTCACCTCAGGGCAAGGGCAAAAAATGTAGCCTTGCCTGTTTAAGCCAGCTCCTCTGCCAGACCCCACTGTAATGTTCCCTGATACCCTCAGTAGGGTAATTGGTAGAGCATGGAAGTAGAATTTCATTTTCTATTAGTAGCTACTCATGGGAACCCCTCTCAGGGCTGCATTTACAGCAGGCCAGCAGAGTATTACACAAATCAAAAGGCCATCATTCCCATCTATTCAGTGGGAGTGGGGCCCTTGGAATTGGGCAGAGTGGTAGTAAGAGTCTACTTACTTCCAGTTCCATCTTTGACATCCTTTTCTTTCTGGAAGGGAAGAGGAAATTGGAAGTCTCTGATTTTATTCCCTCCCACCATTTTTATTTTTTTCAGCCAAAGGTTTTACTTCCAGTGTCTGAGCTGTGGCTCTCACTCCTGAAACTCAGTGCCCTGATGGACTGAGAAGATATATGTGTGCATGTGTGCACCTGTGTGTGTATTTTGGGGAGGGTGTTCATTTTAGTACCCGATTCTAGGGTTTTTTGATACAGTATGGTTGTGCAGACATGGTACCTTCTCAAGTATAGCCCTTTCGAATACAGCCAATGCTGGGGGAAAAAAAAGACTATTTTCTTAATAGATGATATTGAAAATATTGATTCATTTTATGGAGAAAAAAGAAAAATGTACTCCACCTACTGCCACAAACAATGGTAGTTACCAGATCTATTAAATATCTAAATATGAAAGATAAATTTGGAAAGTTAATAAAAGAAAATATGAGATACTCTCTTTGTGATTAGGAGATGGTGTGGGGAAGGACTTCTTAAAACCTCAAAAAGTATAGATCATGTCTGAATTCCTAGGTACCCTTCAACAAATGAATAAATAAAGAAAATGTGGTATATATATACAATGAAATATTGCTCAGCCATGAAAAAGAATGACTTTATAACATTTGCTAGTAAATGGATGAATCTGAAGACTATCATGCTTAGTGAAATAAACCAATCCACCAAATCCAAACTTTGAATGTTTTCTCTGATATGTGAATGCAAACACACATCTAGGTGGGGAAAGGAGGGGAAGAATAGAAATTCAGTGGATTGGGGAATGAAGGGAAGGGAGGGGAGATAGAAATAGGAAAGAAAATAGAGTCATCTAACATGACTTCCCTGTGTACATATATGAATATACCAAGGCATGTGAATCTCCACATCACATACATCCACAAGACTGGATCCTAATTAGAAGAAGACATACTTCATGATTGTATAAATATGTCAAAATATACTCTATTGTCATGTGTAATCAAAAAGAACAAATTAAAAAAAGTATAGGTCATAAGATAAAATTTTGATTGTGTTACATCAAAATTATGCTTTTCTGTTTAGTAGGAGATTTGATGGACAACATAAAGGACATGTGGTGAAAAGGGAGAACACATTGCAAGTGTCTGCGTCTGGGAATGATGAGATACACAAAGAACTCTTGAAAATCGTCAACAAAACAAAACAACCCAGCCCTCTCAATATGAAATGTGTAGTGATGTAGAGAAGAAGAATCTCCAAAAGGATAGGAAGTACATAAGATGATTAGTTATCTGAGAAACACACACTAAAAACTGAGAAGTAAGTAATACCAAGTTTGGAGAAAGCATGGGTTGTTGACATTCTTCATATGATGTTGGAAGGAGAGTCACAAGTTCAGCCATTTTGGGCACTACTTGGACAAATTATTCATATGAATTTTCTGTTACTTAGCAATGCATTTCATAGAAAATATTTATGCTTGTATGTACACATGCATAATTATGTATGTATACAAACATACATTATATACAAATGTATACTATATATAATGTATATACACAAAAGCTCTAAAAAAGACTTAAAAATACATGCTTGTTGCTTCATTATTGTGGTGGTAATGGTTTGGAAGCAACCAGTAAATATCTTTGAGAGAACCAATAGTTGCACTCTAAAGAACATTATGTACAGGTTTTTACAATGTAATAAATGTACACATAGCATGAATGGATCTTAAAATATAGTGTTTAGTAGACAAATCATAACACAGGGTAAGTTTAATTAAATTAAAATACAGACTATAATGCAGTACCACTTATAAAACTTGTGAAAACATATACACATTTAATAGGAAACAACTTGTAAGAACATATACTAGAGAGTGTGCACTACCACATTAAAAAGGTTGATTGTGGAATGAGAGACAGGAAGTGATTCATTATACAGAATTTAAAGGAATTAATTAAATGAGCAAATAAATTGTTGAAACTAGATGGTTGGTGGTCTTGCAGGAACCAAGTGTGATAATGAACTCAGAAGCAGGCTGAACTCAGCACTCCTCACAGGAGGTCTAAAATATTTACCAGAAAAGAAACTTCAATAAACATAAATCCAATACTCTGAGAGATCATGAGATAACTCAGTAATAAAAATAATAGAAGATAATGTAGTAATCAACTCAGGGTAGTTAACATTTCTATTTAGATGTCAATATTGATTTAATCTGCTAAGAGTTTATCATGTGAAAATGATGCTTGAGAATCTAAAATACATATAGGAAATCCATATTTTCTTTTTTAATACTTTTCCAGTAGTTGTTGATAGATCTTTATTTTATTTATTTATACATGGTGCTGAGAATCAAACCCAGTGCCTCACACATGAAAGGCAAGTGCGCTACCACTGAGCCACAGTCCCAGCCCCAAATCCATATTTTTGAATGCCATAGTTCCTATATCAACTAGAAGTTCCATTTAACTGCAAGACACCTGGAAAACAGTGGTTTAACCAAGACAGTGGTTTATTCTTCATTCACATAAAGAAGTCTGGAGACAAGCTAATCTGGTATGGCATGGCCAAATGTCCCAGTGATGGTTTATTTTATGTGTCCACTTGACCAGACCCTGGGAAAGCCCAGCTATCTGGTCCAAATATTATTCAGCGGGTATCTATAAGGGTGTTTGTGGATGAGATTAATATTTAAAGTATAGGTTGAATAAGTGAAATTGCTCTCCCTAATCTTTGCAAACCTCATGCAATCAGTTGAAGGTCTAAAAAGAATAAAAAGGCTAACAGAGAAATTTCTGCTGCCTCACTGCCTCCAAGCACAAACTCTATTGTGTATTTTCATGATATATAATACAATAAATATACAGATTACATATGCAAATAGGTAGGTAGATAGATGGTAGAAAGATAGAAATACAGATTACTGCCATTGATCCTGTTTCTCTGTAGAATCCTGATTAGTACAGTCATCAGTGTTCTGCCAATTGATCTGCTCTGGCCTTTTAAGTGTTGGCCCCTAGCCTAGAGTTCCAGTCCTTACTTTTGTGCTCTAGGCAACAAGCCAAAGAAAGATGGAAAGACTAACATCCAGCCAAGTGAACTCACCCTGCAACTCCTGCTGTGTTGCACTAGTCAAACCATCTTTATCACGTGCCATTTTCATCAAGAAGGAGATGCCGTTCCTCACCTTGATGCAGAGCCATCTCATTTTCAACTGAAAGCAGGATTCTTTTCAGGAAGATGAAAAGACTGATTATTGGCTAGGTCACCTTCCAGTCTCTGTCACAATTTATATCTTTTGACACATAATAGACATCCCATAAAAAGAAGTTGAATAAAAAATTTTAAAATTTCATAAAATTAACCCTTTATTATAGATGTAGAAAAGCAAACTATTGATCTTTGTATCCAATTACAAATGCCGTCAAATGATGTTTATGTACCAAATTTTTTTTCAAATTCATCTAAAGGGTTAAACAAAAATCTTCCTGGTGAACAACAGATAAAATTTAATCATAAATAAAAATTACATATATATATAAATAAAATTTCTAAATCAATTTTTTTTCCAAATTGTCCTAGCATGTTTGAAAAGTTATCTATGTTGAAGAAGTTTAAACGTTACCACTTCAGTGTTATGAGATTAATCGGCTAAGAAAAATCCTCTTTTTAAACTACTAAAACTTAAATTTCAGCCTGGCTCTGAGTAATCATAAAATATAAACAGATGAACACTATTTCCCTATAAGTTTGATCTGCATAGATATATTCACTCTCAAAGCATAAAATACATACTTCTTGGGCATCCAAAATATAATATGTATTTTTCAGTATTAATTGGTGACTAATTATGCTGAATTTTTAAATTCTTTAGTGTTCAGGATATACTTTTAATTGTAATTACTATTTTATTTTATTTTTTTTAAGGTTTTTTTTTTTTTTCCTGAGCAGGACAGAATAGCAAAGTCCTTGAGATAATGATAATATTCTGTGTTCAGAGAGAGGTAGATCAATATAGTAACTAATTTTTTATAATTATGCATGAGAAGTCAGTTATAGTTACACACACACACACACACACACACACACACACACACATACACACACACACACACTGGCTCCTACACGTACAGATCATAATGGCATTACTTTAAAGGTAAAAATGATCAAACTAAATAATTTACTCATGGCAAGGACAAAACTCATTTAACCAATGCAGAAATGACACTTTCTGATTTGAGGGAGTCCACAGACAGGGCCACCTGCACTCCTACCCTGGAAGAGTTCCCGGTATGAATGATGCTGATTGCTGATGTGCAGGCTCTAAAAGAAAGATCTCCAGGGCAATAGAATCCCATGGCAACAGGACAGTTAAAAATGACTCGGCCTTCAGGTGCCAAAGTCCTTTACCCGGCTGTGATTCAGCCCTTGGTACTGAAAGTGGAGAACTGTGTTGTTCATCTGTCAATGTCATTTGTCCATCTTGCACATCCACTGGTCTGCATTTTCTGTCCCTATTCAACAACCATTGCTACCTTTTACCAACTGTTCTGCATTGAGTATGAGAATCTGTGACATGAACTAGTCACTGCAATTAGATTATTGCTAGAATGAAGTATTACAGCATATCATGATTCAGAAGGAGGTGATGTCATTTTGCAGAAAAATTCCTTATTTCTCCGAGGATCAACTTTCTGATTTAATCTTTGAACAATGGAATATAGATGTTAGTTTTTGACAACAACAGGCAATTAATTTTTCTACTTTGTAATGTATTTCACATTGGGAATAACATTTGAGTATAAGTAAAATTCTAGTGTTTGAGTCTGAATTACTTTGATTTAGCTCGTGGGCTTTATTAATAAGACATGTATTCACAGTATTCCCCTTGTCCTTATTGCCCCTTTTGAAAATCAGTTGGCAAATTAGAAGCTACATCTAGTGAAAAAAACCAAACAAAAAAACCATAATTACTCATAATTTTATAATGCAGATCAATTTGATTACACTGTCATTGAGACTAGTTCTATACATATTTGATGGTAGAGACCTGATTTGAGATGACAAAACGGATGTAAGGTAACTACAATCTAGTGTTTTCTTTCACCACTTGGTCTAGAATTCGAAAGCAAAATAATAACTAAAATCCAACTTCATGAGTTATTTTGGTTAAAGTTTGGAGCAAAGATTCAGGATTTTCTATTATTTTTCATGAGAAAGTGATATATTTTGAAATACCACTTTTATGGCACTATCCTAGCAAAAGCAGGTCAAATTCAGTGTTTCCTTACACACAGTCAAGTTTCACAAAAAAAGTATTCAGATGGAAAGTAATGAGGCTCAGAGGGAAGTTGAAACATCCCCACTGCCAAACAATATCCCTAGCACCTCGGATTTATACTGTAAGTTTTTTCAGGGCTTTTCTTGGGATCCCCAATAACCCATACGTAACTTATATGAATATTCCCTACC
Organism: Ictidomys tridecemlineatus; assembly: GCF_052094955.1. Taxonomy (NCBI): domain Eukaryota; kingdom Metazoa; phylum Chordata; class Mammalia; order Rodentia; family Sciuridae; genus Ictidomys; species Ictidomys tridecemlineatus. Next base: position 49,117,901 of record NC_135484.1, read on the forward strand.
TAAGGAGTGATCTAAAAATATCCATCTTGCACCAGTTGTACAAAACAGCTATCTTAAAGGATCTCTGGTCAGATTGACTTGAACAGTGAATCTTAGATAATTGTCGTCCAGTCAATTCCTGTATAATTAGAACAGTAGCTCTGTCTACACTGGGGTGCCCAAGACTTCTGGCACTGCCTCTGCCAGCGGGCTTTGTTTGCTTTGCTCATTCAGTCTCCCTGGATTTGACCTCTACCCAAAGCTGTTCAAAGTCCCCTTCCAATTGGGATCCCCCTTTAGTAGCCCTTTCCTCTTGGGCAGTGTATCTAAAAGTGTGGACCCCAGACCAGCACAAGCATCATCTGAAAATTATTATTAGAAAGGCACATTTGGAGTTTCCACCACAGACTCTCTGAATTACAAATTCTGGAGATGAAGAGCCATGATACAGATCCTGTTTTAAATAGCCCTTCATATGATCCTGACACCCATTAAAAATTGAAAAACACTGTTTTCTCCTATTCTCATCAGTGGCTAGAACCTTTCAGAAACTTCCATACCTTTAACAGAACTTTCTGGGGCCCCAACTTTTATCTGTAGGCACAGCCTTACATATATATATATATATATCTTTATACTTATACATCGTAGCTGGGTTTGGGTTCATCCCAACAAACTCATACATGCAAGAAATTCTATTTCAGTTCATGATCTCCCCTTCTCCCTCCTGTTTACCTTCCATTCCCCATTCCCCTTCCTTTACTCTACTATATTTCCTTTTGTTCATATATTTATATTTGATTGGTTCTTTTTAGTTATTCATTAAGGTAAAGTTCCCTATCATGTATTTGTATATGCACATGACATGATTTTTAAAGAATTCATTCTGCAAAGGTCTCCCCTGATTCACCCCTCCACTCTGCCTCCTGATCTCCTTCTTCTTGAGTACTGGTCTTTCCTTTATAATTATGATATCCTATCCTTCCCTCTTGCTTTCCTTTATTGTACTCTACCTTCCTCATTTGAGAGAAAACATTCAACCTTTGAGTTTCTGAGTTTGGCTTATTTTGCTTAGCAAGGTATTCTCCATTTCCATCCATTTATCAGCAGGTGTAATGATTTCATTCTTCTTATTGATGAACAGAACTTCATTGTGTATATACAACATAATTTTTTAATCAATTAATTTGTTGAAGGGCATCTGGGTTGATTCCTTAATTTAGCTATTGTGAATTGTGCTGCTATAATCATTGAGGTGGCTGTAGTGCTATGACATGATGATTTTAGATCTTTTGTGAAAATACCAAGGAGTGGAATAGCTGGGTCATATGATAGTTCTACCCCTAGTTTTTTGAGGAATCTCCTTAGTGCTTTTCAGAGTGCTATACGAGTCTTCAGTCCCACCAAATGTACAAGTGTACCTTTCCCCCCACATCCTTGCCAGCATTTATTATTTTTTTATATTCTTGATAATTGCCATTCTGATTGGAGTGAGATAAAATCTTAGTGTAGTTTTGATTTGCATTTCCCTGATTGCTAGAAATTGAACACTTTTTCAGATATGTGTTGGCCATCTGTGTTTCTTCTTTTGAGAAGTTTCTGTTTTGTTCTTTTGCCCATTTATTGATTGGGCAATTAAGTTTGGTGAAGTTAAGTTTTTTTGTATATTCTAGATATTAATCTCCTTCTTGAGGCATAGCTGGTTAAATTTTTTTTTTTCCATTCGGTAGACTCTCTCTTGACACTGTTAATCATTTCCTTTGCTGTGCAGAAGCTTTTTAGTTTGATGGCCTCCCAATTACTGATTGTTGGTTTTATTTCTTGCACTTTGGGGGTCTTGTTGAAGAGGTTTGTGACCTTTATGATGGAGTGTTGACCCTAAGTTTTCTTCTAGCATTTACAAGGTTTCTGATCTAATTCCTAAGTCTTTGATCTATTTTGCTTTGAGTTTTGTGTGTGGTGATACATAGGGTCTAATTTCATTTCTCTACATATAGCTATCCAGTTTTCCCAGTACAATTTGTTAAAAAGGCTGTCCTTTTTCCAAAATATATTTTTGGCACCTTTGTCAATTATCAAATGACTGTAGATATGTGGACTTCTTTCTGTGTCTTTTCTGTTCTATTGGTCTTCATGTCTATTTTATGCTAATGCCATGTTGGTTTTGTTCCTATATCTCTGTAGTATAATTTCAGATCAGGTATTGTGATGCCTCCTGGGCATAGCCTTACTTCTTAGCTTCCACAAAAAACAGAATTATTTTTTCTTTGCTTCAAAGGTGGTATCACAGTTAATTTTTTTTTCTTTTCAGTCTTTTATCACTAAAATCAACTTACCCATCTCTAACTGGAATTCATTATTTTATTACTAGAATTATTGAAAATTTTGAGTATATATTTGACTCTTTTATTTCCTTTTGCTGAGAATTATATCTTTTTTTTCTCTTGTTTATCATTGAGTAGTGACAATCTGCCTGATATTTAAATTAAAAACAATTTTAACTGTCTTGCATTTTTATTCCATTTTTAGTCAAAAAAGCATTTAAAATTTTCTATGACAAACGGATCATTTATTTTTACTTATGGCTCATGTACTTTATTTATTGAAAAATGCTCATGTATTTTATTCTAGTTCTTGCAATAACATTACTTCATTTAAAATTTAACCATTCTAAACTGGGGTTTGAGCAATTTTTTTTTTTTTCATTTTAGTACCAGGGATTGAACTCAGGGGCACTTGACCACTGAGCCACATCCCTAGCCCTATTTTGTATTTTACTTATAGACAGGTCTCACTAAGTTGCTTTACGGTTGCTGAGGTTGGTTTTGAACCCTCAGTTCTCCTGCCTCAGCCTTCCCAGCTGCTGGGATTATAGGCGTGTACTACCATGCCCAGCTTGAGCATCTTAAAAGAAAACATTTTCTTATATTTAAAGGCAGCAACATCATCCCAGTAATAAAAATTCTCTGAAATTTTCCTGGTTATACTGTTCCTAGTCTCCCTCTGTCCCTTTTTTTAGCACTCTCCCCATGCAAAATATGTGACAGAAACTTATCACAGGAATTTTTCAAGTTTACATTTAAAGATCATATCCATCCTGATCATTGGCACAGTAAATTCATTTGGAAATACAATTATCTATGGTGGAAAGAGACCAAACTGGTGTTTTTGCATTCATCTAAACCTGAATAAACAGATCAAGTACCTTCTCTTGATTTTTTCCTAGGAAGTCAAATGATGCTACTGTTACTATAGATCACAGGCAACTGGTTTACCAATGGATCCTCCCAGTGTGGTCCTGTTTCTGCTCTTTCTCTTTTTATGCTAATTCTTTTGATTTATTAGAAAGTGATTTCTAGATCTTATAGAGGTTCTTTCCAATCACTATCTAAATCCCCTTTTCTATTGCATATTTGTATTTACTTATTAGTTTATTCATTAATTATAATCATGAACAACCTACCTATGGCAATCAACTGGGAAATATGAGTTACATGGATATGTCACTTACACAAATCCCAATGGCAGAGATCTTGTCTTCATGGACTTTCACCTCAAGACTATTTGTGATGTATGGAGTACAGTGTGTGTGTGTGTGTGTGTGTGTGTGTGTGTGTGTGTGTGTGTGTAGAATAATGGAATGTGTATAAGGGAATTAGTTGAAAGTATTCATTGATTTGAATGCAGCTATTCTTTCTTTCAGATTATTATTATTATTATTATTATCACTATTATGTGCTTTTAAAAATTAACAGACTTCATTTTTTAGAATAGTTTTAGGTTTGCTGATAGTTGGAACAGATAGTACAAAAAGTTGCTGAACACATCTTTTCCCCCAACACCATACACATTTTTTACTGCTATTAACATTTTTCATTAGATTTGTTATAAATAATGAGAGATGCATGTTAAGTAACCCAGTATTATTGTGTTCTGGTCTGTTTGGTTTTTAAAATTGAGTTGGTTTGTTTGATGTACATAGGTGCTCCATTGTTTGGGGCCTAAATATTTACAATTGTTATAGCTTATTGATGGATCATTCCCTTAAGTAGAATGAAATTACCTTCTTGGGCTCTTCTGATTAACTTTGTTTTGAAGTCCACTTTACCTGAGAATAGAAACCCCTGCTTATTTATGAGATCCATGTGAATGATATGATTTTTATCCTATCCTTTTTACCCTCAGTCTGTGGATGTCTTTACCTATGAGGCCAATCTCTTGGAAACAACACATTTGTTGGGTCTTGTTTTTTAATCCAATCTGTCAGTCTGTCTTTTGTTTGATGAGTTTATGTCATTTACAACGTTATTTTTAGAAATAGTTTTATTCCCTGTCATTTTATTTTTGATTTTTAATTCAAATTAGTTGCACCTTTGAGTAACTATTCTTCTAATGTAGTTCCTCCTTTGCTGGTTTTAAATTTTATTTTCCATTCATTTTGTGTGAAATATTTTGTTGAGTATGCTTTATAATGCAGTCTTTCTAGTTTTGAACTCTTTTAACTTTTGTTTATTGTGAAAAATTTTTATTTCACCATTAAATTTGAAGCTTAATTTTACCAGATATAGTATTCTTGGTTGGTATTCACTGTCTTTCAGGGTTTGGTATACATTATTCCAAGACCTCCTGACTTTTAGGGTCTGGGTTGAGAAATCAGCTGAGATCCAACTCTGGTTTCCCTTTATGTCACCTGTCATTTTTTCTCCAGCAGCCTTTAAAATTTTATTCTTATTCTGTAGGCTGGACATTTTCATAATGATGTGCTTCAGTGTAGGTCTGTTGTAATTTTGTATATTTGGAGTTCCGTAAGCTCCTGTATTTGATTTTCTATTTCATTCTTGAGGTTTGGAAGATTTCCAGATTATTTCATTGAAAAGATTCTTCATTCCTGTAGTTTGTATTTCCAAGCCTTCATCTATCAGATAAATCTTAAATTTAGTTTTTTCATGTTATCCTATTTTTTAAACTTCTCTTTGTGTTCTATTAACATGTTTTCTCCATGATCAGCTTTGTTTTCCAGATTATATATTTTGTCTTTGTTGCCAGACACTCTGTCTTCCAACTGGTCTCATCTGCTGGTGATGCTTTCCGTTGATTATTAAATTTGGTTTATTGATTCTTTTATTTTGAGAGTTTCCAATTTATTCTTCTATCTTATTTTTTAATATTTATTTTTTAGTTATAGGTGGATACAATATCTTTATTTTATTTTTATGTGGTGCTGAGGATTGAAACTAGTACCTCATGCATGGTAGGTGAGCGCTCTACTTCTGAGCTCTATCTTCTTATTGAAATGATCTTTCATGTTTTGAAGCTTCTTTCTGATTTCACAACTTACATCATCTTTTATCTCATATATCAGTTTAACTATGAACTTCCTAAATTCCTTCTCTGACAATTCATCCACTGTGATATCATTGTATTCTCTTAATGAGGTATTTTGAATTGTTTGAAATGGTTTGTTCCTTGCTTTTTCATGTTGTTTGTATGTCTACCTCTTCATCAGTAAGAATCTGAGGTGGCAGAGCTTCTGTTCTATGAACACTATGAATTTATAGTGCTCCTGAAGATTTCTAGTACTTCACATTTTAGGAGGAGATAAATAATAACAACAATAATTCAATCAATATTCACTGTTAAACTAAATACTTAGTTTCTATTTTGGCATCAACAATGTTGATTGGCATTATGGTAGGCACTCACCAACAGTAGATATATTATGTTTATAAAAGTGTTTTCTATTTCAAAAAGGTGAAGAAGGAGAATAAAGAGAAGATGTAGGATGTAATAATTTAGAGCAAGGATGAAAAAAAGTAGTAAAAAAGAGTTAAAGGAAGAGTGAAAGAGAGAACAATAGAATTTAGCTGAAAGAAATGAGAGAAAGAGAATCAAGGGAAGCCGAAGAAAAACAATACAAAACAAACAAAAAACAGTATAAAGCAAAACTAAGGTTTACTAATCAAAAGCCATGTTCAAATGTCCATGAACAGCACATAAAACTTAAAACAAATAGTTCTTCAGGGAAGATTAACGGATTTTTTTTTTCTGTTGTGATGGTTGTAAAATTGTTATATTATGTGTTGGTTTTCAGTCTCCAGTTGTCTGTCTTTCCTTTTGTTATTGGTGTATATATTGACAACAGGGTAGTTGGGGTTGTCAGTTCCTTCTTTTTGTGAAATGTTGCCTGTTCTCAACTTCCCTTCTTAGCTGTATAAGGTGGAGTAAGTTGGAAGGTGTTTACTACTCCACTCATAGTGAGGGGTCTCTGTAGAGAACTGGGAAAGGGATTTCCAGGGACAGAGCTCCTAGAGGAAGGGTTTGGGTCTAGCTAGAACCCCATAGCTTTGTGAAATGGTATTTGGTGGAACTTTTGAATCATCACACCTCCAGAGCCCAATTGCTTCTGGTCTGCCCCTGGGCGTCTGTACTGCTTGACTCTCCTCTGGGTTCTGCTTGAGTCGCAGAAGAACCAGTCCTTCACCCCCTCCACCTCCTATGGCTCCCATATCTCAGCCGCCTGGGCTCAGTCCCAAAGCACACATTCACTTCCCCGCTTCCTGATCAAGTCCCAATTGTCCCCAGCTCATTTTGCAAACTGCAAGTCGCAAAGTGTGAGAGACATCCAGGATCTCCCAGGTCTGAGTTGCTTGAATTCTCCTGGGTACAACACTCTCTACAACAGAATTTCACCTATTTTTCAGGTGACCCACACTCTGGGTCATATGGCAGGCCTTGGCCAGGTCAGGTTTTGTGACTCAGCTAGAATTACATAGGTCTGGGCATTTGTGTTTGGAGTCAACTCACCTGCTACTGTAGCAGCTGAAAAAGATGGTGGCTGACCCTGGCCCGCTCTCTGCCTTTCACTGGGAGATGTGGAGCATCCCTCTCACAAGAAAACAAAGTGCAGCTTGCCCATTGGATCAGCTCAACAATGTCCCCAATCACCTCTCCACTTCAAGACTAGCCTCAGTGCCACCCAAAATGTGGGCTCTCAGTCTCTCTCTCCCACCTGCCCACTGAGGATCTGCATCAGTAGCTGCAAGAGCCAGAGGTGAGGTTTTTCTTTCTTTGATTTTAAGAATTTTTTTTCTATCAAAACTTCTGTGTCCCCAGGCCAGTCCGAGTCTAGTATTAAATCCCAAGAGGATTTCTTTCTTTCTTTCTTCCTTTCTCCCCTTCTCTCTTTCTTTCTTTCTTCCTTCCTTCCTTCCTTCCTTTCTTCCCTTCTCTCTTCTTCCTTCCTTCCTTCCTTCCTTCCTTCCTTCCTTCCTTCCTTCCTTCCTTCCTTCCTTCCTTCCTTCCTTCCTTCCTTCTTTCTTTCTTTCTTTCTTTCTTTCTTTCTTTCTTTCTTTCTTTCTTTCTTTCTATTTTTTTTAGCTGACCTCAAAGAGAAGGCAATTTGTGCTGTTTCCTAGTTCTACCCATGGAGTAGTTTGGAAAGTAAACTTCTCTACTCTGCCCTCTTGACCCCTCCTCCATTTCTATACTGTTTTGCCTTTTCTAGAATGCCATGCTGTTGGAATCATTCCAAATGTAAGGCTTTTCAGATTCATTTCTTTCACTTTGCCATATGCTTTTAAGATTCCTCTATGAATTTTTGTGTCTCATTTATTCTTATCAATGATTAACTTACCTTTTATGGGTATAATTGGTTTGTCAATTCATCTATCAAAAGACATTATGGTTACTTCCAGTTTGGGGCAATTATGAGTAACTTTAATAATTTTTCATGCAGGCTTTTGTGTGTGTGTGTATGTGTGTGTGTGTGTGTGTGTATGTGTGTATAACACACATGTGTGTGTGTGTGTACATAATATGTAGTACTCTTTATTGTTTTAATTTTTAATTCTCCAAATAAATGACATTTTTAATGTAAATAAAGGAATTGTGTATTAAGCTAATATTAACAGTTTACATTAAAAATGTATGAGAAAATTATTAGAAATGATCAATGTTTAGCAAGATTCATAATTAATATTTAGAAATCAGTTGTGTTTTTCCACACCAGCAACAATTAAAAGTATTTTAAATGCCATTTACAATAGCAACCAAAATATATATGGTACCTAAGAATAAAAGTAGAAAAATATATTCAAAACTTCATAGAGAAAGGAATAAAATTCTAATAAAAGGTATTAAAGATAAAAAATATGAAAAATGAAGTCACAAAATATTGGGAATCAGGTCATACAGAAAATTAAACATTGTTAAATATGTATTGTTTCATCATTTGTGTATAGGCAATATGATTTCAATTGAAATTTCCCCAGTGTTTTGTAATGATTAAACAAATTGACTTTAAAATCATTTTGTGGAAGAATAAGAGGGTTAGAATACACCTTTCTAGATCCCAAGATTTTAATAATGAGATCAGGTTTTAGTAATACAGTAATTAGGATGTTTGCTACTGGATGAATATAATATAGATTAATGAATAAGAATAGAGAGAAAATAGAGAAGACTGGATTTATGGAAATGTTATAGGGGAGAAAACATTAAAAATGGAAAAGGGCAATAATAGATTGCTTACAGAAGGAAATACTATGGGGAAAACTGATTGTCTTAATGGGTGGAAAAGAAAAAAATGTTTCATGTACAAAACTAAATTTGTGAGAAATAAAGTATATAAATGTGAAAAAGCAAGCATTTTAAACATTTGGAAGAAAATGTAAGGGACCATCTTTATAATGAACTAGAGAAAAAACACTCAGGCAAGATACAAAAGCATAAATCATAAAGAAAAGAATGATTCTATATATCATTTTGAATCTTCAAGTTTTTTTGTTTACTATAATTTAGGTTAAGAGAGTACAAGGACAACAAAAATAGCATGTATTTGCTATTCTTATAAACTTTAAATAATTTTAAATACATACATGGGTCTTCTAACAGTAATTTTAAAACATACAACAGAAAAATACAAAATATGTGATTAGGTAATTCACACACACACAAAAAAAATCCCCAAATCACAGGAAGTTGCTCAGTCTTACAGATTACCAGGAGAATGCAAAATTTGGAAAATAAAACATATTCTTACAATATTAAAGTTTTTGAAACAAGTCTGGAAGCTGGGCATGGTAGCATATGCCTGTAATCCCAGTGGATCAGGAGACTGCAGCAGGAGGATTGCAAGTTCAAGGCCAGCCTCAGCAAGTTAATGAGAACCCATCTCAAAATAAAAAATACAAAGAACTGGGAATGTGGCTCGATGTTAAAACATCTCTGAGTTCAATTCCCTGTATTCTATCTGACAAAAAAAAAAAAAAAAAAGTTTGTAAATACCCAGTGTTAGTGAAGACAGGATGAAACACTAAGATTCGTGGAACTGTAAAATGGTACAACTATATTGGGAACAATTCAGAATTTTAGGACATTGTTCTTATGACTAAGGAATTTCATGTGCACATGTACAAAATGTTCCACTGTTCTTAATAAACATGCGTGCGATAGCAGAGATTTAGCAAAACTTTGGAAACAATGTTCATCAGTAGGTTTTATAGTTTAGCTATGAGATGTCCCCAAAAGCTCATGTGTAAGACAATGCAAGAAAGTTCAGAGGTGAAATGATTGGGTTATGAGCATAGGTGAAAATGATAGGGATTGACTTTGTGGTAACTATAAGCAGGTAGGCTGTGGCAGGTAGGGTGGGCTTTCCTCTGGGGTATATATATTCACCTATGGTGAATGAAGTCTCTCTCTCTCTCTCTTCCTGGTTCCATTTTCTGAGTCACTTTCCTCCACCACATTCTTGTGCCATAGTGTTCTGCCTTATCTCAGGCCTAGAGCAATCAAGTTGGCCACCTACGGACTGAGACGTCAAAAGCATGAGCTCTTAATAATCTTTTCCTCCTCTAAAATTGTTCTTGTCTGGTCTTTTGGTCATGGTGGTGTAAAGCATACTAAACAACAGAAGAGTATAGGTGTTTGGAGGTTCTTAAGCCACGCCCAGGTTCATTGATTTACTAGAAGGACTCACAGAACTCAGCACACCATCCTCATGGTCGTGATTTGTTACAATGAAAGGATACACTTTAAAATAATTAACACAGACAGGCACAAAAGTCAGAATCCAGGCCCATGTGTGAGCTTGCACTCATCCTCTTCTAGTGGAGTTGTATGAACAGCACTTACTTCTCCCAACCACAACTGTGAAAACACCCCCAAATGTACTGTCAACTAGGGAAGCTTACTTGAGCCTCAGTGCCTAAGATTTTGGACTTTGCTCACCTCAGCATGGGTGACTGCCCAAATGGCTGATTTTAGGCTGAACTTAGTCTCTAGTCTATCAAGAGGTCAACCAGATAATACGTGGTCCAAGTCCTCCACCTCCACCATAAATCACATTGTTAGCATAGACTATCCAGCATCATCTAAGGCCCCAGCTGAATAAGGATGGTTTTATCAAATAAGATGCTACAAAGGCTGGAAGGCACCTCTCAGGAACTGAGTAAGGAATAAAAATTTCTTTGAAATGTGCCATGTGTGTAAATTCCAGACTTGCTGAATAGCCCTCTACTGCACAGCATGTAAATAAATTGTGCTCTATTCATGAAGAGGAATGATATCTACAAGTATGAGTATGGATTAATCTTACACACCTAGCTAGTGTTGAAAGAAAAAATGAAGTAGAAGAAAATAGGTACAGTGTAGACTCACTTATATAAAGTTTAAAACCATATAAAACTTACCTGTTTAATAATAATAGAGATATTATTAAAACTTGAAGTCTATTTTGAGAGAAGTTGGTACTGTGTTAGTTTGGGAGGATAATTTTTGAGTCTGAATGTTGCATATGGAGGAGGCATTTAGGATTGAGAGGCAGGGCCTGCTCATGGCTTTCAGAAATATGAACTAGAATGGAAGAAAAGAGAGAGATTTTAGACAAACTTCTCAACTTCTCAAGTGTTATGGAGCTAGTCCTGACCTCTGCTTGAAAATGAGTCGGCTAATAAGTGACACATTTTCATTGTGCTCCCAAATTACAGAAATTAAAGAAGCATTATATGGTGATAATTGTCCTAGGATTAAAGTTAAAATCCACTTAGAACCCTCTAGACTGAAGCCCCCAGTGAATTACAGTTGGCTGAGAGCCTAACTGGCAGATGCACACAGAGAGGGAAACTTGCTTTTTGCACTGGAGCTTAGGGGAAGGCCTTCTGGGTTTGAAGGCCTATAGCTGAGAATTCTTCATTTCTACAAACACCTGAGAGAGGGACAAAACAGTGTGGTCTTGGAATCACTAGAAAGGCAGAGATGTAGCACCCATCAACCACAGAAAAGATCAGATCTTATCCTGAAAGTTGCAGTCACAGAACACACTCCTGTCAATTGCCCAAGCTGTTGTGTAAATAAATCTTGGGCTATTCTACCAAACCAGAATGACACAGTTCCTCTACTGAATATAGCAAAATTTATTTACATATTTTTCAGTAAAGCGCTATTCAACAAGTCTGGATTATACACACATGGCACATTATAGCATGCTATAATTTTAACCAAATTTGGAATTGGTGAAACATGATGGATCATATAATCATATACAGTGACATCTAGGATATATAAAATCCATTTCTTAAACTGTTATTTTGTGTGTGTGTGTGTGTGTGTGTGTGTGTGTATTGGAGGGGGGTGTGCATGCTTGTGCATGTTTGAACTCAATTTTGATTTTCCTGTGACTAAGGCTGTAATTACATGGCTCCAGAAAAGGCTAATTAAAATTTCTAAGTCCAGGTTGTCTCAGCACCATGGCTGCTGATAATTATGATGCTGCCTGGTAGTAATAATGATAAAAATTAAGACACAGTGAACACTTATCATGTACCAGGAACTCTATTAACTACAAGTATTTTGCAATTTGCCACTCACTAATAGACTTATGAGGTAGTTACTCTTATTAACTGAACTTTACAGATGAGGAAACAGAGAAGTTGAACAATTTGTGCAGCTTTAAACACATGTCTGTCCAACTCTAAAGGTCAGACTACTGTTAATCACATTGCCTTGGTAACATTTTTCTCTTCTAAGCATTGCTATTAGCATACGGGGCAATTTTAGTTTGCTAAAAGTACCTATGGGAATATAAGAATATTCACACCGGACTATCTACTTCACACAAATTCTATGGGAATAAATGAAATATAGCCCTTAAAATATTCCAATTCTTCCAGAAAATTATGTACATATGTATGTATGTATGTATATATATATAAAATCATTTATGTCCATATTGAACTCTTGTATCCTGTTGAGTACTGAGCAGAGTTCATGAGTGCTAGAAGTGTTTCTTGTCACAGGAGATCATATAGATTGCTAAAGATTTGCATTAGGATAGGAAGAAAGAAGATCCATAGCACTTACCTGTAGGGGATGCAATTACTTGATCACTCAGAGGGCCTTGTTCTCAGCTCAGTATTATCCACGGATTCTCGTATCTAATCCTCACTATCAGGCTATAGGTTAAATTCATTTTCTTCATTCTATCACTGCTAAAACTGAGGCACATGAGAGGAAATGTGACTTACCCCAGGTCATGAAGGTAGCTCCTACTCACGTACAACACAGACTTGCTTAATCGTGATCATCAAACTGAGATACATTCTCCTGGTATGAGTAGAACTTGGCTTCTAGAAGTGAAGATGAAAGCTGGACAGAATTCACCTGTAAAGATATAAATGCAATCCTTCAAAAAGTTGTATACTAAAAAGAAAAATAAAATGAATATATTGGTGATAGGTTGAATTGATCTCTTCATAATCTAAATTAGTAAAGAAAACCACATTTATTTTAGAAACTTGGGAGTCAGGAAAGACTTTCCATATAAAGAGAAATCCAGTGAAGCAGTTTGTGGTAGAAAAGTAACAGAGATTATGGCTTTGGATCCTTGGGGAATGATCACAGGAGGTCTTGGCTTTCCTAATTAAGAAGGAAAATGAATGTCTTGAAAAGGCTTTTCCTCCATTCCTAATTCACCTTCTCCACGTTGTTTCACTGCTTTTCTTTCACTTCTCACATTGCCTTCCTATCGTGACTTGTCCATAGTCATAAGGGTTTGACATAGAAATGAAAGTTTCATTCTCATTTGCTGCCATTATATGCTCTACATTTATGAATTCATGTAACTAATTTATCACAAATATATGCCAGGCCATCCTATGAGAACTAGGAATGTGGAGTTGATCAAGCTAAAGTTCTAAAGTTCCTGTCCACAGGGAGTGCATATCTAATGACAAATGTAGGAGAAAAAAGATAAGGCCCCAGAAATTGATGAGCACAGTAAGCTGAGAAATGGTGTTTGAAGCAGAAGGCACAGCCCAGGTACCACCTGAAACAGGAAGGAATTTGCTGGGTTTCCTGCACAATGAGATTATGGCATTAATTATATTATTTACCGACATGGCTGTCTCTATAGATAGAATGTTAGGACAACTTGTGCATTTTTCACTCTTAGTAGCTAGGACAAAGTTTGAGATAAACTTGGCACCTGATATTTAATAAATAGGTGAATTGAGACTCTGTTCTCTAAAGGCTGTCCACTCACATGATGTTTTTTGAGCTACAAAGGTCAAATGAATAATCTTTTTACCCGGAACTCAGTGTCTCCTGAGATATACTACATTTTTGACTTTTTAAAAATCTTTCTGTTTCAACATATGAAAGCAATGATTCAAATCTTAAAGGAAAAGAGCATCATTCAAAACATTAATTCTATTTTATTCAGTTTTTTTCTTAATCTTTTCCCATCCCATTTAAAAGAACATAAATAGATAGCAATGAGACTGAATTACAGGGAAAAGCTGTTACTGTTGAGTGCCAGCCAGATGACTGACACTAAATGGTGTACAGAAACCCTTTAGATAGATCTTGTAGTAACGAGCTCCTTAGGGAACATCCTCAATTAGGGTTAAGTTCTGTTACTGTGCTTAAGTACAGCATTGTTTCCACCCATCTACATGCAGAACTCCGTGCTCCAAATTCCTCTGGGTCTTGGACTCTATTTTTATCTATTCTATAATACTGTACATGGAAAACTCATTTTTTTTTTTTTTTTACAGGCTTCTAACACTAGTAACTATTGTAATGATAAGGATGCAGGGATACCATTCTCTTTATTGATAAAAATTACCTTTTTATCTTCCCTAATCTTTAGAAGGATTGGTTTGTGGTTTTTTTTTTTTTTTTTTTTTTTTTTTTTTTTTTTTTTTTTTTTTTTGGTATGTGATCATAGTCCAACTGCTCAGGATTCTGGAAAACAAAACAAAACAAACAAAAAACATTTTCTTCATTAACAGTAATTTGGAAGGAAAACTTCATGTTTATGGTACATCTTTGCAGAGCTAAGTAAGCTTGTATGCAGAAAGTCATAAAATAAGCTTAATAGACCCTCATACTGATGCAAAGTTAACACTGGTCACTTGGCAATTGGATAAAAAATTCAGCTCACAAAACAGCATTTTGGCTGCAATCAATGCTTATGAAAACCACGAGCAGTCTTTATAAACCCTGCTAGATTTGGCAACCCTGGGCCTCAGCTGTGACTCCTGAGTATAATAAATGCATTGGTTTGAATTCCCCTGTCTGTTGTATGTGAGGTTTGTCTGGAGCTCATTCAGATTCACGATGCACTTCAAGACAGAATTAAGAGAGGAACTGAAGGAAAGAAGAAACTCTTCCATTTCAAACCTTTTTATTGGAGCACAGACTTGCAAGGTGACGGCTGAACACAGGCAATTTTCAGAAGTTAAAATAACATTGCTGGCATCCTTTCAGGTTACACCCATTCTAAATGACTAGGCCTTATCAGAGCTGTACTGGGTGAAATCTTCACCCTTTATGAAAAGAGAATCATCTGGTCTTCTGTTTCTGAAACGGACTATAGATTACGCATTTACTTCTCCACAATTATAGCCATCTAATCCTCTGAAATCTTGGAAAGGATGCAACTAGGACAAGACTGAGCTCTTCCATATGGATGTGTGTTAGTCACAATCCCCTGTGGTCCGCTCACCAAAAGGTTACTATGAATTAATGTGCATCACCGATAACCAATGGTGTGGGTATCAACTTGATATCTGGGAGAAGAGTTAGAACAGGAAATGCACACTATTGTTATCAGCTAGGTTCTGAATAAAGGGGACATTATTTGAAAAGAAAAAAAACAAAACTAGATTCCTTAGTAATCTTATCAATGGAACATGAACAGCTGTAATGCAGCTCCCCTTAAGGAGGCCTTTCTAATTCTATGAAAAGGTCATTATTTTTTACAGAAGAAAGAAAATTCAAAGCAAATTGGCTAGATTTTAGCCTGAAGCTATGAATACAAGGGCCAGTGAAGCTCTCCTTCTGTCTCCTGGGCTCCCAAACCCAGCTCCCAACTCCTCTTGCCAGCCAAAGAGAAGCCCTGGCGTTGAGTGGAGAAGGAGGGAGACGTGCCCAAGGCCCTGACTCACCACTCCTTATTTTGTGTACTTTTCTTCTAAGAGTGGCTCAAAATGTATACTAGATATTCTTGAACGTTTTTTTTTTTAAAGGGTTGAGCTAAATGTATTGAAGAGTAAAAGAGCACCACTTTTGGATTTAAGAGGCTAAGATTCTCATATTTAACTAGTCTGAGTTTTTTTGGTGAAAACTGGAGATAATGTTGGCTCAGATCAAGAAGTGGTTAGAAGAGTCAATGTGAGATAGGTATGTTGTGAACTGAAAAGTGCAACAAAAAATCCATCTTTATTACTGTCCTTTCCAATCAATAGACCAGCAAACGCATAGCAAAGCATGTGACTCAGCCATATTCAGTTTCCTTTGTGTTTTAATTCTCTACTTCCTGTAATATTATCATTTCTCCCTCATTCCATTTCAATTTTATACATTTAAGCACACTTTTCATAAATTGTTTTACATCCTATGACTCATAGGATGTTTTAGAATTATTTCATCCCATTCTGATTATTCTTGCCCCTTTTATGCTTCATAATTGACTGCTTGGCTAAATATTGTCTTGCATTATTCAGTAGGTTTGAATTGGTCATGTAGTTTCTTCAATAATTTTGCAAACTCTGGGTTATTTTATTTCAAGTCTGCTGAAAAGAATGTGAGCTTAAAATGGTATTAGGCAAATATGATTTCTGTGTCAGAATGGTTTGCCACAAGTTAGGTTTAGCTCTTGTGATCTAGAACCTATATGTGAGCCAGACACAGTGGCACATGCCTATAATCCCAGCTGCTCAGGAGGCTGAGGCAGGAGGATTTCGAGTTCAAAGCTGGTGTCAGCAACTTAGGGAGGCCCT
The DNA here is from genome assembly GCF_052094955.1 of Ictidomys tridecemlineatus. Taxonomy (NCBI): domain Eukaryota; kingdom Metazoa; phylum Chordata; class Mammalia; order Rodentia; family Sciuridae; genus Ictidomys; species Ictidomys tridecemlineatus. The sequence continues at coordinate 49,134,163 of NC_135484.1, forward strand.
AGCAACTCAATGAGACCCTGTCTCTAAATAAAATACCAAAAAGGGCTTGGGCTGAGGATATGGCTCAGTAGTTAAGTACCCCTGGGTTGAATCCCCAGTAAAAAAAAAAAAAAAAAAAAAAAAAAAGGCAAATAAAACCTATGTGTTGACCTTTGCATACTCTGCTTGTTGTGCCATGATTGGTTTACTATGTCCCAAGCTTTCCTCCTTATAATCTAACCACATCCTTATTCATCTTATATTTGCCACTAGGATCTTGACTATTTTAACTGACTCATCTAAAATATATTTGAATAAAAATAACTTTTTTATGATGTGCAAGCAAAACAAATTAGAATATTAAGAAAGATATTTAAATCTAGAGTTGCTAATACAAAGAGATAGATAGGAATGACTTCCCTTGTCTCTTTTGATTCAATCTTATGCTACAAAATTGGATGTGAGGGAGGATTGTCTTCAGTTATAAAAAATGATCTATTGCCAAAGCAGAACCAAAAAAATAAATAAATAAAGTTTCTCTGTGTCCATTAAGCAGCATAATATTGCATATAAAGCAGTATTATTGGAAAGAATGCTCTGAGGAGATTTTGTTTCATTTGTCAGTGTTGCAATCATGTCTGTTTGCAATGAGTGTGGTTGTGGTTACCCAGAGGCCTATATTCAATGGCTCCCTGGAAATTTAAAAATGTTGAACTGAAATTACTTTTGGTTTTTTTTTCAGCAGGATCTCCAGGCACAAATACTGCTATTGACTTCTAGCAACTTCTAGTCCCTGTTCAAGCTTTTGAGTAAATCTGCAAATATATACAGTTGCCATTTTTGGTAATTGTGGAGCCTCAAAGTGCTGGAAAGAGGTAACATTTAATAACACACATTACAAAATCAGGGTAACTTAGGCAATAAAAACACTACTTAAGGGGCACCATTGTAAAGGGAGCTGCACAGTGGGATACCCATATTAATCAGAGTAGATTTAGTGTACATACTTATGCCAACTGTAAAAACGTTTGTAAACAACAGCAGGACAGGCAATGTGTTACACTGGGTGAAAAACTGAAATAGGGAACAAAACACACTCTTAATAACATTCCGTCATAATTCTGTCTCTTACAGGATGATCTAACTCGATGACTCTATCAAAAGCATCACCTGTTTTCCACTCCAGTGTATTTTGGTAATGAACCATAAAAAATTATCCATATTCAGTTTTAATTGAATTTTAAACATTAATATGGTGCCATGCATATAATCTCATGCCAAGTCTTCAACTTGATCAAATAGATTGAATTTCTTTGATTTTTAAAAAGCAATTTTATTTCTCTTTTATTTTTTTATTTGTTCTTTTTAGTTATACATGACAGTAGAGTATATTTTGACATATTTATAAAAACATGGAGTACATGTTATTCTAATTGAGATCCCAGTCTGTGGTGTATTTATATATGTATATAAGAAAGCTATGTCAGATTAATTCCATTTTCTTTCTTTTTTCTCTCTCCCTTCCCAGTGAACTTCTATCCCACTCCACCCGCCCCACCTTGCTGTGTGTTAGCATCCACATAACAGAGAGAACATTCCACATTTGGTTTCTTGGAATTGACTTATTTGACTTATGTTTAAAAATGTTCAAGATAATACTTTGTCTCTTAAATAAAATTCACCTTTAAACTTTAGCATATTACATGTACATGGGTGTGAATTTGATGGTAAGAAATGTCCTGGTATATATGGATAACTCAAGCATATGGTTTTGCAGTGGAAAACATTAGGAATACTCAACTTCCTTTCAAAAAGCCACAAGTGAGCTATGGATGCTCTGGATGCTCAGGAATGGTGAGTGATTTCTTCACGTTATAAGAAATAAGGGTCTGCAGCAATCTCAAAAGTGTATGTGAAAAAAAGATTGTTGTCAGTAGTGCCTTGATATTCATATAATAAAATTAGTCTTTAAAATTTCTCCAAAATTAGCTAAATAATAGTTACTAAGTATTTTCAGTTTTTTTAAAGAAACAACTGTCTTTTAATATAGCTATGAAAGCTATAGCTTTTGCTATAGCTAGCTTTTATTTCTTCATGATGTCATATATATATGCATATGTATATACATATGCAGATATGTGTGTATATATGTATATATATATGTGTGTGTGTGTGTGTGTTTTAATCTTTGTAATTTTATAGTGTCCATGTCCCTGCGTATTCTAGTCATCAGCAGTAGGAATCACCTTTATTGTCAAATTTACTTTAATTCATGTTCTCTCCCTTCAAACTACAAAAAAATTCCAGTCAACTATGATGTTATATGGAGAGCAACGATGGCATTCTCTACAAATCAATACTGCTCCCATTAACACACTGCCATCTATATTGTCCATACTACTCTCCTGCACTTGAAAAATTTTGAAATCATATTTTATTGGTTTCCAGGAGATTTCTCCAGACAGCTACTAGATCTTCCCATATTGTTTTACCTCCAATGCAGCCATGAGTCCTTCATTAATTTTTAAAGCATGATTAACTGCAAGATGCAACATTTTATCAGTTTTATTGTGATATAATTTATATATCATAAAGTTCATCTGTTTTAAGCATGTAATTCAATGAGTTTTAGAAAATTTACAAAATTGCAGTCACCACAATTTAATTTCAGAATATTTTCATGTCTAAAAAAAGAAAACACCTGCACATTTACAGAATTCCCCAACTCACACCCCAGCCCTAGGCAAATGCTAATCTACTTTTCATCTCTGTATATTTTTCCTTTTCCTGGGTATTTTATGTAAAAGGAATAATTGTGTATTCTTTTGGGTGTGACTTTTTCACTTAGCACAATGTTTCTGAATGTCATTGATGCTGTAATATGTATCAGTACTTCATTTGTTTTTTAAAATTTGTTCTAATTAGTTATACATGACAGTAGAATGCAGTTATGCATTTTGATACATACATGGGATATAATTTCTTGTTTTTCTGAGTGACATGTTATAGAATCGCATTGGTCATGCAGTCACATATATACATAAAGTAATAATGTAGGTTTCGTTCTACTATCCTTCCTGTCCCCAAATCCCCTCCTCTCTCCTCTCTTCACTTCCCTCTACCTAACCTAAGGTAACACTATTCTTCTCTAGTGCTCCCCGTCTTATTGTGAATTCTTTATATTGATGAATAGCATTCTACCATGTTGATATGCCATTTTTGTTTATCCTTTCATGTTGTAAATTTTTCAAAACTTCATTAAAGGGGTATTTTCACTTGTAACATGACAGAATAACAGTATCAAACTTGCCTCCATGCTTGCATGCAAATAGAATACAAAGCAAACTGGAACTACTATTTTCGAACGAACATTGGACAACAAACTCACAGGCCTGCCACACCTGAGAGCAAGGACAGAAATGAAATGAGTTCTGTGATGGCTTCCTATCTTTAGATATTTTGCAGACTGTGATCAAGTAAAGGGAATTCAAAATCAGCACAGCCGTCTGATTTTAAGAGTTAGAAATCAAAGTAGAAGGAGGTTTAAGTAGTGGTAATTTATAGGAAAGGGCACTGAAAAGAAGAACGTTAATGTATAAAAAATGCTGCAGCAATCATCTTACAAGCTCCCTTAAATATTTTGCTAAAGGGTAAAGATGAAAACACTATGGGGTGAGGCAAAACATACCTGAGAACTAAATATGGAACAATTCTCAGAGTTTATATAAAGCTAGGATATATTTGATTTCTTACCATTCAGATTTGAAGGAACTCACTAAATACAAATATCATAAGTAAAGACACAAAAAGGTCATGCTGTAGGAATAGAGCTAAACTTGCCTTCATGTAAAGGCTATTCTGTACCTTTCCTAACAAAGCTTAAAAATCAAGACTTGAAAGGATTATTTTGAACTGAAGGTGTACTAACTACAACCCAAATATAATTCTAAGGGACCATACCTTAATCTAGACACTCAACAGTGTAGTGCACAATGACAAGCATCCAATTAATAATTATTAGACATATAAAGAAGGAGGAAAAAGGTTGTGATTTAAAACCAAGAAAAAAGACAATTAATAGAAAAATAACTAGGAAAATAACAATCATGAAATTACTGAGCAAAAACTTTAACACAATCATTGGAAATACATTCAGTGATTTAGAGAAAACTCTAATTAGGAGAAATAGAAAGTATAAATAATAAATAAATCCTGTATGGCAAAAAATGCAATACCAAAAGATAATAATTGATATTAATTAAATATCAAATTAGGAAAAAAGTGAAATCAAAGAATAGAAATAGGAAGTATATAAATAAAAGATAGAGATTGAAAAAATACGAAATGAAAAACATCAAATGAGCACAGTATGTGAAACAACCAAATCTCCACCATGTCAGCTTAAGAATTGACTTCCTTAACCAGACTCCTGAAGCTCAAAAAGAAAAATCAAGAATCAATGAATGGGATGGATTCAAACTATGAAGGATCTTCTCAGCAAGGCAAAGAATCAATAATGTGAAGAGAGAGCCTACAGAATGGGAGAAAATCTTTACCACATGTACTTCAGATAAATCAGTAATCTCCAGGATATATAAAAAACTCAAAAACATTAACACCAAAAAAATCTATATAACCCAATCAATAAATGGGCTAAGGAACTGAACAGACACTTCACACAGAAGAAGAAATATAATGGATCAACAAACATATAAAAGATATTCATCATCTTAAGTGATTAGAGAAATGCAAATCAAAACTATTCTAAGATTTTATCTCCAGTTTACCTTTTCCCCCATATCCTCACCTTAATAACTGTTATTAAGAATACAAGTTATTAAGAATACAAGCAGTGATAAGTATTGGTGAGGATATGGGGGAAAAGGTACACTCATACATTGTTGGTGGGACTGCAAATTGGTGCAATCACTATGGCGATTCCTCAGAAAACTTAGAATGGAACCACCATTTAGTCCATTTATTCCACTCCTCGGTTTATACCCAAAGGACTTAAAATAAAAACACTACAGTGATGAAGCCACATCAATATTTATAGCAGCTCAATTCACAATAGCTAAATGGTGGAACCAACTTAAATGCCCTTCAACAGATGAACGTACAAAGAAGATGTGATACATATGCACAGTGGACTATTACTCAGCCCTAAAGAAGAATGAAATTATGGCATTGGCAGGTAAATAGATGGAACTGGAGAATATCATACTAAGCAAAATAAGCCAACCCCCTCTAAGAAAAAAAAAAGACTGAAAGTTTTTTCTGATAAGCAGATATTGATCCATAATGGGGATGGGGGGGTGGCTAGGGAAGAATGAAGGAATTTTGGATTGTGAGAGGGGAGTGAGGGGAGGGGAGAGGGTATGGGAATGGAAAAGTTGGTGTAATGAGAAGGACATTATTACCCTACACACATGTATAAATACACTACTAGTATGACTCATAGCCATGTTCAGCCAGAGGAAGGAGACCTTGTACTCCGTTTATGTACAATGTGTCAAAATGCATTTCACTGTTTTGTATAACTAATTAAAACAAATTAAAAAATAAAATAAAAACATCAATTTTTCTATAAGCTGTAGAATGGCAATCATTTCAGAAGGAAAGGGTAGAAACGTATTTGAAGAAATAATTGTCAAAAATTTTGTAAATTCAATGAAAATTTTAAACCACAGGTTGAAGAAGGTCAATAAAAGTCAAACAGGACACATATACACACACAACCCCAGACCAAAGTATATAATTATCAGATTTATGGAAGCCAGTAATGGAGAAAGTCATAAAAACAGCAAGAGACAAAAGACAGATGAATATAAGGGATTAAATGGTAATATCTTTGGAAGGAACAGTGAAAAAAATAGTCTGACATCTGAGAAGAAATGATCAAAGCTAGAAGATAATGAAGAAATATCTTTTGGACAATGAAGAAAAAAAGCTACCTATAATTCTATAACCAGCCAAATAAAAGAAATGAAGACACTTTCAGGCAAATAAAAATGATGAAAATTTACCACTATACTACAAGAAAGAACATTCTTTAGATGGAAAAAAAATGACATCAAATGGAAACTTGTATCTACAGGGAAGACTGAAGAGTGCCAAGAATGCTTAATGTATAACAGATTATGAAATAGTTTTCCTCATTTAAAAATTTTTTTGAAAGATAATTCAGTTTTTAAAACCAATATTAACAATGATTTTAGGCTTCACAACATAGGTAGAAATATAATGTATAAAAAAACTAGAAAAAGAATAGAGAGTATATGAGTTTCTTGCAGTAGTAAGATATAATGTGAAGGAATAATTTGAAAAGTTAAAAGATGAATATTATAATCCCTAAAAAGTAATCACAAATCAATTAAAAGATGAATATTATAATCCCTAAAAGTAATCACAAATCAATCAATCAAGCAATCAAAGTGTATGTTTTTAAACTAATAATGAACATAAAGTACAACACTAAAAATATGCTAAATTGAGCAAAAGAAGGTAGAAAAGAGGATTAAAGACCAGATGAAGCAAATAAATACCTAGCAAGATGATGGCATTAAATTCAATCATATTAATAATTAGACACATGTATATAGTATATCCACTCAAAAGGTGTAGCTTATCAAACGGGATGAAAAACAAGAGCCACTTATGTGTTTTCTACAAAGAATGGAAAGAGACACACCATAAAAGCTACTAATCAAAAGAAAAGTGGTATGATATTATTTGTAGCAGAAAAGTAGACTTCAGAACAAGAAATATCTTCCATAATTAAAAAAACTCCTTAACACAAAATTCATAAATTCATGAAAAAGCACAACTTTCTTCAGTGTGCATGTCCTAATTACAAAGCTTCCAAATTTATGCAGCAAAACTGACAGAATTGAAAGGAGAAATAAATAGGCAAATCCATTATTACAGTTGAAGATTTCCACACTTCACTTAAAAAAATTGATCAAATAGCAGATTGAAAATCAGTAACAATATTGTGAACAAAACTAGCAAACAACTTGATGTAACTGAGCTTCCTACCAAGCAAAACATTACAGTGTACACTCTTTTTTAGCATTCAAAGAAATTTATCAAGATAGTCCCTGTCCTAGAACATAAAACGAGTCTCAATACTTCAAAATGTCTGAAAACATAGTATGTTCTCCAACACAGTGGAACTAAATTGGAAATACAAACATACAGAAAATAAAAACATACTAAAATAAAAACATACAGAAAAAGAATAAATATACAGAAATTAAGTGACTGTTCTAAATAATTTATGTGTATAAAAGAAAATAAGAGAAATTTAAAAGATTTTGAAATTAATGATAGCAAAATCATAAGCTATCAAAACATTTGTGGGAAAGCTAAATCAATGCTAGAAAAGAGATTTGTAGATTTACGTGCTTAGCCGTATGTTCAACAAGGTGATAGATTTAAGTTTTCACTTCAAGAAAACAGGAAGAAGAGAAAATTAAAATTAAAAATAAAATTAAATTCAAGACATTGGTGAAATAGAAAGTGAAAAATAATAGTTATCAATCAATAAACCCAAAAGCTAATTATATGTAAAGATCTGTGACATGGATAAATATCTTACTCAATTGAAAAGATACAACTGGTTAGCAAGAGAGAGAAAACACAAATTACCAAGGTAATGTGTCAAAGAGGGGATGTACCTACTGAGTTTGCATATATTTCAAAGGTAATGAAAAATATCATGAATAACCTTATACAAATACACTGATAGCTACATGAAATTAACAAATGCCTTCAAAGTCACAAATTATAAAATCTATTCAAGAAGTAGAAATATCTGAATAGCTTTTGCCAATTTAAAAATTTTAATTTGCATTTAAGAAAACCTTTTCATAAAAAACACCTCAGTAGCAGATAGACTTACTGTTGAATTCTAACCAATATTCATGGAAAAAAATAGTGCTAATTCATCATCTTCTTCTTCTTCTTCTTATTCTTATTCTTATTATTATTATTATTTACCAGGGATTGAACCCAGGGGTGCTTAACCACTGAGCCATATACCCAGTCCTTTTAATTTTTTAATTTATTTTAATTTTGAGAGGGGGCCTCCGAAAGTTGCTAAGGCTGACTTTGAACTTGTGGTTCTCCTGCCTCAGCCTCTGGAGTCCCTGAGATTACAGGCATTCACCATGCCTGGCAATAGTGCCAATTGTATACAACTTTCTTTTCTTTTCAAAAATAAGACAGTGGTAATACTTCCTGACTCATTATGCAAAGCTAAAATTTCTCTGATATCAAGGTCCAATTGACACATTATCATAAAGCAAATTATAAACTTATATACCTCAGGAGCTAGGAGAAAATAAAAATATTTAATAGTAAGTTGAATCCAATAATATATAGGACTTAGGGAGGTTTTTCATCACTGTGACTGAAAGACCTGACAAAAACAATGTAGAGGAGGAAAGGTTTATTTTGACTCACAGTTCCTGAGGTTCAGTCCATGGTCCACCCACTTTAGTGCTCTGGGCCAGAGGTGAGGCAGAAAAAAAATCATAGTAGAAGGGCAAGGTAGAGGAATTCAACTCAGGACATGCTAACCAGGATGCAGACAGAACTCCCCTCACCAGGGACAAAAGTAAACCCAAAGGCACATCCTAGTGACCTACTTCCTCCAGCCACACCCTACTTTTCTACAGTTATAAGCCAGTTAACCCATATTAGTGGACTGATCTGTGGATATGTTATAAATATCATATTTTAATAATTTCGCCTCTGAACATTCTTACATTATCTCACACATGAGTTTTGGGAAGATGCCTTATATCTAAAGCATAACAATATAAAAATAATAAATCATGACAAACCTGGTTTATCTATAGATTATAATATAGATTTAACATTTAATAATTACTGTAATATAATCTAACAATAATTTCTCAACTGAGAGAAAACAGTAAGACAAAATTAAATAATCATTATAATAAATATTTCTCAAGAAGTTTAGAATGGAATTTCCTTATTCTGATAACAGGCAGTTGGAAGAAAAAAAAATACAGCTAACATCATGCTGAATGATACATTCTTGGATGCTTTCCCTAAAATTGGGACCAAGTTAGAGATGTCCATTCTCATTACTTCTACTTAACATTCTGTTTGTTTTCCTAGCCAGAAGAATAGGTAAGTAAAATAAAAGACATATATATTGGAAAGGAAAAAATAATGCTATCTTCATTTCCAGATAACATGTTCATATATAAAGAACAAACGAAAGGACCTTCAGAAAAGCTTTAGAATTGATGAGAAATTTATCAATGTCTCAGCACATGAGCTCAGTAGGTGAACAAAAAATAATCATTGAATGTCTAAATATTAGCATTAAATAATTGGAAAATAAACTATAAAATATTTTCTTTTAAAAGCACAAGATATCCAATAATAAGTTTAGTAAAGTAGGTGATGAAAACAACAGAATATTACTGACTAAAATTAATAAAAAATGATGTTAACATGTTCATAATTTAGAAGACTTAATATCAAGACATTAATTATGCCTCATTCACAGAAAATCAACACAGTGGCAAACAAACCTCCTGCAGTTGCTATTTATATTTTAAACATTGACATATTGATTCCTAAATATATTTGGAATAGCATTGTTAACTGTTTGCTATAGTCTCCCTGATGTTTCCTTAGCCTGCACACTCCAAAGAGCTATTCCCAGCAAAGGAAATCTCCCTACCCTCTGAGTAGACACCCTTGATTTGGTATTAATTGGGCAGAAATCCTCTGATGGCATTAAACCCCATGAAGCATGAAAGACAGAGATTCACAAGAATGCCAAATATATTTACATTTCATAATTAGATGAATTGGTGGAATTTTAAGAATGTAACAGATGGACTTAAAAATTCTGATAGGGTGTCTGATTGATTTGCCCAAGGAGGTACCACCATATTTAGGTCATTGCAGGTTGAGAACATGCCACAAAGACAACGCCTCTGCCTGCATTTATATATATATAAATATATATATATATATGTTTATATATATAAATATATATATATATGGAATATATATATATTCCATATATCTATATCTATCTATATAGATATAGATATATAGATAGATAGATATAGATATATAGAGAGATATATATATCCATATATATATAGAAAATTTTTTTGATACTGGGGATTGAACCCAGGGACACTCAACCACACACAAAAAATAAAAATAAATATTTTAAAAAAGAAAAAGTAAAGAAAAAAAGTTTATTCCAAGGCACTACTGGCTATTTCCGAGGATTATAAGACAAGGCACTAGTGGTTATTTCCAAAGATTATAAGAGGAATGTTTGTAAGAGGAAGCACTGCTCACAATACAAAAAATTCTCTACAATATTTCATCATTAATAGCTATGATTTCTTTCTAGAACAGCCACTGCTTTTAAAAAGGCAGACTTCATTAACATTCCTCAATCCTGCTGAGTTTCCTCTACAGCTCTCAGCAGTCATTCACATTTCCAAAAAGTTTGAAGGTCAAAATTCTGAATCTCCATGTGTCAGAATCACTTCATGACTTCAACTTACATTTAGACCAAATGGGTCTCCATTCTTGCTTTTGAAACAGAAACCCAGCAATGACGTACTCTTTGGTCATACCAGCCATGTTGGTAGAGCAATAAATATTAAATTTCTATTCATTTATTAAAATTTAAAGGGTTTATTTCCTGAGAAACTAAACAAATGATATACCAAGGTGTAATTGTGGAAATGTTGTAATTACTTAATTTGTAATCTATGACATTACATTCAACCTAATTCAAAAGAGATTCTTGACAAAATGTTAATCAGACTTCTGAAGGAAATAAAAGTAAATGTATAAATTAAAGGCCAAAATGTCTACAATTATGTTTACTTATTTATTTTTAATTTTAGAAAAATTTGGATTTATAGACAAATTATGGGGATCATACAGAGTTCCAATATATATCCAGTTTCTGTTATCATTAACATCTTACTAAAGTATGGTATGGTACATTCGTACCATATAAGTGTATGGTACATTTGTTACAACTAATGAACATTATTATTTATTTCTCATGAATCTAATTATTATCTAAAGTCTTCATTCAAATTTCCTTAATTTTTGCCTAAAGTCTTTTATTCTGTACCAGCATCCCATCTAGAACACTACATTACATTTAGTTGTCCTGTCTTTTTAAGCTCTTGGGGGAGGAAAGCTATGAGGTTTAGTGTCATTTTTATCACATCATATCCACGATTTGTGTTATAACCCTGACTTACCACTTACGATTGTAACTTTGACCACTTGGCACAATCTTTGTCAGATCTCTTCACTGTAAAGTTCCTCCATGCTGTGACTTTTGAAGTAGGTTTTTCCATACTGTGCAGCGCACATGTAAGTGGTAGGTAGTGATGGTCTACCTCTTGGAGAGAAGGCTGCTTACTTATATTTTATTAGGAATTCTTCTGCACAGATATTTCTCTTTTCTCTCATTTATTTGTTCAATCATTTATGTCTGTATGGACTCATAATTATTTATTTTATACTTTGGTTTATAAACTAATACTCTATTATTAATTTTATTGCTAAAATTGCTCTAGCCTTGGCCATGAGAGCTCATCTAATTGTCTCCTATATCCCTTTGACATAGCCATACCCCAATTTTTTTTCCTTTTTAGCACTTCCTAACTTTCTTGCACTATATGATATTCTGGGTTAATCTTGAATATTGCCTATCCCCAGCTTTAGAATCACCCATTTCTCTAAAAGCCTCTGTTTTTGTTTTTGTTATTTGTTTTTATATGTTTGTTTTTATAATTGGAGAAAATGGAGTTAGAAACTAATACCTAGATTCAGGGAAAATTGCCCCAATAATTTTTTATAATATTGTTTTTCTCCATATGGTTAAAAAGACACAATGCATTCTTATTTTTACCAGAGGATTTCTGGAGTTATTTACCAGTACTTCGAATACAGCACTTAAAGGAGAGTGTCAGACTAAGTTATATTCATTATTTCCAATGAATAATAAATTTATCCAACATCAACTAATATTGGGTCACATTTTATTCTTACATGATAGATGCAAACAATGCAAAGTGAAGTTTAAATATACACAAGTTATAGATATTTAGAATGAATCAACACTTTACAGCAATGCTCCTAAAACCTTAATGCAAATACTAATCACTCAGAGTCGATTTAAAATGCAGTTCCTTTGGCTGGGGTTTTGGCTCAGTGGTAGAGTGCTTACCTAGCAAGCACAAGGCACTGGGTTCGATTCCCAGCACCACATAAATGTAAAATAAAGATATTATGTCCACCTAAAATTTAAGAATAAATATTTTAAAAAATAATAACAATAAAATAAAATGCAGTTCCTTATTCAGTGAATCTGGAGCAGGACCCAAGGTTCTATACCACACTTTTGATAGAAATGTGTTAGAGCTGGCATTGGCAGATTTTTATTCTGTAAAGAGCCAGATAATAAATATTCCAGGGTTTGTGGGCCATATGGTCTTTGTGACAGCTACTCAACTCTACTGTTGTGGTGTTGTAGGCAATACATAAAGAATGAGCATGGCTGTGTTCCATAAAACTTTGTTTATGGGCACTGACGTTTGAATTTCACATAATCTTTACATGTTACAAAATACTTTGCTTTAGGTCCATACAAAACAGTTGGTAGGCCTTAGTTTGCTGACTTTGGAGCAATGGCTCCCAAACCTGATTGTGTATCCACATCTCCTGCAAGAAAGTTTAAAGTGCAGCTGTGGAGATTCCTTCCCAGATGTTTGCCACAGCATCTGTACTTCACTAATCTCCACAGAGGATCCTGATTCATAGCCAGGTTTGAGAGCACTGCTGCAGAGGGTTTTGCCTAGCTGCTTGCCAGCTGTAGCCCTCCCTTCTGCTTTCACACTTCTAGTGAAAGGAAGCTCACATGCTGGCAAAAAAGATCATTCCATTTATGTATATTCTAACAATCCTTGCCAGGGATTTTTAATACCACTGTGCCTAAATTTGTCTCCTTGTAACTTCTGCTTAATAGTTCCCTCTCCCTTTGACATGGTGTACATTTAACCCTCCTTGTTTGTAATACTGCTTCAAAAGCATTTGAAGAATTCTATCATCATATTGCATTCAAATCTTTCATTTTATTTTCCACATTGCACATCCATCCTCATATTCTTTTTTTTTTTTAAAGAGAGAGTGAAGGGGGGGGGAGAGAGAGAGAGAGAGAGAGAGAGAGAGAGAGAGAGAGAGAGAGAGAGAGAATTTTAATGTTTATTTATTTTTTCTTAGTTCTCGGCGGACACTACATCTTTGTTTGTATGTGGTGCTGAGGATCAAACCCAGGCCGCATGCACGCCAGGCGAGCGTGCTACTGCTTGAGCCACATCCCCAGCCCCATCCTCATATTCTTTAAAAGATTTGTATACAATATATTTCCAGCTGTCCATCACTCTACATGCACTTCTCTGGACATACTTTGTGTTTTTCTTTTCTTTGTCATTTACTGTACCCAGGATACCTAGAGTATGATTCCCACAATCTCAGAATGTTGGGTCCATTGGTTTGATGGCTCTTTTTCTAGAAATGCCATTTAAATTTTCATCAGTTTCTTCCATTTGGCAGTTGAATTTTACATAACTGATTTCTATTGAGCTGGTACCAAAGTTGTCATGACTTTTTCAGTGGAACTGAAGTTCATTCCCTACCTGGATAGAGGAGTTCTGAAAGTAGGGGCTACATTCCATTTTTTTTTCCCTGTGGGATTTCTTCTTATATTTTGAGTCTACCACTTTTGCAATTAAAAAAAATTATCATCTACGTTAAATTGTTGTGGTAATAACTCCCAGTTCATTTATGCTTCTTTTTGTCCCTAGATTTTACTAACCTTTCCTATATTGACTCTAGGTCTGAAGGATGTGATTAATTTTAGATAACAAACAAGAGTAAATGTAGGACAGGTTATGCTAAGACCAGGCCAGGTCAGCACAACTACCCAGCTGAACCCAACCCACTATATTGATCCATAGAATTATGAGGTGATAAATACCTATTGTTTTAAGCCACAAAGTTTTGGGGTGATTTTTATTTATATAGCAAAATCTTCATCCAACATGCCAATTATTCTTCCTATATCATTCAGAAATTTGGTTTGTTGTCTTCAAATTATTCAGTAGATTCTTATTAGAAAAAGATGTGAGATAATTTTAGTGTTGACATTGGCCAAGCCTCTACATTTTCATTATGTTACATTCACCTCACCATTTGCAAAGAATAAATTGCATTAGAATAAAATAATTGAGTTGTGATTTTGAAATTTTTCAGCTTTCTGATTAATCATTTCCTGATGTCATAGTAATATTTTTGTTTAGAACATTTAAAGCAACTGTAAATAAAAAAAATTAATAAAAAGTTAAGTTTTTTTCTGAGATTAATCCAATTATGTTATATAAAATAGACATTAATTCTTGAATTCTAGTGCAATATGGAAAGTACCCCCCTTTTAATTTTTTTGCATTTCAAATTCATACATTTGTTTTTCTCCCAGGCCCCAAAGATTGCTTACAGTCTGAAATAGAAGTGCTGAAATCTGGAGTGTAAGGGTTGGGAAGGAATGAAAAAAAGAATTTCCTGTATGATTAGTAACAGGAAATACCAGAAATCTCTTCCAAAATATTCTTTTCCCTGCAGATTTTACTTTTTTCACTTTTTTAAAAAGCAACATATTATCTGATTAAGTGAATTTACTTCTTTTATATTTGGTTCAATTGCTGCACTAAAAAAGTAACTTTGAGCAACTTTGAGATAATTGGAGACACCAATCAATGATCTTATGATAAGACAGAATATTGTATTAGAAACAACATTCAGTGAGGAATCAGACAGTCTTGGTAGAATTGCTTCATATACAAATTACTAATTCTATGATTCGGGGCAATTTATCTTTCAGAATTTTTGTTTCTTTGTATATAAATTTGGTATGATAATAAGGTAACATTACATTTTTGTGAAATAAAATGTACTTTCTTATCAATAAATTATAGTTATTTCAAAATTAGTAAAAACAGTAAATGTCTAATGAGCACTTATTGTGGACTAGGTACTATACTGAGGGGTGGGCTTAAATGTTATTTTAAATCATGACATCATGAACATGGGTCTCTTATATTTTGTTGTCCACCATATGCAACTTCCATTTCTGGCCCAAGATGGCTGTAGGGAATTCATTATGACATCTTTGTTCATAGTAGCTAATAAAAAAGAGAATGTCATTTTTCCTCCCATTTAATAACATTTCCATCTTCCTCTTGTGGCCACATTTTGCTATAAAGGAGGTTGGAAAATGTACTTTTTATTCCAACAGCCATGCACCCAGCTAAAAATTGTTGATTCCATTACTGAGGGAAAAATAGATATTGGAGGAACAAATTAATATTCTTGCTACAGATGTTTAATACATTAATTCTTCAAAATGGTGGTGTGAATATGAATTTTATTTTATTTTATTTTTTTGCTTTGCTTCAACTCCCTAACTTTGCTTTTTTTTTTTTTTTGGTTGTTTAAAACATTACAAAGCTCTTGACATATCATATTTCATACATTAGATTCAAGTGGGTTATGAACTCCCATTTTTACCCCAAATACAGATTGCAGAATCACATCGGTTACACATCCACATTTTTACATAATGCCAAATTAGTAACTGTTGTTGAATATGAATTTTAAACACACTGATTTCAGTAGGAGAGGTGAAAGCAAATGGAAGGAGGGATATCATTGAAATATTCTATCCAGTTACAAGGGTTTTATAATGGTAGCCCCATGCAAATGTATAATTAGAAAACAACTTATTAGTAGTCTGAATGTTAACACAGTGTAGACATTCCATTCTTTCCTTCATCCTTCTTTAACTGCTAAAGATAGTAATACTGCCATGAAGTCCAAGTATGATTTACCTTTCCATTCTAGAACCTAAAAAACTGTAATTTATAATTTGAATTAAACAACCTCTCTGGATGGATCAAGTAAATAGCTTTGAAAGGCAGCCTCAGGGAAGACTGGAGGAAATAACACAACAATTAACTTCTACTTTCATTAAAAACTATGCTTAAAATATCTCAATTAATTTTACATTTATTCTGGGTTTGTATATAATTCAAATGTGTCCTTTAAAGTTTCTATGTTAGGAGCTGGGTCCTGATGGTGGTGATGTAGGAGACATGGAATCCTTAAGGGGTGGTGCCTGTTGGAGGTCCTTGTCATTGTGGGATTTCCCCCAGGACAAGAATACGAGACTTCAACCTTTTTGGCTTCTTCTTTTTGACATTTGATATTTCAATTCTACTCATACTTCTGCCATAGAATCGTCTGCAAGGAAATGATGCAGTCATAGGGGGCCTTCCCCAGAATCTGCACTATGGTGTTTGAAATTTCAGTCTCCACAACTGTGAACCAAATAACCATCATTTCTTTAAAGTTAACCTGTCTCAAGTATTTCATTACAATAATAAAAAGCAAGCTAATACAATTTGTTTTATTTTTTATTCACCTTAGATCATCACATTTTATTCCCTGAGACTTTCTAATTTCCTGATCTCAGACTTTAATATTCCTACCTCATTTTTTTTCCAATTCCATAGTACAAAGTAGTTAATACTATGGACATGTATTCTAGTGACAAGAGTTCATACATTTCATTCATAAGAAGAATAGTTATCTTATCATGTATTATAAATATCTGTATTTGTTTTCTAGGGCTACCATAACAAATTAACCACAAAGCTTTTGGTTTAAAGCAACAGGAATTTCTTCTCTTATAGGTCTAAAAGCCAGAAGTTCAGAATTGGGGTGTTGGCAGAGTTGGTTTCACGTGGAGATTGTGCTGGAGAATCTCTTCATGTCTCACTCCTTGTTTCCACTGGTTGCTAGGGACCTGCACAGTTCTTTGGCTTCTGACTGCACCATTCCCATCTCTCCACTTGAATTTTTCTCTGTGTGTTTAGTCTCCCTTTGTTTCTCTCTAGCATTTAAAGTCTACCTGAATAATCCACATAATCTCATCTCACAAATCTTAATGCATTTACAAAACAAAGTTACATTTGTGAGTTTCAGAAATGAGGCTTTGATGGCTATGGGTGTTCATTGTGCAGACTCTTATAGTACTTCAGTGTTTAAGTCAATGTTTTACAGTATTAGAATACTGAATAGTTACAGTATTCAACTATTTGTAGTAGCTATAACAAGAATTACATTTGGTAGAATTTTTCACATAATGATAATTTGAATAAAATACATTTTCTATAGAATAAATAAAATTATTTGTGGGGAAACACCATACACATATATTATCTGACAGCTAGCTCCTGGAGTAGAAGACTCCCATGTAACTGATCTGCGAGACTATATGTTCTCCTCGCCCTGACTTTCCTCTTTGTTCTGAAGTAGTTTAACAAAGTATAGGCATTATAAATAATGAAAAATGGCAATGGCAATGATATATGCTAAGAACTTCATAGGTTTTGCTAGGTATGCACTAAACTTGGATAGAATAGTCAGCTTCTCTCTTGCTTAAACTTCATACCTCTCCCCACTAAACTCAAGGACAACTCACTTTACTGGGAGAGGCTAATACTTATTCAAAGTGTGTCATCAGTGTGCAATGAAAGAAGCCTTTGTTCAGAGAGTCTATAAATAGGTAACAGCTACTGTTCAAGGAAGGTAAAACTGGTGAATTCTCCTAACAATATATTTTAGCACAAACATGCGAGTGTAAATTTAATCAATTATAATTGTTTTAAAGTAACAAGGTATTGGATTAAATTGGCTTTAGTTTTTGCCCATTAGTTGACATGTCTAGACTAAGCTGATGCATAATTCTATACTGATGAATATTTTGATGGAAAAGCTCTGGGGAATGGCAAAGAAGTTTCTTCATGTACACATCATATTAATTGTATTCATTTTCAGTATTAATTAATTTTTCCATAGCTTCTCTCTCAAAAAGTTTCTCTTCTTGTTCAAAGTCAATGATGAAAATGTAGTTTTTGAACAGGAATTATTTTTTTGCAGCAGCAATTTTGATCAACTAGACAAAAAAAGAGGAAAAAGCAAAGAGTTCAACAAGAAAGATGTGATAATTCAGGCAAGAGATAGCCCAGAATGTACTAGTCTTTTCAAAATAGATTGGGGGTAAAGGGCACACTTTAGAGATAAAGTGGAAGGATGAAAAATGAAATTGCTGAATACCTGTGATAAGGGTAAAGAGAAATTACATGTTTGGAGGATAAATTATTATGTATTTTTTTAAGTTCATTTGTCCATGTCACAGGTCAGACTTGATATTTGTCTCAATTCTGCTGACAGTTTGGGTTAGATCAAACTGCTATGCTTGGACTACTCAATGGCTATTTACAGCCCTGTTTTCCTTTTCGTACAACGTAGTGGAAATAATTCACCATGGCAAGAATGACAATTCATGATATTATCACTTAATAATTAAATTCAGAAATATTTGTATTTTAATGATGTTCTATTAATAGATGTCCTTAAAGCCATAAAAGAAGGATAATGGCAGGTGAGTTTAAATGGTTAAAATATTGTTGATTCTTACCCTTCAAAGATGATTTCTCTATAATTTTATTTATTTATTTATTTAGAGGCAGGGTCTTGCTAGCTTGCTTAGGGCTGTGCAAGTTGCCAAGGTTGGCTTTGAACTTACTATCCTTCTGCCTCAGACTACAAAACCACTGTAAGTACCTTGAAAAATCACAAGAATTACATAAGAAAAGATGACTTCTTTTTGTAGTACTGGGAATTATACTTAGGGACACTACCGCTGAGTTATACACCCAAATCTTCTTTTTTTGTGTGTTGAGACAGAGTCTCACTAAGTTACACAGGTTGGCCTTGAATTTGTGATGCTCCTGACTTAGCTATCCAAACAGCTGGGATTATAGGCATGCACCACTGCCACACCTAATTATGAAAAAAAAATTATAGTATTAATTAGAATGGTTCATCACTTGTTTGGAGAAGAAACTATGTATATGTGCGATGTATACGATATATATCAAAACACATATATGGGAACATGGTTGTTTAGATTTCTTTCTTTCTCCTGGCCTCTGCTCCATGAACATAAGGCTATGACTTCATTTAAGTGATTCCATCTGGAACAAAAGTAAAGTTGAGGAAGTAATATGCCTTCTCAATCTTCCAGACCACATCTCCCTGGGGTTCAGGGTCTGGTATGCCTGGGAATAGTTTACAACATTCTATACTTAAAAAAAAAAAAAATCCTTTCTGTAACAATACGAATTCCTCTGGAAAAGGAATCCGGAGCCAGTATTCAATATGTTTAGAAAAACACCTAATGTGAACCCGAGTGGCCAGCAGGAACTCTGCTCTGCTGGAACATTTATAGGAAACACATGCAAAGGAGACGCTAATTGTGGAGCATTCACAGTGTGGTGAAACTTTGAATTAATTTTCTCCAGATTAGACATAGCACAAACACACACACACACACACACACACACACACACACACACACACACAAAGTGGCTCATAGGCCCCCTAGGTGGAAATTTTACCTGAACTGGATGCAAAGTAAATTTCCAGCAGACAGGGCCTCCCTCCTATGGTGGTCTTCTCTAATGAGCAAGCTTTGTTTTGCTACCTCTGAGCAGTTTTATGGTCCATTGTGTAGGCTTTTTTTTTTTTTTTTTTTTTGTACAGTGGTTGTATCTATAATACTTCAAATCATTTTTAAGGGAAAGTGATTGAGACTTTTGTCAATTATCCAGATTTGTAATCTTCGTGAGGCTAGGTGCTGTTTTTTTTTAATCCTTTGTAGAAAGTAGTCATTTGTATGCAGTAAATGATGCACACACATACAGTAATACATCTCTTGTATGATGGAAAGGAAACAAAATGGAGAAGAAGAAACTAAATGAGAGAAAGGAAAGGGGAAATTTTTGAGTCATCATCAAGTGCCTTGAAGTAGTTTCCTGTGGCATTCATGCCATCAGCCACCAAGCCTGGTATTGACAGGGCCTCACACAGGTCTGTAGAAATCTATAGAATCTTCCCACCCAGGATATATAAATCATGTTTGCAACTTTGTAAGAGAATAAGAAATAAAGCTAAAATTCTTATGTGCAGCATTTCTTCAGCTGCTAACTGATGCCAAGACAGTTTCATAACAGAAAATGTGCGCTCAAATAAAGATTAGAGTATTTGGGCAGCAGGAAATGCCACTAACCAATCAAGAAACTCTAATGTGAATATTGTTAAGCATAATCGACATTCTAAAAGTAAGAAGATGGCAATTTCTCTGAAGATAAGTAACATTTTTTTTTTACCATATATAATTGATTTAGTCACTTTTTTTTTTTTGCTGCTGTGACTAAAAGACCAACCAGAACAATTTTAGGAGAGGAAAAGTTTATTTAGGGGCTCGCAGTTTCAGAGGTCTCAGTTCATAGACAGCTGGCTTCATTCCTCTGGGCGCCAGGTAAGACAATACAACATGGTAGAGGAGTATGGTGGAGAAAAGCAGCTCATATCATGATCAGAAACCAGAGGGAGGGACTCTACTCACCAGATACAAAATACATAAACCCAAGGCATGCCCCCAATGACCCACCTTCTCCAGCCACACCCTACCCACTTTCAATTAGTCAGTTAATGACATCAGAGGATAAATTCACTGATTAGGTAAGGATGTCAGAACCCATCTATTTCACCTCTGAACCTTTTTTGTCTTGCCTCATGAACTTTTGGGGGACACTTCACATCCAAACCATAGTAGTGATCATATCTTCTAACAGGAATTTTTTCCTAGGAACCCATTCTTTAATGAGAGGCTATTCATATATATGGCAGCAAAATTTCATTCTAATATAAATTTTACATTTGGTTAATAATTTACACACTACACATTTTATGAAAGAAAATGAATTTTAGGGTACACTTGAATTCTTTTAATTATTCCAATTTTTGTGAGAAACTAAGAATCTCACCAAGAATTCCCTAAACTGTGAGCATTTACAAGCTTTTATACAATAGCTTTTGGTTAATTTTACTACTCCAAATGTCTGGACGGTTGGAATAGTAGAGGTAGAAAAACCTGAATAATACATATTTTAGTTGTTAATCTTAAAAGCTTTACATTTGTATATTTCATCAGCCACTAACAATTACTGTACTAAGTACTAATCTCCAGCCACAAACTCTTATTTTATCTGTAACTGAATTTCATCTTTGTTTTGAAACTTCCTCTTGCCAGGTGGTAAAGTTGTACCTCCATTGTGAGAGACAAGGTGGTGAAGTATTACAAATTGACCTGATGGCTTCATTGTAAATGATGATAGCTTCCCCAAAAGCTAAATTAAATAATAGAAACAAATCTGAATTAGTAGGCAGATATAAATAGTACATAACTTTTTTCTGTGATCTGTAATGTCCACAAGTCTCTGTTGTATGATTTTTAATGTTTCAGTAACCACCTCACATGAAAGTCTTCCTGAAAGCTGATGTGCTAATCTTCCAGAGACAAGATTGCATTGTCTTACCCATTGACAACAGATGTCGCAAATTGTGAAGAATCTGAGATTCGTCCTACTTGCATGTTCACATGTTAACCTTTCACAGTGTGAAGGAAATGAGCAGAATACATGAGACTCTGATCTGAGACAAGGAGTAGCTTGTTATAACAACATCAGTAAAGGTATTAGGAGAGTAAACCTCAGCTTAAGGAAGTGGGAATCTTTTGCTGACTGCTTCTTTCTCTGAAGAGAGATTCTATCTTTATTTTTCAAATCTGTTAGCCAAGGATTGACAAATGTGTGTGTGTGTGTGTGTGTGTGTGTGTGTGTGTGTGTGTGTGAAGCAGGAAGTAAGTATTTTAGGCTTTGTTGACCAATATACAGTCTCTGTTTCATATGATTTTTTGTAATTATTTGTTTATTTATAACTCTTTACAAGTTAAAAACACAAAACAAACAACAACAAATACCCTTTCCCTTACAAAGCAAGGCACAGGTTGCATGTCCCTCCCTACTGGCCATTGCTTGCCCAATCCTGCTATAATATGCTCAAGAGAGAAATTCTCTATCTTCCAAAGCTATTCACAATGCAGGAATCCTAGGAAAGGTAGTTGAACTCAGAACTACGGCAGCCAGTGCTTTTGCTCAAACACATGCAGAAACCTGAAAGATCCAGTGAAAACTGTCTCTCAAGAAATACCCTCTCCTTGTTTTTGTATTGTCTTGGCTTCTGGTGAACTGTCTTAAGAATATATCACTTGATCAGCAATTGATTATCTGACCTACAGAAGCTGAGACCAAATTTGCTTAGTTTTTGAATTAGGCTGTTATCAAAATAAAGCCAAGTAGATAAAGGAAATAGAGTCTCTAAAATATTTTATTTAAACCACAATCTGTAATATTGTTACCAAAGGAAATATATTTCTAACACTTCTGAAACTATAAAAAATAAACTTTGCTCATTTCTTAATGAAAATCCCATTTTTGACCATTTATTAATTAACTAGACAGGGTAATCAGGGGTAACAAGAGATGAAGCAGTTTTAATTACCATCTCTGGTTAGTGGCCTTTCTGATAGAATGCTAGGTGACCACTCCTGAGGTAAAGATCTCTAATTAGAATGCTAGCTGTACATAAAATATCATAATGTCCATTCTTACATATTCTAATGAAAATTACAGATGTCCTGACACAGGTTCAAAGGTGGCACTTGGCTTTTGTCTTTACCATATTTACAGACAGAGAGTCATTTGCAGAATTAACTGAGGCTGAGCAATTGTCATTCGTCCTTAGAAGTGACTGATACATCCCTTTTCCCCAACAACAAAGTCTCTCTAGGTGTATCTTCTTTCCATCATCTTGATGTCCTTTTGGAGTAGCAGGGAATTCTTAACTATACTCAACTATACCTTTCCACTTTTGGACCTAGAAGAAATAAAACTTGATTGCTATTTGGTTCAAACCAATATATATGAACTCCATCAGGGCATCCCAAACCCACTTGCAAGACAATCCCTTCATTGAAAGTTTCTTGCTTCTGTGCTATGTTTAGGCATCAAGAATTCTAGAATTTTGCCATTTTCTTAGAAACTACCAGTGACTGAAGTATGGGACTCTTCAATTTCAATTTTCTACTCTCACTGGAGTTGGATGGTGATAGATTTTAAGCCTTTTCTCAGGGACAGATAAAAATGTTTCACTTTGTTATTTAATTTCTAGTCTTCTTCCTTCTTTCTCATTTAATAGGAGATAGTCGTAAGAGAGATGTTAGTAACCTCACTTAGACCAACAAATGCTATTTACCTTTGCTTAATGCTCTTGACATAATATGCATCAAACTCGTAGTTTGTATACAGGAGAAGGAGATTTCTCTACTGAAAGAACCACAAGTACGTACTAAAGTGGAAAATTATAGTATCATTCATTATAGAGTCATTATTCATTTATGCACTAAGTTAACATGTGTGTGTGTGTGTGTGTGTGTGTGTGTGTGTGAGAGAGAGAGAGAGAGAGAGAGAGAGAGAGAGAGAGAGAGAGAGAGAGAGAGAGAAAGAATGCTAATTAAAGTGCTAGGTCCACATAAAACATCATAATGTCCATATACACACATACATATACATACACACACACACATATACATGCAAAGTGGAAACTGAATCCTGGGGCACTCTACCACAGAGCTACATCTCCAGCCCTTTATTTATTAGTTTGTTAAAAGTCTTGCTATGTTGCTGAGGCTGGCTTTGAACTTGAAGTCCTCCTGCCTCAGGCTTCTGAGTTGCTGGGATTACAGGTGTGGGTCACCACACCTGGCGATCTATGTAATTGTCTACATTGTATTAGATCAGTTTGTCAACTTTTTCTCATTACCTACTTTCTCTCCCTAATTGTATTCATTTTCCATAAAATTTTAGTACCACATTATACTGTCCATCTGCTTATGCTTATTAACCATTTTGGAGACTGATAAGCCATTATATCACCTAAGCTCCCCCTGCCTCTGTCTTTGGAGGCCATGTTGCCTCCATTGAGAGTGCATATGCTATTTTGATGGAAATGACAGTGCAACATACAGATGAAGTCTCTGTCCTCAGACCACTGATACTTTAGTAAGACAGATGGGTATGCCATCATACAATAGAGTGAATGCTATAATAGAGAATAATAATAATAAGAAGAGCCTGTTAACATATCCAACTGGTGAAAGTATCTCCCAGCCCACACATCAGAAAAGGGTAGCTTCCCTCAACTGAGTGTGTGTTGGAATGCCACAAGGAGAGGAGCAACTGAGGTACCAATTTGGTTTTGAGTAGTTTCAAACTAAAAATGCCAGGTCTGGAGGTATAGCTCAGTGGTCGTGTGTACTTACCATAAGATACAGGATTTGATCCCCAGCACCATCAGCCAAAGATCAATATGAACCATAAAATGACTAAATTCAGTTTGAGATTTTTCCATGAAGTTTGGAGGACATGGTAGATTCGCGTTTAATGCTAAAATGTGCTAAGAAGTTGCCTGAAGAGGCCAGCAAATGGAGAGGGATGGTTAGGGAAATGACTGCGATCCCACTGAGAGATGATCAAAGACCCTGGATCCTTTCAAACCAGATGTGGAACTTATAGTAGAAACACCGGCTACTTTAAAGGGATAATGCTCAGGAGGACTTCAGAGAGAGGGCAAGACATCTGTGCAGAAAGAATTTGAGGTAGACTCATGGATAGGAAGCCAAGGAGGAAACTGAGGAGGGGCCTTGCCTGAATGGAGGGGCTGTATTCAGATCAGACAGCAGAAGAACCATGAAGACAAAAGAGCCCACAAGAGGCTTTAAACAGCTGCTACGGTCAGAGGAAACCAATGCCAGATAATATCAGTGCCAGCCAAATAAGACACATCCCGCCCTTCCTTTCCTTCCTCCGCCTTCCTTCCGCCGTCCAGCACATGGAAGAAAGAAAGAGAAGAAGCCTAAGACAGGGAAATAAATGAGGTTACCAACCACACACCCATTTCCCTCTGCAGGGCAGGTGTTCGGCCTCCTGCTATAGGCCCAAAACATAGGAAGAAAGAAAACTCAATCTTACATAATTTTTGGAGGTTAAAAAGACAGTTTAAACGTATTAACTACTGGCATTGCTTTCATAATAGAATTGACTAGAGAATTTTTTTTTATTATCTCAGAGTAAACAATAAACTATAAAACTTGCCTAAGACTTTATCAACACCAGGCAGGAATAGTGGGTATTTCTGACAAGGCTGTGTGGGAATGCCATAAGATTTCTTCTGAGGGCCCTCTAGGAGGCCAGGGTGCCCAATGTGTCCTGATATAGAGATGCTACCTGGAAAGCCTACAAACCTGTCCTGGGACAAGAGCAAGGTGACCCTCTGTTTCAGAAATGGGAAGAGAGCAAGCAGCCAATTGAAGCATGAGATAGAGATCTGCAGAAGCTAGAGGGAAACTGAGTCCAGAGCAAGGCCTCTGAGCTGAGAAAAGAGTAGGTCCCAGGTGAGAGTAGGCAGATGTCACCCACAGAGGCAGTGGAGTGTGCCCTCAGGGAGGCAGCTGGGTCACTACCTTTTAACAGTGCAGACAGAACACTGCAACTGGCACCATCCAGAACCCCCGTAATGCTGCATGGATCAGCTGATTCTTCCTACCACCCTCAAGGCAGCTTGATTCCCTCCTCACATACCCAGATTCCATCTTGCAGAGACGAGTACAAAACTAAGAGAGACAACAGTGGTTCTTAATATCAATCCTACTGAAAGGGACTATTTAGTTAATTTGATCACAGCAATTTATACACTAGATTGGACATTTGTTATTGCATCCCCTGCCACCTAGGCAGTGGGAATGCCAGGGGAAAAATCACACAAGTTCTAGGCAGAATACATAAACATTTTCCTTACTCTTGGGATAGCAACTAAGTAAATCTGTAATGCCTCCTGAAATACTGAGCACCAGCATTTAAATATTAGTCAAAATGTAAGACACCCAGAGGTAATTCTTATCTTCTAGCTACCCTGCTTTAACAGGGCTGGTAAATTTTCCTTTCATTGATCACTAAAAGTAGAGACAGTTCTGACCACAGGGCTGTCTGTGGTCCCTTCCATGTGATCATGCTTTTGTTTAAATGCTTTGTATACAGTGGTGCTCAACACATGTACAGTGAAAAACAAGGGATGTTCTAGTACAAATATGTGTTTAATCATGATGTCTTCAGTCCTTTTCAGATGCTGTTGTACTTCCTGAAGTCTAGATTGGACATTTGTTATTGCATCCCCTGCAATAAAAAGTCCAGTGTTTTAAACTGCACATTGAAAGCACAGCATCTGCTTTTACTCTTTCTGAAACTCTTTTTTTTTTTTTAATTTTTTTTCATCTATCTTTGTCTGTGCACACTTGCATTCTTGTGTTTTGTGTTAGGCTTTTGAAAGGGAGACATTCCCTCCATCCATTCCTGAAAATCTTTTATGCATTTACTTGGACTGCTGCACTAATATTTGCTAGGATCAGTTTTCTTAACATCACACAACTATTGGGCTTTTCTCTTGTACTGCTCTTTGCATCTTAACTTCTTTTGCAAGTCTTCAAAAGAAATATCCATATACTTCAAAAGTATATCCACGAGGTCCATACTTCCAGATTACCCATTTCGGATCTTGCTGACATCTACCACCATGAACATTTGTTCCATTTACCTGTGGGAATTCTTTAGTGGTTACGAATTTCCAGCTTGTTAGGGTAGTTGGATTTCAGTAGTTCCCACCATTTCCTTAGATCTCAGCCTCCTGGAAATGACTGTGTCTTCCCTTAATAATTTTAAACATGAATAATTTCTGGCAGTTGAGTAGCTATGAAAACAGACTCTCTGGAAACTGTGCTTCTTTTCCTCATTCTTGTAAAAATGAAAGGAGGAAGGTGAGGCAGGGAAGAAAGTGAGGGAGTGAGAGAGGGGAGGAGGATGGGGAAAAGGGAGGGAAAGAAGGAAGGAAGGAAGGAAGGAAGGAAGGAAGGAAGGAAGGAAGGAAGGAAGGAAGGGAGGGAGGGAAGGAGGGAGGGAGGAAGGAACTTATTTTTTTATAACTTTGGTGGATAGGACAATGTACCTAAGTTTAGCATATACAATTGTATGATTCATGTTTTACCTACTGGCAGACAAGAATAAAAGCACTTAGGACTTTTAAAACTTTTTCTTACAAATATACATTGTTTATTTATCACCTTGAGACATGAAATCTATATTTTTAGAAAAATAAAAATGGAAATTATGGTGATTTGAGAGCTCCTATTTGGTAAGTCAGAAGGGTGGCCTCACGTAGCTGTGACCTCCTCTGCTTATTTGTGCTCTCTGTGTATCTATGATCTTTCCTATGAATTGAAAGGATTGGATTAGAGCATTTTAAGGATATTCTCTACTTGGTCTATATCAACTTTTATTAGACTTCAGTTAACATAAGGGTTGGTTGAGTAAGGTCTTCAGGTGAAATCTGGCCTGCCACTTGATTTTGCAAATAAAGTTTTAATGGAACACATCCACATTCATTCGTTTACATGTTGAAAATGGCTGGTTTTGCTGCAATGCAGTACTGGATAGTTATGAATGAATAATGTGATTCTCAAAGCCTTATAGGTTTACTATCTGATCATTTAGAGAAGATGTTTGCTGACCTATGAATTTGCATATCATATTTAAATGAAATGATATTAGGCATTTAAGAGACTTCTCTTCCACAATTTGTAAGCCAGCAGGCATCCCATTGTCTCAACAGTCCTATATTTTATTGAAAAGTGTGTATATCAGAAATAGAATCATTGAATTTTAATATACCTGTTCAACCAGATCCCAGATTATCATAAAAATCAGATAACTCCCAGCACTGTGGAAGTCCCTTTATGCTGTCTTCTAGTCACTACTATTCCTATGGGCACTCATGATCCTGATTTCTAACACCATATTAATACTTTATAAAAAAAAATGGAGCTGAACAGCATATGTTTTTAGGGTGTATAGCTTTTTTAACTCAACATTCTACATTCCACTTGTGAAATGTATCCAGTGGTATGCCGAAAAACCAGCCCTCTGAGAGAAATAAAAGCAAACAGAAAAAAAAAAAAAAACCTGATTTATGGCATTTGTTGGTCTCTATGGCACAAATATGTTTACTATGCTTGATTTCAAGGTGCAAATTCAATATCTCTGAAAGTGGAGTTAGGCAGAGGTGCTAACTAATTGTTTGCTATTGCCAGTAGATATGAATTAACTCTGACTTTTTTGAATTACATTGTTGAGAACAGTTGCATGTTCTTTATTCTCTTTTCATATAGATGTGATAATACTACAGTTTATTGCTGATGGATACATATGGTCAATTTTCAACTTGTAGCTTTTTAAAATGCTGCTATTGTCAAGTCTCTTGATAAACAATGGAAGGGTCTCAGTGGGGCCTATCACTGGAAGTAGTATTGGAAAGTTCTAGGCCTGCATATGTTTAGCTTTTTTTCTGTTTTACACTCCCACCATCAGGTATGAGAGTTCGGTTTTCACATTCTTGCCAAAATTTGATGTTCTCAATTTTTCATTTCCATCATTTTTATATGTACAGTAGTCTCACATTTTGATTTTGATTTTAATTTCCTTGCTGACCAATATGGATATTTTTTTCATTGGTTTACTGACTATTTGACACTCTCTTTTGTGAAATATTTTATCTTTTTTTTTTCTCCTGTCAGTCTTTCTTCCATTTCTTACTGATTTTTCCTTCTCTAATGGACACAAACGAAGCCCTGATCCATCATCCAAAGCACATGTTATCTGAACAATCGTATATACACTATACTGTTTATTCTCTTATTTAAATGACACATTTTTAACTTAGTCTTATGTTTCTTTTCATTTCATAAATTAAGGAATTTTCGTAATGACATACATAGTCTTAATCTATAGAAAGAGAATAATAGTTTCTAATCTGCTTATTTATGAAATTAACATTGAAAACCAAGGTAAATTGTTCTTACTTATATTTTTAATAGAACCTAATATATTACTTTCTAAGGGAGAGACAGAGAGAGAGAGAGAGAGAGAGAGAGAGAGAGAGAGAGAGAGAGAAAACAAATTACTCCAGGAGAGGATACCAGGCTGTAGGTAGCATCCAGTGAGAATTTGTCCCCCTGTTTTATGCCTGGAGTGAGGATGAAAGTCAACCTATCATAGAGAAGCCTCTATATGCTCGTGCTTCTTCTGAAGATGCCACTTATTGTAAATACAATTTTGTGCCACTGAAACATTCTCTAATCAAAACCTAGACTTCTAGGTTCATTATCAAACATAGGGAAGAAGAGACACATTAAACTAGCAAGGCTTGTGGCAGCTGACCTCCAACATTACCTTAACTGGCTCTCACTCTCTGATACTCACAGCTTTGTTTACTCCCCTCTCGTATTAAGAGGGTGGACCTACAAATAGGATATTGCTGAAAGGAAATGTAAGGCTTGTGACTCTTACACTAGGCTACAAAAGACCTGTGTTTTCTGCTTTGTTCTGTCTTCGATCACTTGCTCTAAGCAAGGCACTGTGGCAGGAGAACACTTGAGCAGCCCTATAGGAAGGTTGTGTGGTGAGGGACTGAAGCCTTCTTCTGACAGACAGCAGCAGCATGTTGCCTTCCATGTGATCAAATATAATGGAAGTAGGTCCTCATGTCCTCATCAAGCCATCGAATGAGGCAGCTCCAATTCATACCTACAAGTGTCACAAGAGATGATCTTAGTTCATTTTCTGTTGTTATAACTGAATGCCACAGCCTGGGTAATTTATAAGGAATAGAGGTTTCTTTAACTCACAGATATGGAGGCTGGGGAGTTTAAGAGTATGGCATTGGTATCGGCAAGAGCCTTCTTGCTACATACTAACACAGCAAAGGGCTTAACATGGTGAAAGACAGAAAGTATATTAGCTAGGATCTCTCTTCTTCTTCTGAAATCACCAGGCCATTATGGGGTCCACCCTTGAGACTCATCTGCTCCTAATCACCTCCCAAAGGCTCCATCTCCCCTTAATCTTTTGGGAATTAAATTTCCAGCATATAAACTTTGGAAGTATACACTCTAACCACAGCAGAGCCTCTGAGCCAGAATCACTCAGGTACAATGCTCTCAGATTTCAGGCCCATGTAAACAATATACAGAGAAAGTGTATTTTGTTTTAAACTGCTATAGTTTCAAAAAATGTTATATGTAGCAATAGATAATTTTCAAAAGATCAGTATTGAATTTGCTATGAAAGCATGACAGAGCCAGAGCTGACTTTAGGAAAAATAATTTGGGAAATAACAGCAAGCTTATTCTTTAAAAAACAATTCAGCAAGAGACAGTTATTTATGATCTTGCAATATAAAGGACAATGGTGATGTGACACCAAGGCAATACTAGAAATTGAAAGGAGCAGCCACTGACTAAGGCTTCTAAGCAGAACATGCGGAAATATGATTAAGTGAAATAAGAGAGCTGCAGTGCTTTTCAAACCAAAAGGGCACATTCCTATTATTTTCCTGGGGAAAGCAAAAGGTTTATGAGGAATTGAAGGGGATTCAACATCAAATAAAATAGTCTTTACCATTGTAAGCATTACCAATAACTTTTGATTTTAGTTCCCTCATAATGACTCAGATAACATTCATGATTCACAATAAATAATACAATATGAACATATATGTTAATTCTTTTTCCCACAAAAATAAACTACACACATGTTGCATGAAAGAAATTTATCATTTGATAAGCCATTTGGTTATAAATAAAGCCATGTGTTTTGGCAGAGATTATTATGTGATGATTTAGCTTGATCAGAACTGATAAAGCCATGTCCTACTCTGAGGCTGACTCAAAAGTAAATTCATCCTTATCAATATTGATCCAGCAGTGTTGGAGTACATCATAAAATATTTGAAAGCAGCTGTTATAACATATTTTAATACCCTGGAAATCTCTTCCCAAGAGATTTCACTTGAGAGGTCACATGTCATCTAGGAATTATTCTGTTCCATTGAAGGTATTTTAGAAACAGAGCCTCTTTACACACCAAAGAGCCCAAATGGACCTATTTCATCAGCACACATCCAATAATTATTTGAATGAAAACTTGAACTTTATATCAGCAACACAGAGCAGATAAATATTTAAAATCCAAGACTTATAAAAACAAAAGTTCCCTTCCTGATGACCTGAAATACATGCATTTCACCCTAGAAAGATATTTACAAGGGCACAGCTAGAGTACAGATGGACTATGTAACATTACCACAGGAAAGCAAATATAATAGATTTCATTGCAGGGGATCGTGACAATGCCATAGTTAAAAAGCACTAATTCCTCTAGATTCATTCAATATCAACAATTTTAGTCACACACAAAGACACCCTCAGAATGACTAAAGTGAGAGAAATAGACATTTTCCCTCTTGCTGGAACTAATGATGGAAATGGCTTACTTGATATTTTTAAATTTCAATGGTATAACATAAAGGTAGCATCAATAAATAACATTTCTCTTGATTTGGATTAAGGGCTTGAAGGGTGTGGCCAATGTGATTGAAAAATTTTTTTGCTTTTTCCAAGTCCTATTTAGTACTTTTCCCTTCTTTGTGTTCTTTCAGTTGTTCACTGCTCTTTGATTAATAGTGGAGTTCACTTGGGATAGAAAAAGCTAGGGCCTTGTTCAGTGACTTATTCATCTCCAGTCACTTTTTCATTATTATTCTAAAACACTGTTCATTTCCAGGGGAAATCAACAAAGACATACTTTATGACTCATCCACTTAATGGAACTGGACAATGAAAGGGCCTAGAGTAGTTCTCTAACTTTAGTATGTATCAGAACTATCTGTGAACTTGTTAAAATATAGAGGCTTAAATCTTCCTAGACTTATTCAGTCAGGCTCACTTCTGGGAGGTGTGCTGGCATATATATTTCTAAATGACCCCCCCATATGATACTGAGATGCCTCAGGGTTTGGGAATTGCTTGCTGGTGTGGAAAGCAGAGCAACCAGGGATCAGAGCCAATGATCAGGGTTCTTCCCTTTCTCACTGATTTCCAAGAAAGATCTCTCTACTTCATGGGAACCGAGTATCAATTGACAGTCAATTCCCATAAAAAGTAACCTTCAAAAAAATCCATTCCTTGATTTGCTTTCAGCATCAACTTTCGGGTGAAGAAGTTATCCACTCAGAATCTTTAAAGATGAAACACAACTGGGCATGACAATCATCATAAAGTTTAAAATGATGCTCTCCTGGCAGTAAGACTTCTAACTTCCAAAATTATTCTTGAATCTCTCTTGTGGGTAAACTCCTTTTAATTGATTTTACAGTGGAACAGATGGTCATGGACATTCTATATTCATAAAAGAAATAATTTCTTAGTCCTGTAAATTTCCTCATTCTCACAAATAGTTGTTTTGTGATTTGAATCAGATGAAGTGCATTTATTAGAATGAAAGAAGCTTAAATAGACTCTATTGTAAACATGAGATATCAATTAATTCTCTACCTGTTCTCTCTCTAGCTCACTTTCTCCCCATCCCCCTCACTCTGGAATTCTGACTGACTATAACCTTTTTTTTGTGGTTCATTAAAAAGGAAAAGATTATGACTCCTAACCTACATTTGGAAACATATAGGTCTTAGTTGAAAGAAATAACTGAAACCCCCCAGACTGATATCTGTACTGTTCAATGACAGTGTAGCATCAGGATGCTTCTGATGACAGGACAAGACACAGCAGAGGAATGAATGTGGGTCTAAGATCTGATATTAGCCCTCTGTTGATATAGTGGCTATAAATAGATTCGTCTTTATAGTGTTTCCTTCCCTTCATTGTATAAAAAGCACAGCTCCCATTCCATCTGCTTCATTAATATCCTGGGTCACAGATGAGATAACAAAGTTCCACTGGGAATGAACATAGGTGTTTCTACAGGACTGGGCCTTTGAGTGTGTGCATTTTTGTTTCTGAGCAACTAGTACTGGTAAAGAATGAAAACAGCATAAAAAACATACCTGTAGGTATTTGCAAGTGCCACAGCTTGCAGATTGGTT
Source organism: Ictidomys tridecemlineatus (assembly GCF_052094955.1). Taxonomy (NCBI): domain Eukaryota; kingdom Metazoa; phylum Chordata; class Mammalia; order Rodentia; family Sciuridae; genus Ictidomys; species Ictidomys tridecemlineatus. The sequence goes on from NC_135484.1 coordinate 49,167,307, forward strand.
CTTGGTTTTTTTTTGTCTCAGGAGTTCTTCATGGGTTTGTCTATTGTCTCCCCAAAAAGAACAAGAAGCCGTAGCTGCCTTTTCCAAATTAAAACTTAGTCAATAATAGCTTTTTCCAGGTAATAAGGCTAGTCAGCTATCAAACCCAGGGGGCAGACATTTCAGGTTAGTAATAGCAACAGAAGGCCAAGAGTTAGTTTCCATAATTTTGGAGAGAGGTAAATGTGAGTGGCAAAAGGAGGAGAGCATAAAAAATAAGGAGCAGAGTAAGTGCAAGCAATTTCCAGAGAGTAGCAGAAGTAATTTCAAACACTATAGGAATACAAAGTTCAGGTAGCCCTGCTGGATCAGATGCCAGAGGAGGTAGCTGGATATCAATGACTAAAGTAAAAGGTCAGGTTGAAAATATAAGACATTTTACCAGATGATTTGCTTGCTGCCCTTCCTGAATTTCTTTGGTCTACTGTGAGTGATGAGGCTCTTGTTCTGCGTGACATCTACTGGGCACCATATGACTCTCTGGTGCTCCTTTCACATGTCACCAGGCATACGGAGATTAAACCATAGAATGTGCATTTAGACCAGTTATCCTTTCTTAAATTTTATTTTCTAAATTGGATGTTCACTTTGTGTATGGAAAATGGATAATTTAAATTATGCAAAGCACTTGAGAAATTATATTCTAGTTAAAATTCTGCTTTGCATTAACCAATATAGAAACGAACTATATATAAAAATGCAATCATAGAGTTGAGGTTTTATATTTCGTGTTTTTCTAATGTGAAAAGTCAGTGAAAAGGTGGAAATATTATTAGAGTAGGAGTGAGACTGGATTCTAATACTGGCTCAAATATAGGTATAAATTTAGGCAAACATTTACTATTTATAGACATTTCACCTTATTTACTAAAAGAGACAAATAATGTTTTCGTTACCTAGTAGACATTTACTGACAAGTATTTGAGATAATGATCATAAATAGATTTTTATATTTTTCAAAATCATTATTATAGATTTTTGTCCAATCTAAGTTTTTATGATTGTGAGGAAGTTAGGGCTGATTGTTAACATCATTATTTTATAAATAATTTCATTCATTCATCATTTTATAAATAATGAACCTGTTATGATTTAGATATGAGGCATCCCCCCAAAGCTCCTGTGTGAGACAATGCAAGAATATTCAGAGGTGAAATGATCAGATTATGAAAAGTGTAACCTAATCAGTGGACTCACCCACTGAATTAACTGGAGGATAATTATAGGCAGGTAGATTGTGAAAGGAGGAAGTAAGTCAGTGGGGGGTGTGCCTTTGGTGTTTGTATTTTGTCCTTGATGAGTGAAGCTCTCTTTTTGCTTCCTGGCTACCATGTCCTGAGCTGCTTCCTCTGTAGCACCCTTTCACCAAGATGTTCTGCCCCAGGCCTGGAGCTATGGAGTCAGTCAACAATGGACGGAACATTTTAAACTATAAGCCAAAATAAGCTTTGGTCACAGTCAAACAAAATTGAAAAAACAAAAACAAACAAAGAGAACCTGAAGTCACTGGTCGACTGGATGATTGAGCAGATGTCCTTGGCCTCTGGTAACTTACCTTGGAGTATGAAAAATATCAAACCCAGTAGCTATCTCCTGATTGCCTCGCTACATCCATTTCTCCTTCTCCCTTCCTATGTGGTTCTAATTTTTTCAGCTGAATAAGTTTAAGTGATGTTAATGTTTCTAATAGTCTTTCTAATTGGCTTATATCTATTGCAGGACTAACAATTGGCTTGGGGAGAACAAAATGTATTAACCAAATCAAAGTTGATAGAGTCAGAATGAATCCCAGATATTTTGCTCAGAGTTGGAATATGGATATTTTTTTTTTTCTGCTTGGTTTAATGCAGAAACAAAGGAAGAGAGGCTTAGTGTGACCACCACCAGCAAAAGAGATCTAGGAGCTACCTGCAGTCATCCAGAAGGAAACAGATTCTAGATATTGATCAGGATCACACACTTCAGTACCTCATTCTCTATGTCTTCCTATATCCTGTGAGATTCTCATAGAGTAAGTCAGTGATCTGAGACCCAAGACATTCTTAAAAACACCCAACCCCTTGGCTCAGATGACCCTCAGATGCACTTGTTTTGAGAATCTCTACCCTAAATCCCTAGATTGTTCAGGGACAAAACCAAGAACTTTAGTGTAGAGTTAAGTTCTAAATGAGAGATTTCTTCTGGCATGCACTTCTACAAACTATTCATTAGTCCTTGTTTATTTAGGATCAATTTGTCCTTTTGAAATACTGTCCACACATTATTTAGAATTAATTCGTTCATTTACTCCGTTCTTCATCTATTGCTAAGTGTGAGGGCTTAATGGAGAAAAGGAAGGGGAAAGTGGCATCTCCTCTCATATTGCTGCTGAGAGGGCCAAGGGAGCTTACCTCATGGCACAATGGTGATTCTCACAGGGCCATGTAAAGCTGTTTCATAAGTCAGATTTACACACACCCAAAATGACAGATGTGAATATAGCAGGTGAACTTCTTTCTACATCTTTGTTTCGTAAATGAGGCTAAGTAGAGTCAGCTTCCAGTTGTGGGAGGGGCTCAGGAAAGCTTTGCCAAGGTGGCAGAAATTGCATTTGACCTTGACAAATAATGAGAATTTGGATCAGAAAGGAAAGTCATAAAAAAGGCAAGGAGGTGGAGAAAAGTATGTTTAGGACACACGGTAAATGGATCGGCTAGACTGCTTCATCTGAAGGTGTAAATTTAGGAATAGCAATGTTTATCTTCCCGGTACAGAATGCTGATGCACAATTCCATGCTTGTTCTTTTATGAAAATGGAGTCTCTAAAAAGATTTTTATAAGCTGTTTACACCTCATCTGTTCACATGGGCATCAGGCTTCTACCTGAATGTAGTGTGGGTATAATGGGACAGTGTTGGTGTCCTGTTAAGTTTGTTGAAAAGGCGTTGTTCTACCTGTCATGTAGTCGGCCTGTTCCAGCCAGCTCTTAAATCAACATATAAATAAGGAAACCAGGAGACCCCAGGGGACAGAAAATCTTTGCCATGATGTATATCCAAGGGTTTTCCTTAAAGAAGTGCAAAAACAAAAAAAAGAAAAAACTTTGTTGAAAACTTAGGAGGGTTTAAGGAGTGCAAATTGCCTGCTTTTTAGTGTGCTTTTTTTGGATCTGGGCCATTTTCATGTATCCATGATGTTTTATGCTTTCCCTAATTTACTGCTGATTTTATTTCATGACCCTTAATCCAGGAAATGCCACATAAGAAACACACTGAGGAAACTCTCCTATCGTAAATTTTAAATATACAGAAAAATGGTCATCGCTGGGCACCCAAGTGCCTTGAAATGCTCGTCCCAGAGGAGATCCCAGAGCACCATTGAAGACAGAGAAGGTTTAGGAGAGGACTGTTTCTCTCCTCTGACCTGATTAGTTATTATAATGAGGTTTAATTACAATGCTTTACAATACATTTGCCATTAATGTATGTGTCTTGGCAACTCCCAGGATAACCCAGAAGCCAGAGCTGGTTCCATAGTACCAGCTGGGGTCTGGGGTGCCTAGGCAGCTTCCTGAGATGGGTTTTTTTTTTTTTTTTTTTGGTCAGTGTAGCAAACTCAACTTGTCTCAGGTGTCTTTAACAACTGATATTTCCTCATTCTACTCTTTTTTTGTCCTATGTGCAGGCCCCACTGGACACCCAGACTGATGTCCATTTCCACTTTTGATTGTTACCTGATATCTTGTGAATGTTACCTGATGTCTAAGCTACTTCAGACCTAGCTGGGATGCAGGTTCTCTCTTGACCCCTTGACTTACACTTTGAACGTTTCAGATTACCTACGTTCAACTCTTACTGATGAGTGGAAGCTCTTGGCTGTCCCTTCCTATGGATTTCTTTGTTTCCTGACACATTATCTCAGGTGACAGAAATGGTTGCCTCCTAACAGGACTGAAACTCTGGTTTAACCCTCTTAGATGAAGGAAGAATTAATTCCTCCGGTCCTGGGAAATACCTTTTCCTTTTTACTTTCCTTATAGAATTTGTCACTGTTAAAATTCACAAAAGGCATTTCTATGAAAAAAAAAATATTTGTTGATATGATCTCCCTTGCATATATCCAAAGAGAACCTAAAACAAAGGACCTTATATGATCTTAGTCCTTTTGTTTCTTCATCACTATGGGTTATGGTTTAGAATTATAGCTGTCACATCATTAAAATGTATTCTGTGGTAGTGGTAAACAGTATTTCTACAAAATCTCATCTACATGTTCAAAAGAGCTTCTTGAGTTAACAAAGAATCATTTAGTTGGACACAATGCTCAATATTACTGGCTCTCCACCTTGATTGCCTGCATCTGTATTTTTATATACACAAATAATTCCTACATGCAGCCCAGAGCTTCCCTTGACAGTATATTGAAACACCTGGGGACCTTGTTAAAAATGTATGCTTTGATTCAGGAGGCCTCGTTTAAAGCTTGAGTGTATATTTTGAACAAACCACCAGTTGTTCTAATGCTACAGGAAGTTTCCATAGCAAGGCTGTCTGTCAATAATGACTTCAACAATATTTTCAAGATTCTAAGGAACAGCATCTAACACACAATCTATGCTCAATATAAACTAGTTGAATGAAGGAGTGAAAAATAAAAACAAATGTGGATAATGTGGGGAAGTTAACAGTTTATTATATTAAATGACCAAAGGCCAAGTAGAAAATTATTGTAGATATAGCTTATTGTCCAAAATGCATTCATTATCATGGCTTTATGAATGATGCTGTGTCAGGATTCTGACATGGTTAGCTTCTCTCAACACGATGTGTTGTGGCCAACTCTATACCAGAGCCTGTACTAGTTGATATAGGTATGACAAATGAATTAAACAGCTACGCCTACTGAGAATTTATTTTGCACTTTTGCTCATGTAAACTAACTTTGTTTATAAAATGATGCCTAAAGATAACTTGATTATCATAGGTTTATTGTTAGGATTGATCCCTCCATTACTGCTGATTGATCCCTCCATTACTCTATACTACATTCGACTCTGTCCTGAAACTGGGCACTTGCTGAAGAAGCAAAGGCAAGGTTTGTAGGTAAGGTTGGATCTTTGATATCACACAATAAGCCATGTCATATTTTCAATGGATGATGATGATAATGATTGATCTGTTAGATTGTGAATCTAATGAGGATAATAAAAGCTAACAATTTATGAAGTGCTGAGAATGTACTAAGTATTTAACAAGAAATATTCTCTTTGATCTAGTTTTTATAACATTCCTATGAAGTAGATAGTATAGGTTTTTATTTTTGTGTATGAGAAACTGAGGCTAAAAAATCATCTTGCTCAATGTCACATGGCTTAGTAGTTAGAAGAGCCAGGATATGAACACAGGTAGTACTGGCTCCCGTTGAGTTCATTCTCTTAACTCCTCATTCATGCTGCTTAGGAGAGAGATAAACAAATACGATGGAGATTCCAAAGAAAAAGTGATCACAGCTGATGAAGAAATTAAGTCTTGAAGGATTGCAGGATTTCAACAAGATGGGAAGACATTCAAGAAGATAGAGAAGCCAGGCTGTAAAGACTATGACTTTAAAATTTGAATCCTGAATGATAATGAAAAAATGGTGATGTGACATTCACAGCAACAGGAAGTCAAGAGGAAAATTAGGGAATTCCTTGAGTATTTATCAATAGATCATACCATCATTAAAAGATCAGAAAACATATTCCTGAATTTTAGAAAAAAAAAAGCCAAGGCTAAAAGTAGTGACTTGAGAGTTCAAATGTTGAACAAGAAATTTCTTGTGTGCATACCTTTTAATTTTTATTTGTTTTAATTAGTTATACATGGCAGTAGAATGCATTTATGTACTTTGATATACATAGATGGGATATAATTTCTCTTTTTTCTTAGTGTACATGTTGTAGAATCATATTGGTCATGTAGTTACATATATACATAAAGTAATAATGTATGTTTCATTCTACTATCTTTCCTATCCCCACATCCCCTCCTTCCCCTCCCTTCACTTCCCTCTACCAAATTTAAGGTAATGCTATTCTTCTCTAGTGCCTCCCGCCTTATTGTGAATTAGTATCCAGATATTAGAGAAAACATTCGGCCTTTGGTTTTTCAGGATTGGCTTATTTCGCTTAGCATGATATTCTCCAACTCTAACAATTTACTGGCAAATGCCATAATTTCACTTTTAAATTTAAAAGTGAGTAATTTACAGCGGAGTAATAGTCTATTAAATATATAAAAATACCACATTTTCTTCATCCATTCATCTATTGAAGGATACCTAGGTTGGTTCCATAGTTCAGTTATTGTGAATGAAGATGTTATAAACATTGACATGCATTACTGTAGTATGCGGATTTTAAGTCCTTTGGGTATAAACCTGCCTGCAGCAAAATAACCGGGGAGGGGGGGGGGTGACGAGGAACTTGTGTACATTGATACAGCAGGAGTGGAAGCCATTTATTGTAGGACGGGAGGGATATTTATACATTCCACACAGCTTATCTTAATTAACATAAACTTGATACAGCAGTCAACCAATAAGGAATCTCCACACTTAATGACTCGCTGACTTTATTTCACAAACCACTCCCTCTGGCATTTTGCCAGGCGCCATCTTGACTTGTTTACAGACCCTAACATAAACCCAGGAGTGGAATAGCTGTGTCAAATGGTGGTTCCATTCCAAGTTTCTGAGAAATCTGCATACTGCTTTCCATGGTGGTTTCACCAATTTGGAGTCCTACCAGCAATGTATGAGTGAACCTTTTTCCCCCGCAACCTCATCAGCATTTATTGTTGCTTGTATTCATGATGATTGCCATTCTAACAGGAGTGAGAGGAAATCTTAGTGTAGTTTTGATTTGAATTTTTCTAATTGCTAGAGATGTTGAACACTTTTTCATATGCTTGTTGATCAATTGTATTTCTTCTTTTGTGAAGTGTCTATTCAGTTCCATAGCCCATTTATTGATTGGGATTTGTTTTTTGGTGTTTTTTGATTTTTTTCTCAGCAAAGGAAACAATCGATAACATGAGGAGAGAGCCAATAGATTGGGAGAAAATCTACCACATGCACCTCCGATAAAGCATTAATTTCTAGGATATATAAATAACACACTTTGTTTTTGAGAGTAAAAGTAATTAGATAAGAGATGACAAAATTGAAACTACTTTCATGTATCTCATAAGATAAAATACTTACTTTTGAAATAATTTCAACCATTTAATCACCTTAATTATGTCTCTGGTGAAGTGGAATTCTTCATTGAAAAAAATACACTGTATACAATTATCGAAGTTTGTAAAAAAAAAAACATTTCATTTATGTACTAATCTAATCAAATCTAATTTGGGTTATTTCTAATTGGAAGGAGGTTTAATTTTCAGATAAAACAAATGTTTCGTCAATAAATGTTATTTTTTTCCTGTCTCAGACAATGCCCACTCAAGTATATGATATAAATAAACTTACCTATAATGGTGACTAAAAAGAACAGCATGTTGTAATTTGGATCCAGTTCATGAGTGGTTAAGAGCCCTGGCCTAGGTTCAGATCCTGATTTGTGAGTTTGAGCAGTAGTATCCTTATCTATGAAATGTGGGTAATAATATCCACATTTTAGAGCCTTGGAGGGGAATAGTTGATTTAATACATGTAAATTTCTTGGCATAATTTCTGATATTAAACAATGGGAGCTAAGATTTATTGAGCATTTCTCTGCCAAGGACCACTTTCAATAAGAAATGTTGGAGATTATTATTTCCATTAATGGTTTTAGAAAGACATTGTTTTATACCAGGAACAGGCCCTGTTCTTTTTGTTTTCTTATCTTTCTTCAGACTTTAATCTTTGATTTTGGGAACACTGCTGTGGAATCTCAATTAATGCTTAACAACAAAAATTTCCCCCTAAAAGTTATAGCAAGTAAATATTTTCCCCAACATGGCATAATGTGTGTTCTAATTGATCAAACATTTTCTTGGAACATGTTTTGTTTGTGGCAAAAAAACAAAATGAGCACGTGTGAATCATCAATTCATTTCTGTTGTAAGAATTATTTTTATTTATTTTATTTCTGAGAAAATTGAGTACAACCCAAAACTCATCACATTCTGATTTTTGGAGAAAAATCTAAGGAAGTTTTGTTATTCTGCTTACTTCCTGTTTTAATCATCAGTAATTAACTTGTAGCTTAAACTCATGACTCAGCATGAAAAAATACTTTTCACTTCCAAATACTATCTACTGGAAAGATTTTCTTTATTTGCATTCTAGTATTTTACATAGAAATGACACTTGCTGCCTAGAACTCCACTAGTTCTTTTTACCATTATTTGCATTTCTATTCTTTAGGTTATTTCAAAATGCCTTTAATTCCACAATTAAATTATTATCACTTCACTTAGAACAGTTCAGAGGCCACTTTTACCTAGGAATTCATAGTCTTTATATAATTAGGTAGCAATATATCCAGAAATGAGATTGCTGGATTGCAAGGTAGTTCTATTTTTCATTTTTAGAGGAATAAAATACTGTTCTCTGTAGTAAGTGTGCCTATTCTTGATTTGAGCACCTTTTTATAAACCTGGTGGTCATTTGTATGTTTTCTAAGAGATACCTACACCCCTCAGTTCATGGCATTATTTACAATTGCAAAAATGTAGAAATAAACCAAATGTCCATTGACAGATGAATAAAGAAAATTTGGTATATATATGTAATGTATTATTACTGAGTTTTAAAAAAAGAAATATGTCCTGTTATTTGCAACAACATAGATAAACCTAGAAGACATTATGCTAGGTGAAATGAGTCAGTTATAGAAAGACAAAGATGCATAATTCCACATAGGTGAGTTGACTAAAACAGTCAAATTCATAGAAGAAGAGAAGAGAATGGTAGCTGCCAAACAAAAGAATGGCAAAGGGGAAATTAGAAATTTGCTTTTCATTGGGTATGATGTTTCCATTGTATGAGATGAATATATTTTTGAGGTCTGCTGTACAATACAGTGTATATATTTAACAATACAATATCACATCTTTAAAATATTTAAAAGGATAACTCTTGAGCTGGGGTTGTGGCTCAGCGGTCGAGTGCTTGCCTAGCATGTTCAAGGCCCTGGGTTTGATCCTCAGCACTACATAAAAATAAACAGCATAACAACAGCTATTCCTCTTCTCAGACTATACCCAAAATACTTAAAAACAGCATGCTAAAGGGACACAGCCACATCAATGTTTATACCAGCACAATTCACAATAGCTAGACTGTGGAGCCAACCTAGATGTCCTTCAATGGATGCATGGATAAAAAAAAATGTGGCATATATACACAATGGAATATTACTCAGCACTAAAAAATAATAAGATCATGGCATTTGCAGGTAAATGGATGACAAAAGAGCAGATTATGCTAAGTGAAGTTAGCCAACCCCCAAAAAACAAATGCTGAATGTCTTCTCTGATATAAAGGGGATGACTCAAAATGGGGAAGAGAGGAAGAGTATGGGAAGAAGATTACCTCTACATAGGGAAGAGGGGTTGGAGGGAAAGGGAGGGCAAAAGGGAATTGCATGGATGGTGGAAGGAGACCCTCATTGTTATACAAAATACATGTATGAAGATGTGAGAAAAAAAAAGGAATAGCTAGCGTTACCCTAGATTAGGTAGAGAGAAGTGACCAGAGGGGAGGGGTTGGGGAGATAGGAAGGATAGTAGAATGAAACAGACATTATTATTACTGTGTGTATATAAGTGAATGCATGACCAATGGGATTCTGCAACCTGTGTACTCAGAAAAGTGAGAAATTATATCCCATCTGATTCAAATGTATGACATGTCAAGGTCATTTTACTGTCATGTGTAACTAATTAAAACAAATAAAAAAGAAGAAAGAAATATATGAATATATGCAAAAGAAAAAATATTTTTTCCTGAGATGATACAAAGAAACAATAAAAAGCAATAATATTAACAATTTTTAGGAAACAATAAAAATAAGGTCCATGTAACCATTTCTGATTCCAAGGTCACAAAACCTTAAATATGTGCCATAATTCTGAACTTGATTTTCAGATATTTGAACACATTGGAAATAAAATGTATGCATTTAGTTAAAAAAAAACATAAAACTATTGTGTCCAACTTAATAAATAAATAAATAAATAGATTAATTAATAAAAGGATAACTTATTCATAACTTATATTGAGTTCTTAACCCCCAAAACCCAATAATAACAAGTTTGCAAACCCCTCCCCCCAAAAAACTCAGCAAAGCAGCCAAACAAAAATCACACACACACACACACAAAAACACATATGTCCAAACTCATCAAAATATCTACATTAACTGTGTACAATTCTCATATATAAATTATACCCCCTTAAAGCTTACAGAAATGACACAACAACTAGTGGGTCACTTAAGGAAAAAAAAAGTCCATGCCATTTCCCTACATAACTAAATAGTTGAAATAGCCATCCTTTAATACTACAGTAGAAGCAAATGTAATATATTCATTGCTTATACAAGTGCCTATATACTTGTATCTATGTGGGTATTGCTTTAAATCTGAAATTCAACATATCTCTAAAAGTTTAGTAGGTCAAACGAAATTTAAGGAAAGAAATTTTTTTAAAAATACTTGAAGGAAAAAAAATACATAGATCATGTTCATAGCGTTAAGACAAGTTGTAGAAGACCCACAAAATACAAGTGCCTCAAGGCGCCAAGAAGTTAACTTAAATGTGTCAAAAGGCCTGATGTCAATCAATGGGGTGTAGTGGGGCTACAGAAGGGCACCCTGCAAGCCACCTGAAAGCACTGCAGAAGCATTTTGAGCCAAGCAGACCACCTGTGGTCCAGCTATGTTTTTATTCACTGACTTTTAATTTGCTGCCACTTATTTTAGGGAATTTGATTTATGCTTGTTTTAAATAACATTTCTTAGCTTCACTGACCCACATCTGTTTGCCTATTTCTACTCCAGAATTGGAATAATAATTTATGTCATTAAATTACAGTAGAAGGTTTAGAAGACAGTGATAATTTGAATTAATTCAAGGAACATATGTTGAATATAAACTATATGCCAAATACAGTCTGCCAAGCATGACATACAGGAAAATGACTTAGGATAATTCAATGTGACATGCTATACCAACCACAGGAATAAGTTTCAGGTAGATGAGAGGTGATTAATCCATCCTTCTTTCTCCTTAACCACTTGAATGATCTAAGCTGGTTACACGTGTATCTTTGTCACTTCTGTGTTTTTCATTTGAACAAATCATGAGTGATCATGTCCTAACTCTGAGAGCTGAGGGCAGGGAAGCCATGAGGAGAAAGAACAGCAAAGAGGACAAAAGAGTCTATCTTTCGCTTATGGGGAACGCAGGGAATATGAGCTAAGCGATGGGGCCAGGGCTTTGTAGAACCAGGGCTGCTCGAGAGAATGAGATAAATTTTGCATGGGGAAGTGACTGTAGCTATGAGCCACTTTTCCATAGTAAAGAAGTCAGAGGAAAAATCAGGGAGAATCAATAGCAGGTATCAAAGTCTAAAGATGGCCTGAATCAAAGTATACTTGTAAATAATGTCCCTATATCTTGCTTTCAAAAATCATGATCAGCAACAAGGTAATGATGCTGCAAAAGAGTTTGCCATGATCCTTTTGTATTCACTCTTTAAAAAGTGCTAAGTAAAGCAGTCTCTAAATAATACGTAATAAAAGAACAGGTAATGGGCACTTTTCCTTTTCAATTTGCATCAAAGGGTTACATCAACTTTGGCCTTGGATCTGCAGACCCTGTTTATCTTTCATGGTGAGGACTTCACCCAGTGCTTGTGACCAAGAGTTCTTAAGAATATTTTTGATGATGATGATGATAATCCACTGTGAAGCAGCTTGAGAGAAATAAGAAATTATTAGATAAAAATGGTAACATCTGAGATTTAATACTCAATTTACCCAATGAATGCCAAATTGCTGAGGATTAGTCAGGACTGGGCTGTAATGCCCCACAGAGAGCATAATCCAAATCATATCAAGTAACCTTAACTCAGCCCATTGTTTTATACCTGTAACATATTAACTATCCCAGTCATTGTGCATTAAAATGCGTCTTCTACGTTTGCCATTCCCATTACTCCACACTTCATAAATAAGGAGCACAAGAGTTTACTCTAGGAGATCTTGAAAGGATTAAAATACACAGTGTATGTAACGCACCGCATCATGAGCATTGGTAGGAGCAGTAATAATGATACAATGGGTGGTATTATGGGCTACATCACTTAACCCTAAACTCTAGCACTAGACTGTTGGCTGATCTGCCTGTCACTTCCTACATTCAATCCTTTAAATGTCTGGAATCACACCATCTTTCAGATAATTTGTTTTATGTATCCTTTTCTTTTCCTTACAAAGAGACTTATAGAAACATGACCTTTCAAACAATAACAGGGAATTTGCACCTTTTAAGTTGCTCTGTGCCATATTCAGTTAAGTAATATCATTATGTGTTTCTCCCTTTGAGCAAAATGACTTTTATGATTTCTATGCACCAGTCTTAAAATCTGTCCTCTTACCACAGAGAATATATTTAATCCTTTCTTCGTATTAAATTTAATTAAGACTACTTTTTTGGATTTTTTCCATACATAATCAAAATATTTAAGATATTTCCATTTGCCAGATTTCCCTACTTGCTATTTAGAGGTTCTTCCTGACCTAGCCTCAACTTACTTATTTTTGGTTTTATATTTGGATTAAGAATTCTAGGTTATACACACCATTTTTCCAGATTTCAAAATTCTTCTAATTTCAAAACTTATGGTTTTTCTTCTCCTTCTATAATATCCATTGACTAATTACATATCATCTGATAATCTAACTTAGTTTTATGGTTATTTAAATTTAGAAGATAACTTAGGTAGTCTTTTTTTTTCTATTGCATCTACATTTGTTGTCATTTAACAATTTCATATTTGTGAGATTGGTTTTCCAAATAAGACAATTTGGATTTTAAATCCCTTTCTGAAGGAGTTCTATTGGCATACTATTCCCTTCAGTTAACATAGGATTAGCTATTTCTGTTATAGAAACTTTGAAAAAAATAGACCAGAAATTAAGAAACAATAGTAACAATTCTTAGAGAATCAGACTAAATCACTTTGGAATTTTAAGTCTCAATATCCAAATTTTAGAAACAAATTTTAAAAAGTGACTAGAGAAAGCCACACCCTTCTTCTAGATTTTTGATACTTTCTGCTAAGCTTCAAGACTCATGTTTTTCTTCTCCTTCTATAATATTCATTCGATTATAATATTCATAGAATAAGTACTTTTGATGTATATTTCTTTTGGAAGTCAATAACATTTAATGAGTTCTTATATACTACACATTCAACAGTGATTTGATTGAAATCATTTCATACTCAGTACTTGCATATGGTATACATGGCTCCATACTGGTTATTGTGAAGAATACAAAAACAAAACATGAACCTTCCCCTCAAAGAATTTGATGTTCAGGATAGATCATTCTTCCTAAGACACAATACTCTTACCTAATCAAATGATATTCCAATGTGTTTAAAGATAGAGTTTGTTTAATTCATTTTTATCTAATTGTAAAGTCAAACCATAGCTGAGTTTGAAAGAAAATTTTACTTGCAACTTCTAAAAGGTAAATGTCCTGGTAGATCTTGGCAGCACCTCACTGAACTTTTTTTTTTTTTAGAAGAAACATGTATTTTTTCATGATTCTAACCTTAGCCTTCTGCACAATTTTAAGAACTGACATCTTACAAAGCCCACATAAGTCAGCAGTTTTATCTTGAATTGTTAGGCCAATATAATACTTACCTCAGACTATCAGCAAACAGTAATTCCTGAAAACCATCTGGAAGGTTGATTTATCAGATCATATCCCTTCTCCTCCTGACTTGCCCAAGAGATCAGTCAATCTGAAGAATGGAAGATTACTTCTTGCACTTCCCAGAGGAACCTTTTTGGATACAATCCCTGAATTAGCTGATAAAGCAAATTTTGGTTTGGCAATTCACCAGACTAGCAATATTTCCACGTATTAACTTTTGAAACAAGTGAATGCTTAGACTATTGTTTTTATTTATGTCTCTACTTATTTGTTAGTTTAAAGCTTGCTGGTTTTACAGAAAGTCACAAATTTCACAATTTGTTTTCCTTAAGTCAATATTTTGGGGCCTCGATGTGGAATGAATCCATTGAAGAATGTAGAATTCAGACAATATCACTGATTTTTAAGGTCCTTCTATATGGTGATTTTTTTGAACATGACAATAAAAGAACATGATTGAAACGTTTTGCTCAACTACAAATGGCATCCAAACTTTGGATAAATTGAAAAATGCCCTTTCTGAAGAAGTTCTATTGGCATACTATTCCCTTCAGTTAATATAGGATTAACTATTTCTGTTATAGAAACTTTGAAAAAAATAGACCAGAAATTAAGAAACAATAGTAACAATTCTTAGAGAATCAGACTAAATCACTTTGGAATTTTAAGTCTCAATATCTAAATTTTAGAAACAAATTTTAAAAAGTGACTAGAGAAAGTTTCAATGACTTTTCAAGCTGGACTTACCTCCTATTGGATAATAATCTGATCCCCACTTAACAATTTCCAAAAGCCTCAGATGCTTTGGATCTGCTTTGCATCTGACAGACAGTAACAACTGTGAAACATTTCCATCTTGGCCCACGATTATGCTCAGGCCTGTCCCAAAATACTTTCTGTGACACTGTAGATTGCTTAAGAATAGAGGTAATGGAAAGAATAAAAACAGTGACAACATTCTTTATTAATTTCCTTAAAAGGTAAAGTAAAACTGATGTGTGTGTGTGTGTGTGTGTGTGTGTGTGTGTGTGTGTGAGAGAGAGAGAGAGAGAGAGAGAGAGAGAGAGAGAGAGAGAGAGAGAGAGAGTTTATTTTCTTTATAGTCTTTTCATTTTCTCATTTTCTTTAGAATTGTGAAATTGTGGTCTGATTTTTTATTATGGCTGTAGAAATTCAGTTTACTTGAAATTTCCACATACTATTTTTCTTTAAATCAGCCAGATAATTTTATGTAGCAGGGATACATTTTTTTTAGACATAGAATTTAAATTCTAATCTTATTCTTATTATTTTTATAAATTGTAATGACTCTAATTATAAATTTCTAAGAGACTGGGTGCAGAATATTACATAGCTAGCTAAGGACATCTTACCTGGTCATTTATTCACTTATTCAAAAAATATTTATTGAACATTTATTATAAAAAGTACTTTAATAAGTGCCAGAGAAGAATGAAATGTGTGGCCTCTGCCCTCTAAGAGCTTTCAACCTCATGAAGAAGACCTCATCTTCACAACACACGAAGAGGAAAAGTGAAAAATATACAATATATTCTGAAAGCATAGAGAAGGGAATGATTAATTTTCCCAGGTCAGGTGTATGTGGGAGAAGGGACACTTCAATATAGCAAATATTTCTCTGGGAAAATGTCAGAAGAGGAAATGGTTTAAAAGAGAGGATGCATTGAAAATGTATTTAATCTCATCATATGGCAGCTGTGACCTCTAATAAAAATAACAAAAAAAACCCTTTAGTTTTTATAATATTTTATAGCTCCATTATACTTCATGAACACCTCTTACTTGATTCTCAATTATACTGGTGAGATGCATGTTATTGTCAAATGCATGGAAACTGGCAAGCATTTGTGTGAGAGAGGCCCCTATATAGGCCTCAGTGGAAGTCCAAGTGGTGACCTTCACTGGGATCACTCTCTGTCGATGAGATCTGATGGAAAGCAGACAGGAATGGAGAGGCTCCTTTAATAGAATCTAAGGTAAATTATTAATAGATAATCATTCTCTCTCTTCCAATTTAAAACTAGGATTTGATGTTTAATTCTGGAAGTTTTAGTGACATGTTGATTCCTGGAATCAAAAAAGAAAAGCAGAAACAACTCTCCTGAAACTGTGAATGAGATTGATTCTTTTTTGTCTTCTTGGAAAGAGTGGGTTCTTCCAAACTTTGGAAGGGAAAATCAATGCTGAATGTATGTTATTTGCTTTCCTTCAAAATACATAACTGGGAAGATGAGAATACTATATAATTTTGCTAATCACATGTTCTACAAAGTAAACAAAGAATACTTTAGGATAGATTTTATTTAAAGTCATCATCTTTCATAATTATTTAATTCTGCATCATAATTTCCTAATTAGGCAATGTAATTATAGGTTGAAAATCCTATAATCACATGCATTTAGGTTAATTATGAAAACCATTAATTATTGTTGAACTACTGAAATGGTAACCTGCGAAAATGAAATGCTTATAGAAAAGCAACTCAGATTTTAAAAATCATGCCATAAAACATAAAATATAACATAACACAGATTAATATTTTATATGCAATGCATTAAAGCAAAGAAAATGCACTTAACTTTCAGCATTTAAATGAATGTGATCAGTATTCATTTCATGTTGACTTCAAGATCATGATAGAATTATGTTTGGATGAATTTACAATTTATAATTTTACAATTTATGTCTATCCACAGAACAGCAATAAAGCCTTGGAAGGAATCAACTAGCATATATATTATAGCTAAATTTTGAATGTTTTCTAATGAAAAACACAATGAAGATAAATTGATATTCATAAATTCTATTTTTTTCCAAAAAAAGGCCTGAATGCTCATTTAAAAATGCCTTCATCATTGGTAAATAGAAAGATCTTTGTATTTACTAAAGAATATATAAAATCCATGAAGACATCATTATTTCACCAGATTCTGTTTGGGCTAAAATGTATAAATACAAGACGTTTTATCAGAGCCAACAATAACAAACAAATGATATCTTCCCTATTCTGGGACAGGACCTTATTATTTATATTCTAGGACTGTCTTTTAGAGAAATAAATTTAACCTGTTGGTCAATTGCTAGAGTGTGAGGAAGAACACTAAATACTAATTAGGACAAAATTGAATTTTAATTTAGGTTACATTTCTTGCATACAGATGGGTAGTATTAAATGCATTATACAATTTTTAACTTATTTAGGCCATTGAAATATATAGGTGAAATTTGGATTCATTAAAAACTAGGGCATACATAATTTAAAAATCTAACCTCAAACCTAACTTACTGAACTTTACATATATGATAAAGGTGATGGTTTTGAGGATGAACCTTTCAGTTGAATTTAAGATCATCTTTCTTGTAAAAACCAAACCCATTGTGCATTATCTGGTATTCAGAGTCATACTCTTAAAATAAAAGCAAAACAAACCCAAAACTAAGAACACTTGCAAAGTAATCTATGGTATACTAGCTGTTGCTTAATTAAAACAAACAAACAAAAAACACATGTTATAATAACATGAGTAAAACATGCTTCTTATTATGTGGCCCATTGTCGTTGGTTTGATTGAGTAGCGTGAATACCTGCTCCTTAATCTTGTGTTTTCCATTCAAATGTGCCTAATGTAATAGTAGTATTCTATATTTAAATTGTTTAAAATTTCGGTTGTATGTGTTCTCATAAAATATGTAGCATTTTGTACGTTTCATTATAAATGTAGTATAAATTGCACTATATCTCATTTTGCATCTTCACTATATTCTCAACACCCATCTATGTCACATCATATGTAATTTAATTTATCCACTACTTCAAATACTACATGGTATTCCTTGATGCGAACTTTGGATATTCAATTCTCCAGTGTTGGGCACAGCTGTTAAAAAATTATATATATATATATAGTCTCCTTTTGGTGTAAGAATTTGTGTTATAGATATTCAGGAAAGAAATTGTTGGCCCATAGAGTATGTTATATTTCTTTCCAGAATATCTACAGCAGTCTACAATTCCACCAGCAGTGCATAAGGGTTTCTATATTTGCACATCCTCTCTAACACTTTGCATTTTCCAGTGTTCTAATTTTGTCTGTCTAGTACATGCAAAAGGATAGTTAATTTTTATTTTTAAAAATCTTTTGTATTTTGAAATAATTTTACATTTACTTGAAATCTGTAGAGAGTGCAGAAAATTCTGATTCAACCTTCATCCAGCTTTCTGTAACGTTAACATAATCATAGTACATTTATCAAAACCAAGGAATCAACGCTGGCATGATAATATTAGCCAAAGTGCATTTTTATTTAGATATCACATTATTAAACTCAGGTCTTTTTTGGTTCCTGGAGTGACTCCAGGTTACAGCTTTACATTTAATTATCACATCTCCTTAATTGCTTCCTCTCTGTTATGGTTTCTTATTCTTCCCTTGCTTTTCCTGACCTTAAGACTTTTAAAGAACATTGACACATGTTTTTTAGAACACCCCTAATTTGTTTAATGTTTTATACTGACTAGACTTGGGTTTCTTGTTTAGGAATAATAGAATAGAGGTGAGATTCCCCTCTTATCATGTTATATTAAGGAATACATAAAGTTAACATGACTAATCACTGATGATTAATTCAAATGGATCCCATTATTAACATAAACAATATTTCTCTTTTACTGGTTAAGTTTAGGTATATTTTCATATATTGCTTAATCTTTTATTTTTAGTGTTATGTAAATTGCTTATTCACATATGTGCCCACGTTACTTTGAAGAACTTGTATTTTTCTAGTTGGTACACATACTTAACCAGAATCTTTATTTGTTATGTACTCATTCATTTATTTTCTTATGATGTAGGCTTTAATAAGTATTCTATGCTCTTAGAATGCAGAAATAATATAATATTTTTCTATTCAATATATAGTTTACTCTTTCACTTTAAGTGTCTAATCCACCTGGAGTCTACATTATATTTTGTATTAGGCAGAAAATAATTTTATTTTTTTCAACACAGTGATAAAGTTTTCCAATCTTTATTTTCTAAGCTGTGTATTCTTCCCCATGGACTTACAATGCCAACTGCATTGTAAACTAAGATTCTTCTCTAAGTGATCAGTTCTGTACCACCAATCCACCAGTCTGTGGCTCTGGCAAAAATGACAGGAAACTTTGATTTATGTCTTTTAAATATGGCTTAATATTTGAGAGGACAAAAGCCAAATATTAATCTTCTTTTAAAGGATGGCATCTTTTGATTTCCCTTATTATTTCATGTATTTTAAATAATAATTTGGTAATTTTCTCAAAAATTCAAATGCGATTTATATTGTGGTTGCATTGAATTTACAGATTGATTTAGGGGAAGAATTCATGTAAATATCTTTATTAAGATGGTGTTCATGTTAATCTTTTAGACCTTTGGTTAAGTCAATTCTTAGTTTTTTGGCTTTGTAAAAACTATTCTTTAATATTGCTTTTCTTATTACATATTGCTGGTCTGGAAAACATTTACTGGTTTTCATAAATTGATTTAGTGCCCATTAATTTACTCCCTATAGTTGCGACTGTGTTTTTCACCCTTGATGTTATTCATTATTTTAATATTTGTTGAGAGTTTATGCAGGCACTGTTCTAGACATTTGAGGTAGAAAGAGAATAGAATGATCTCATGGAAATTCTGTTTAGTATACTCTATGAGGACCCACAAATGAATGATACAGGTAGTAAGTAAGTCAATGGGAGAAGTGTGTGCTCTATGACTAGAGAGGTCAGGTTAGATCTGATGGAGAAGATGGCCTTGGAACAGTGACTTACAGAGGTGAGTCATTAACTGTGCCAATGTCTGTGGAAGAACTTTCTTGCAGGGGCATTAGCTGGTGCCCAGACCCTGGCAGCTATCTCAAGAACAGACTCACAAGGGAAAGGAGAAGGAATAGGACTACTAATGAGGAGGCTATTTAAGTAATTGGGGTAAGAAATGTGACTTAGCCCGGGATGGTACTAGTGGAAAGGGAAAGAGAAAACTGAATTTGGGATCTATTTGGAAAATTTCAGTTTCTTTCTTTCTTTTTGGTGGGTATGGGGGTAAAATGCTTATGTCAAGTCTTTCTGAAGCCATAACTTCATTTTTTAAAAGATAGAATCTATTTTCACAAGGATATATTCATAAGGATAAATACAACTTAATTAACTAGGATAAATAAAATTCATAAGGATAAATACAATACAATTAGATGGGTTATTAAAATAACAAGTGGTGCAGGATGAAACCAGCTTTAGAACAAACACAACTGATTTCAGTGTGAATGTTACTAGAGACAAATAGATAGGAACATAATGGAAAGTTACTTTCTAGCAGGAGTTTTAGTGTTCCCTGGGCAATAGCCAAGAGTTTCAAGGAAGCAATGGAGAACATAGGTCAATCTAGCAGGGAAGGTAGGAGCAAATCAGTTCAGAGAATTTCCCTTTGCCCTGGGTCCATGTGTGCAAATATGTATGTACATATATATGCACAGTCTACCTGGTTCCCCAAGTATTTACACCAGCTTTACAAGCATAGATAGTATGACAAGGCAAAATATCATTTGAAGTAAGTAAAGGAAGAAAGAAAGCAAAAAGGGAAATAAAATCAGAAAAGATAACATAAAGATATGCAAGAAGATGGTTTAATTGCTAGAGGAGAGTTATCAATCTAATTCTAGCTTTTAAGCAAGTTAAACTGTCAATCCATAAAATCCTTTAGGCTGATTCCACATATAAATAATACATTTTTAGGTTTTTAAAACTAATATTATTATTTTTTCTTTTAGAAATGCATCAACTATAGCCATGGTATTTAATCAAGTGTCTATATAAAAGACATATGCATTATACTAGACAGGCAGTCCCACATATCTATGAATTTACATCCACAGATGAAACTAACCACAAATCAAAAATATTTGAAAAATTGCACTTGTACTGAACATGTAGATTTCCTTCTTGTCACTATTTCTAAAACAAAATAGTATAATTACTATCTACATAATCTTTAAGTTGTATTAGATATTATGCCATATAAAGATGATTTAAAGTATATAGGAGGATATGTATAGATTGTATGCAAATACAACATCATTTAATATAAGAGACTTGAGCATATGTGTATTTTGGTAACTCCCTGGAATCCTAGAAACAATGTACTGCAGGTAACGAGATACAATTATATATATTTGTGTGTGTGTTTGCACAAAAATGTGTACAATTATATATGTATAATATGTGCATACATATACATGAGTATACTATAAATATTATGATACATTTATGAATTAAATAATTAAGTTAAATGAATTAAAATGCATTAATTTACCTAGTTAGTGTTTTATTGGTGAAAATGACCACACAGTTCCTTTCAAAATTAACATTTTTGTCTTTCTATACTGAATTTTGGTACTTACCTTCAATTAAAAATAGACACTTGATACACTGTTTTCCTCTTTGGTTTGAAGTCCAGGAAGCTAAAATGTTGACTATGGGAACTTTAATTTTTTTTTATTCTGGAATGATAATTTAATTTATTTTCAGATCTTCATTTTACTTGGCTCTTTTGTTGTTGTTGTTTTGATTTTGTTTGTTGCAATGCTAGAGATTGAATCAGGGCCTTTCACATGCCAGGCAAGTGCTCTATCCCTGAGGCATACCCCAGCCTTGCCCTATGCCTTTAATTTTTAAAATAATTTTGTGTTTTATTTTATTTGTCGTATAGCCACTTTACATTCT
Organism: Ictidomys tridecemlineatus; assembly: GCF_052094955.1. NCBI lineage: Eukaryota > Metazoa > Chordata > Mammalia > Rodentia > Sciuridae > Ictidomys > Ictidomys tridecemlineatus. The sequence continues at coordinate 49,189,032 of NC_135484.1, forward strand.
TTTTGAAAATGCTATGTGTGTATGTATATGAGTTGACTGATTTATGACTCCTTTTCTCCCAACTAATAGAAATCTATCTGCAGTAAGATCTATTGGGTATTCTTCTGAGGTTGGAAGGAGATGAGACCATAAGGTAGACCTAAGGAATAGGGAGAGACTGCTAAGGCACCAGACTATCATGTGGCCCTCAGATCTGTTTTGTTGTTTTGCTTTTTCTCTTCTTACTTTGCTTGTCTTTGCTTTCTCAGTACCTGGACTGGATACAACAGGTCTACCTCTATTTTTCAGATCTTTGTCTTATGGGTAAACCTCCCTGGAGAGCTTATCTCAAACACTCTCTCTCTCTCTCTCTCTCTCTCTCTCTCTCTCTCTCTCTCTCTCTCTCTAACTCTCTCTCTCGCTCTTGATCTCTCTTGTCTCAGGACAATTGGCTTATAGCATCAGCTTTGTTCAGGAGTCTACTTTTGAATCCATCACCTGTGCTTAGTGGAATGGAGTCACCTAACTGCTTTTTGCAATACAAGGCTTTACATTTACAGGGTTTCTCTAAAGATTTAAAGAAAAATGTCAGGATTCAAATGCTAAATACAAAAAACAAAACCAAAGCGAACAATAGAAATGTAATTGAAAAAAAAAAAAAAACTAATGCTTTTGCCCGTAATATAGATGTTGAACACGGCAAATAAAGAGCTTTATTTATTTAACATGCCAAAATATTCATGATTTAAAGACCTTAACATATATCTATATATTACATACACACACACACACACACACACACACACACACACACACACACCCATAAGCCTAAACAGACAAACACACACATACACACACAAACACAGGAATTTGTGATGTTTGTTTTTAAAAAATAGATCAAAAAGAATTTGGTAAAATATTTCTCAAGCACCTACTTTGTTCCAGACAGTGCTCTGCTTCTAGTGCTGGGAATACAGCAGTAACTAGAACAGACAGGGCTATTTATGACTCTTGAGGAGTAAACACCTTCCTCTGTATATATTTAAATTCTATAAAGGACAGATGGTTTCTGATCTCTTTGAAGAAAGAGCCTAAGGTGACATCTGTTTCTGTACCCTTTACACTTTTACACCGTATGCACATATACATCCCTATTTGCATTGATGTCCTCTATGAGAGAAGAGTATTTAAGAATAATACTGATGAACTAATGGGACCCCTTATTTTCAAAATTCCTGAGGCTTATAGAATGTGCACAGTTATAAGATTATTCTTCTATTTGCACTATTACAAAGACATATGTATTGATATACATTAATTAACAAAACAGAATGGATGTAAAAGCTGTATTTGTGTGTTTATTAATGAAAAGTGACAATCCGGGAGCTTAGTTGTGCTTCAAAATCTGCAGCCCCTTGGCAGTCAAGGCCTTGGCCCCTCAGGCGCCAGAGCTAAGAGCAGACAATTCAGTTGTAATCTACTCCAAATCAAGGACCTAGAATTCCTCTGTAGGAGGTATTACTCAGGATTTCCTGAAAAAGAAGGACACTTAAGTACATAAACTTACAAATGTCTACTCAGGGACAAATCAAGGAGTAACACTAATGTCTTTGGTTTGGGTGTTGGCCTTAACTGACTAGGAAAGATAGTCAACTTCCCCAGGGACACTTGAAAGTATTGTTCTAGGAGATAACATGGTTACTACATTAATAACAAAAATAACTATATGTGTAATATATATTTGATTTCTCAATAAACAACAAAATATTAAAATATGGTCTATTCATTTGATTTTAAAAATTGCATGCAGGAATTTTTACAAATTAACTTAAAATATTTATTTCTAATAATAATAAAGTGAGTTGACATGAGAATTTCTAGTCTCAAAGATATGACTCCCCCAGCATTAGACACCATGCACACTTTTATTGTTTTCTAACCAATATATCCAAACATAAACAGTGTACATATTAATTCAGTACCAAAAACCTTTCAACACATGTATACATTGTATAATGTTTAAATGAGGTTAAACATTTATTACCTCATTTTTTTAATTTCATTATGGTGAAAATTTTCAAAATACTTTCTTCTAGTTTTTGGAAATGTGTAGCCCATAATTTCTATCTAGTCACCATCCTGTGCAATCAACACCAGAAACAGATTCTTGCTCTTATCTAACTATAACTAAGAACCCATTGGTAAGTCTTTCTCCATCCCTCCTCTTTCCCCACCCTCTCCAGGCTTTGGTGACTACCATTCTGCTCTGAACTTTTATGAGATCAAATGTTTTCCCTCCCACACGTGAGTGAGATTATGTAGCACCTGTATTTCTATATCTAATGATCTGGAGTTTCTTCTATGTTACCACAAATGCCACTTTGTTTTTCATTCATTTTTTTAACCTGAATAATATTACATTTATGTATGTACCATATTTTCTTTAACCAACTATCAGATGATAGGCACATTGTTTATTCCATTTATTGATTAACTTATGTCCTCAGTGACAGTGTACAAGTTCCTTCTTCTCCAGATTCTCACCTTCACTTTTATATTTAGTGATTTTTGATAATAATCATTCCTACTTGGGTGAGGTGATATCTCATTGACTTTGATGAGCATTTCCCTGAAATTCTTTTAAAATTTGTTTTATAAGTGAAACATAAAAATTGTAAATATTGGGCCTGGCACAATAGTGCACATCTGTAATCCCAGGAGTTCAGGAGGCTGAGGCAGGAGGATCAGGAGTTCAAAGCCAGCCTCAGTAACTTTGCAAGGCTCTGAGCAACTCAGCAAAACCCTTTCTTTAAATAAAATATTTTTAAAAGGCTGAGGATATGGCTCAGTTTTTAAGCATCCCTGGCTTCAATCCCTGGTATTGCCCCCCCCCTTAAATTGTACATATTAATAAGGTACCATGTGATGTATATGTCTATACAAAGGTGTGTGGTCCACATAGCACACATACTGGGTTTAAATCAGATTAAATATATCTGTCTCCTTGAAATTTACCATTTCTTTATGGTAAAACATTTGAAATTCTTTCTTCTCTTTGAGTAGTATTATCTATAGTTACCTCATGGTATAATAGAACACCCAAGCATCCTCCTCTTATTCTATAATTTTGATGATTGATTTATTTAGATACCATTTCAAATTACCATTTAAAAGTGATTTGTAGCTTTACTTATGAAAATCATGGTGTCTTGCAATTATAATTGAATCCCACATATGAAATAAAAACTAAGGAACATATATGTATGCGCGCACGCGCACACACACACACACACACACACACACACACACACACACTTCCCCAATCAAATCAAACATCCAACATATTCAATTTATGACCAAAATGAACTCAATAGACTCACTATTTACTTTCAGTTTGATATGTGGCATAGATTAATTGCATAAATTTTCCACTCAAGTGAGTTAATAGCACTAATGTAGGCCAACACTTTATTTGGGTCACTTAAGTCACATCCCTTGATTGTGAGAGATTGAAGTCTTGACACATGGACGGGCCTTGAATCTCATCCTTCATAATACGTCCTGTCACCAGAGAACCCCCTCTCTTTCCTTTCTGTTCTGTTATCCCCTTATTACTGGACAAAATGAGGTTTGGGAAGTTTATGGAACCATTGAGAAGGAAAATATGTAACAGAATCTGAGGAAGATTTTATTGGGATGTAATATACCTTCCTTCTTTTCTCTCAGTAAAGCCCCTTTATCAGGTAGAATTGGGCATTTTATTTGATGGTTATGACATTTATTTCAGATCATTGGCTTTCCACATAGTAGTGAATGTAAAACTGAGCAACCCAGACATTTTCCCTTCCAGGTTGTGGTGTGGTGCCTCTATGCTAAGGAACATCGTGACAAAAATCATGAAGTAAGAATTTCCAGGCCAGGAGAGTTGCAAAGGAACGAGCCTTCTAAGTAAGGCTGTGGTGTAATTCACCACCAGCAGCACTAAAGGGTAGACTTAATAACCAAGCCAGTCGGAATCTAGTCCCTAGGCAAGCAGTGAAAGAACAGGTAAGAGTTCAGAAGTTCCTTCAAGCCAAAAGAATGGCATTTGCTCTCAAAGTTAATTCAAGCAGGGAAATTGTCCATTTAGTATTACATGTTATTTTCAAATTATAGGAACATCATCCTTTCTCTTATTCGTCTTCACATAGTTAGAACTTAATTGTCTTTCTTTAAACCGTAGCATATGTAGTGATAATTTGAGAAGATGCATAGTTTGTTTGCAGTGTCTCCTCTTCCTCTCCTCCTTCTCTATCTTCTTTTATTCAGTGAGTGAAACAATATTATTTCTGAAAGCTGGGGAAAAATTCATTGAATTTTCTTGGTTATGGTTTTTGAAAGAGACTTCAAACAACAGAGTCCTTATCATCTCTAGCACAATAGCAGGCTGTGGGTCGATTCTCCCAGGCAGATAGTCCATTGTTGCCTATTCATGAATACCCTTGAACTCTCTTCTCCAGAAGGAAGCCACTCTGGGTAGATACTTTATTGTGCTTGTCACGCTGACAAAATCTCCAGGTCTTGCTGTGTTCTCTGTTTGCTATTTGCTTCTTAGCAACTAAGTTTGATGAGGAATATGAAATAGTTTTATGTGATCTATATTCATCAAGAATTTGGGCTGCATACATGTATATCTAAAAAGAACAAATAAAAAAATACAAGATGGGCTGCCACAAGTTGATATGTTTTCTATGATGTGGTGTGTGATGGAGTATTTATATTGGAAGGAACTGTTTATATATGATTTCAAATGAAGACTCAATATATTAGGGTGGATGGTAGATTTATAAGTACTTCTTCAAGCTCCAAAAGCTATAGTGGAAAAAAATTCAGTGTATTCTAAAAAGTCTTTAGCCCATCAAGTTGACAATTCTTAGATGTCTTCATTCATTTTTCTTTGTGCCCACCCCACCACTCTGTCTCTTATCCAAGGAACATATGCTGCCAGTCCTACTTTCTTTTTAGGCCCTATATTGATAACTTGGGCAGGTAAAGATCTACTTAAATGTAAGAATTATTCCTAGCTTTTCTACAGGAATGGAACATCTTCATTCTCCCGTGCTTCTCCTGTAAGTATTGTGCCCTGCTTTCATCAAAAACTAAATTTAAAAATGGAGGTTTAAGTCGTGAACACCTCTAGTATCTCAGATTGAGTTCTATATTCAGAAATATCTTGCACTCACCCTTGACTTAGGATCAGAAGTACACACTTAAGGATTGAAAATATTTTTAAAAATCACAGGGGGGCCCTGCTTCTAAGTTTGGAAGCTGACAAGGATCTGAACTTGAGGACATCAATGCAAAAGATGAGATGGTCTGAGGAGAGCAAACTCACTTTGGGAAAACTCAAGGAAAGCAAGAAGGGGTTTCCAATCCAAGAGGGAATATGGGGGAAAAATAAAGCCAATGGTGGATCTATTTGTCTACATATCATTTTAGATACTGAAGAAAAAAAATCCATCTTTCAACGACACAACATACAACAATATGACATCTAATAAAATGACATTCTGGACAAACACAATGGCTTTCAACTGTCCATCATCACTTCCCACTTACTACCCATCTAACATCTACTGGTGGACTCTTCTGCCCTCACCAGGGCTCCAGTTTTCTTTCTTCTTCCTGAGCATCTTGAAATCTCCTTTTCTCTGCCAATGGCAAGGCAATGTGTATCAAAGGTCATTAATTGAATCCTGTATTTTTTAATGCCTTCAAGAACTTGGGTATGGCAACTGGTAGAGTTTGACAGGTTTCTTCTCCCGGTTTCTTTCTTCCTCTATTGAAGTAGTCATAAATTGCCTAGTGACATTTAAGTAAACAGTGAACTACAAATGGAGCTAAGGAATTCCTGTCGCCTCATATTTTTGTGATACTTTTTCTATGTTTAAGTATGTTTAGATACACAGACACTGTTGTTTTATTATTGCCTGCATGTTCAGTAAAGTACCTACTGTACAGATTTGTAGCCTAGGAGCAACAGGCTCTACCATAGTACACATATACACACCTAGGTATGCAGCATCTAGGTCTCACGTAAGTACACTCTATGATAGACAGACAATGATGGAATTGCCTATTGATTCCAGCCTCAGGATGTATTCCCATCATTAAATGATGCATGACTATAATTCAAAGTCCTATTGCCAACTTTAGTTCTGAGATCTCTTATTTTTCTCATTATTAACTATATTTACCCCCAGCACACTGAAAACAATTTTTGAAGGAAATCAATCATCAGAATGTCCTGGAGGTGGCATACTTCTTTATAGGGAAAGAACAAAGAAGGAAAAGAGTGAGGAGAAAGATGGGGGAGAGGCATGTGGTTCATGGTGTTGGCTGCTGAATTAAGTACTCATAAGTCCTTTACATTTTTCCTGGTCAGATCCCTAAGCTAGATATGATTATTCCAGTTTTACAAAGACTTAGGGAAATTAAAAATATTTTCAAGATCATAGGCAGTGAGACCAAGGAGGGAGGAGAATCAGGACGTGGTAGTTTACCTGACCTCATTGTCCAAAATGGATCTTCAGCAATTTTCAAAGGTGGTACAATTATTGAAGGACTGTTTTGGACAGCTCTAAGGGAAAGCTGAATGAAATCAAGGGTCTTTGGTTACTCAAAGGCACAGAGGAAAGGGATGTGTAGAGGCTTGTAAGTCTCTAGTGAGCAGCCAGGATGCAAATGTAATGGGGCCACTCCAGTAGCCCCCACAAACAGCTGCCCCATCCCTGCCCCACACAAATGCACAGACATGTGCCTAGACACTCATGCAAACGCACACACATACTCTACCATTGTATCAGCGTGCATGTCAGCTTCAATGTGTGTGAGAGCAGAGATTTTGTGCATCTAACGATTGTGTGAGGAGTAGTGCCTGCAGGCAGGATTGACGTCATACTTTGTAGTACTTCTTATTAAGATTTGCAGAATAGTGACAGCAGAGCTTTTAGTTAAGCATAGCATTTCTGAACACAAGGTCCTGAGCAACTTCACATGCACACCTGTGATCTGCCCCTGGATATAGGAGAGTTTAATAGATAGGAACTGCTTAAGAACTGAGAATGACTCTGCAGTTTTCTTCTCATCTATGTGACAAGGCACTCAACAAGCCACACTGCATTATCTACCAAGCATTATCTATCTTAATTCTCTTCTCTATCTTAGGACTAGGTGTAGCTGTGATTGGCCTTTGGGCCTGCAGCCATACTATGTCATCCACCTCCTCTGGGTGACTTATTCAAGTGCTACTTTTTATTGGTAGCTTCACACAAATTCCATTTTCTCTATAAATTTTCTTAGTAAAACCAGACAATTTGATGATTTTCCTTGCATCTCATATTATTTGTCTGCATTTTTAGTCCCTGATAATATTCAACTTAACAAGTTTTTTGTTTGTCTATTATATGGGTAACTATTTCACATTTGATGACCTTTATTTCCCCCCAATGGCTGTATATTTCCTGGAGCCTGACTTCTACAAAATATGAGTATCCTGGGGATCAGGCTAAGGGAAGGAAGGGCTGCAGGAGTCTCGCTCCCCACTTCAGCAGGACTCAGGGGAATCGGGAAGTGCCACTGTGTGCAAGTCCGTATGGCAGTGTCCTGACCCGAATGTTTCTAACATACATTCTGAGTGTCCTCATATATGTTTAGGGTTGATTACCCTAGAGCTGTCCCCACTCTGTAAAAACACAGAAGAGGCCTGGGGGGCTAATTGTTTTCTGAAAGATTTATAATTCCATTTAATCAAAATGTCACTGTTAAAACCAGATGAAAAGCATTGGACCAGACTGGCAAAGAGAAATATGGGTCTCTGTTTTCCCATCCCCCTCTTGTAGAGGACCAGAAAGGACAGGCAAGTGGGAACTTTGGTAAACCACTCTTACTGGTACCTTGTACGTAGGCTGATGATGGGGTAATGATGATATCGTGCGGTGTGTGTGAATGTATGTGTAATCTATTAAGCACCAAGACTGTGCTGCAAATAAAACCGTATTCTTTCCCAGACACCACACACTGCAGGCACCACAATAGCTGTTCAGCTGTAGAGCCACTTATAATTATGCACAGTTGAAATCTCTCTGAGCCACTCTTCTCCCTGCTGCAGTCTAGAGGAGGCAAACATATAATACATTTGGTTCTCCCCATGCATTTTGACAACTTTTTAAAAGGCATCAGGATAATGTTTGCATGCATTATGTAGCTAGAGGAATGAAAACCCCATTACAAGGCTTGAAATTACTAGGCTCTCTTAAAGTGACATAAATCAGGCCCATTTGACATCACCACTTGAAACACTCATGTTGCAAGCGTCGGAGTATGCAAATGGAAGTTTTGCTTCTTTATGGCACAGAGGGTAAAGCTCAAGCAGGAAGATTTAGAATACAACAACATCTGATATGCAAAAATATTACAATACATTTCTCTATGTACAAAAGCCAGCGTTTTAGACTGTTTTAACTGCTGGTGGCCATAATAGCTTCATGGCATACTGTTGATCTGAGAGTTTAGCAGCCTTATATAATGGAGCATAGACCATATGAGATGTTTATAACCCCACACATCCTCCCAACAGAGAGTAATGTACCCTCAGCTATATGTAATAGGACTTTAATTCCCCAGTGGGCTCCCAGTGTATTCTACCCGGGAAATGATGCTACCATGATTTAGTAATACCATCAGTGATGCAGGGCAGAATTATCTTTCTATGTGCAATGTGTACTTGATTGTTTATCATCTGCTTTGTTAAAATTGTAATGATTATGGAGCATCACTTTGCTGCTTCACTGATGCTGTTTTATTTGTTTTAAAAAGCTGAAAGTATCTGTTTAATTCCTTAAAACATCTTTTCCTAGTAGCCTAACTGCTTTAGAAGTTCAGATCATAAAATAAACTGCTCTGGAAGTTTATGATATCTTAATAGAACATAAAATCTAAGAGCTCAATGGTTTGGATAAAAATATTGAAATATATAGTCTTTGTTTTTCTTTTCAAGATAATCTTGGCCTGATTTTCTTAATATTTCTGAACTTTTATCAAAAATTATTGAGTAAATTTTATTCTAAGGGTGTTTATTTATGAGTGTGTATTATATCCCAATACCAAATATTAAGGTCATCTTTATTTTGAAACATATTTTTATAATAAAAATGGGGAAATAAACAAAAACAATACTTCTTCTGCTATTCAGTGTCCTACTGAAATTAAATACACAAATTCCTTTTTGTATCTTAAAAGGCAAAGTCAGTAAGATGAGGCTATGTTTACATTCATAAAATTATTTAAACTCATTCTTCCTTTAATGTTTTGCTTGGCTAGCCATTAAAAAAAACTGAATCATTCTCTGCTTGTGCACATTTGCATGTGTACATACATGCATATGGTGATCATGAATATTGGCATATGTGAGTTTTGCATATATGCATACTTCTGTGATTGTGGGTCTGCATGGTTTTTAGTGTATTACTGTGTGGGTTTATATGTCTGCATGTGTTTATGTTTAGGTGGGTCTGTGCCCATGTGCATGTATGTATATTTACCTGTGTGTGAATATCTGTGTATATGAATAGAAATAGCTTGTGAAGACAACATATTAAATGAATTTTCAAGTCAACATAAATTCAAAGAGCACATACTTATGTCTGTAGTATTTTCTTAGACATATGGGCTGCAAGAATGGATATGACCCTCTTCTGGACCTTAAAAAGTTTCGGAGCAGAACAGGAGAGATACTTTGTACTCAAAGAGCAACAGAACAATTGAAATACTTTATTTTGTGAACAAAGTGCTTAGTTAGCAGATTGGGTTGACTTATATACTCGGATGAATGATAGACAATAAATTTGGTGATGATGATGATGATGTGTGAGTTAGCCTTAAAGCTTAAACAGAATTTTACCTTTGGAGAAATGTGGGAGAAACCAAATTAGAAGGATAAAGCATGAACAGTGCATGCCGTTTGGGATAAATGGTTATTTAAATGATAGGAGCATAAGACAAATGAAAAGAGAAAGGAAATTAAGATTGCCTACGTGCTTTCTGCTGGGTATAGCATGATGACAAAGGTGGTCTTTGGCATCAAATTGCCTCACTGTGCATTTCATATCTTCCTTCTACTAAATGTGTGTTTTTTTCCCCAAGTGACTTAAACTCTCTGAGTCTTGGTTCCTATTTACTACAGTAACTGCAGTAAAGACTCATTGAAATACAATCATACACTTCATACAATGATTAGTATATGTGAACAACTTGGTAAGGGGGAGGGGTAGTTATTACCCTGTGCTTGGCCTGGAGATAGTATTTACTGCTGGAAGTCATTGAGCTGGCTACGTGACAGACATTGTGCTAAATACACATCATGCCATTTAATCTTCACAATAGCCCTTTGACATGGTTACTATTATTAGCCCCCTTAGAGCTGAGGAAACATCCTAGCAGGTCACAGAGAAGAGCAGGACCACACCCGGTTTTGCCTGTCTCTGGAGATTGGCCATCCTGCCTCCAGGATGAAGCACATTGGTAGGAAGGAAACATAGAGTGGGAGTTTGGGCTCAGATGATGAAGCTCTTGGATAATAAGGCAAAGAGTTTGTATTTTATTTTTTTCAACAGAAGAAAAGCATGAAATATTGTTTTTGAGGAAATAGCATTAATCTATTTGTTCAGCAGATACATATTGAACTTGATAAGTGAAGCACGCATATAATTTTTGTTATTGCTTTTTAAATACCAAACTCTCTCATCTGCTCTAGTCTGACATTTGTGGGTCCTGACTTGTGCTTTATTGATCTCTGAAGCCCAAGCTACTGTGTGCCAGATGCTGTGCTAACTATAAAGGGAAGAAAGATGAGCAAAAGCACATGTGGTCCCTGCCTTCATGAAACTGTAGGTTAGTGCATCAGTGTGTTTGTGGGGCATAGGAATGTGGCTTGCACAGACAGCTGAAAGATTACTTGGCAAAGAGTAGAAAGGGAGAAAAACAGCAGGTTCAAAGGCCCTGTGAAGAGAGGAAGCATGATTGAGTCCAAGGGCAAATAGAACTGGGTGGTCTGGAGAAACTGATCTTAAGCAACACTGTTCGATAAACACATCATGAAAATCACACTACTTTGGGGGCGGGGGTGGAGCAGGGATTGAACCCAGGAGCACTCGAACACTGAGCCACATCCCCAGCCCTATTTTGTATTTTATTTAGAGACAGAGTCTCACTGAGTGGCTTACCACCTCACTTTTGCTGGGGCTGGCTTTGAACTCACAATCCTCCTGCCTCAGCCTCCTGAGCCACTGGGATTACAGGCATGTGCCATGGCACCAACCGAGAGTCAAAATTTTAACACAATTTTCTAGTAACCACATTTTAAAAAGTAAAAGGAATAAGCTTTGTTAACATGCATTTGGTCCAATATATCTGAAATATTATCATTACAACATATACTCAGTTTAAAAATTATTACTTTGATAGTTTACCTTTTTTTTTCTTATTCTGTTTGAAATCCAATATGTATTTTAAACTTCAACACCCCTCAGTTAGGATGCTAACTTTTCACTGGGAATGTTTGACTTTGTTTGTATACCTCATTAAGCTTATAGTTGAAAAACTAAATAAATATATCCAAGATGTTCCAACAAAGTCTTTCAATAACTGGTTTGAGCGTCCATTTTTAAATTTACATTTAATTTAATTTAAATTGAGTGAAATTAAAAATTCATTTCCTCAGTCACATTTCAAATGCTCAATAGTCACAAGTTAGATAGGCGGATACATTCCTGGACACTGCAGAATGGGTAGTGAGACCACAGTTAGATAGGGCAGGCCTCACAAACCAGCTGTAGGGATTCTGTCTTTATTCCCAGTGAACACCACTTAAGAGAACTAAGCATGGGATGACATAATAAGATTTAAGTTTTAGAAAGATTATTTATCAAGCCATGTGGATCATGGATGACCAATAAAAAGAACGTTGGTAAGATTCAAGTCAAAGATTATGCTCATTTGGACAAGAGTGCCATTGATGGAGATAGAAGTGAATGGTTTCAAGAGAGTTTTAAGGAACAAAATCCAGAGTTAAAAAGGATATTGAAACAGGAGACACTGAAATCTATAACTGCAATCTGTAACTGCATCACCAATGGATCAAAAATTTAGATTGGGCCTTAAGATGACTTGTCATTTACTCCACAGTATCTGGAGTCTCACGTTGGAAAAAATCAAGTGGCCAGAAATGGATTGGATGACTGGTAGGTGAAGCCATTTGGAGGCTTCTTCGTTCTCTTACTTGGAGCTTGGCCTAGGATAACTCAAAAGCTTAGTCTCAGACTCTGTGTGTGGTTTTGGTTTCATGATAACACCATAACCTAAGGGCAGGTAAATTTTTTACATGGTAGATTTCAATGCATATTCCAACTGATAAATTGAAAGCATCATGGCCTCCTGTATTCTAGTCTCAGAAATTCCACTTCTTTATTTTCTCTGCAATCTTTCAATTCTTTCAATTGAAAGAATCACAAAGCTCACACTGATTCAAAGAAAGGGAACAGAAACCCCACCTCCCAACAGAAAGAATTTCCAAGGATTTGTAACAAGTGTTGTATAACCTCTTCAGTAAACGTGTGGATAGTCTCACGTTAAGGTGCCTTTGAGTCATCTGAGAGAGGAAGCTGGATAATGTAGGTTGAAGATCAGAAAAGTCTAGGTTGCAAATATAAATTTATAAAGAATCTGTATAGTGGCAATTAAACTATAGGTGAAAGTTCCCTAGGAGAGAGTCTAGGTTGAACAGATTGACTTGAGGAATTTCAACCATTTCCTGCTCTGCAAGGAAAGATAAGCCTATAGGAGGAACAAAGAAGGAGCCACCAGAGCAGGACGATAAGGACAGGAAGAGTATCCTGCTTGACAAGCAGAAGCAGCAAATGTTTCAGGAAAGAAATAATAGTTAACAATATTTTTAAATTTATTTTTTTAAAATAAATGACAGTGGAATGCATTGCAATTCTTGTTACACATATACAGCACAATTTTTCATATCTCTGGTTGTATAAAAAGTATGTTGATACCAATTCCTGTCTTCATACATGTACTTTAAATAATGATGTCTACCACATTTAAACATTTTGAAATGTTAAGAAAGATAAAGGCAGAGAAGTACCTGCTGTATTTATTCACAGGGAAGCCATTGTTTAAATTTTAAGTGGTTTTATTATTTTTCTTCTTTTTTTTTTTTTTTTTTGCCTCTGAGCTATATTCCCAGCCTAATTAATTAATTCATTCAGAGACATAGAGACAAGTTCTCTCAAAGTTGGTGAGGGTCTCCCTAAGTTTCTGAGGCTGGCCTTGACCTTGCTATTTTTCTGCCTCGGCCTCTAGGATTTTAGGAGTGCAACACTTTGCCCAGCTTAATTTTTTTTTTTTTTTAATCTCTGGATACAATGCAAAAGATGAATTGCTGAAGGAGGAGACAGAAACTAGAATAAATTTGATGGATCAATTTAAGTCTAAAAGTGGCTACAGTATTTTATCAAAATGGCAATATTAATTGAACTACAGACAAGCAAAGGTTGATGGATAAAATAAAGTTTAATTTTTCCTAACAGAGATGAACATTATCACCTAGTGCCATATTTCTAATTAAATACTCTTACCCTTCATAAAGTAAATAAAATTTCTTACTGGGTTTCTTTCATATAATATTATACATTTGAGATATCATTATTACAAATCTAACTAAATTTTATTGTCAGATTAGAAAAATATCTATATGATGTGGGTTTGAGTCTGGAAGTGACTGCATAAAACTCCTAAAAGTGACTGGAGTTTTTAGATATGAAGAACATAAACTTTCCATGTCTAGATTCCATCTATCTGAAAATTTTTGCATAATTAAAAATTCCCATAATATTAAAGAGTGATCTTAAAGTTTACTTAAGATATGCATGCATACACATACAAATCTAATGTAAAATATTAAGTATTTTATACATGTAAATATATTCATAAATATTAGCATAATAATATTTTATTTCAACATAGATGTGAATATACTTTCTTTTCATGGATATTTTGATTTGACATTTTAAGTGCTTAGTTATTTATCCAACTAATAAGCTATAATTTATATTAAAATAGCAAGCATTTTTTAAAGATTCTAGAAATGTAAGGACTTATACAGTCTTTTAAAAAATATATAACTACTTTCAGAATTTTTTAAAAAAATGTTTGTTATCCCAATATGAAATGATGTTTAATGAACTCAAACTAAAGTGTCTTCTTTTTGAATAATCCAGATAAATCCTTCTTTGTGACCACTGACCTAATAAAATCATGTCTGTTGCTTTCCCCATCAAGTACTTAGAGCTGCAGCTAGATCAATACCTGTTCCAGAGGATTATAATGACTGGATCATGTATCTGCACTATGTTCACGTACTGTTCATATTTCTGCCAAAACCTGGAAGAGAAGCCATAATAATGGGGAAAAAAATCACTGTGTTTTTCTGGATTAACAGATTGTCAAAACATAAGCCCTAACATTGTTTCCAAGGATTTACTTCGCAGCCGATTGAGTAGGCGCTTATGGTTTGGATATGAGATGTCCCCTCAAAGCTCCTGCATTAATGTTTGGAGGTAAAACAATTAGAGTATAAGAGTTGTAATCTATTTAGTGGATTAATCCATTTGCTGGAGTAATAATGAGAAAAGACTCTTGTCCTGGGTGGCAACTGCAGGCAGGTGGGACTTGGCTAAAGGAAGCAGGTGTCTGGGGGTGTGTCTTTGGGGTTTATATCTTGTCTCCCTAACTCTTCCCCAACTCTTCCCTTCTTATTTGCATCCTGGCTATCATGGGGTGAGCAGTACTCCTCTGTAATGATTCTCTTCCTCATCCTGGGCCCCGAGTGATGAAGTGGGCCAACCATGGATGGAACCTCTGAAACTATGAGCTCAAAATAAGTTGTTCTAGTCAAGTACTTTGGTCACAGTGATGAGAAACTGATTAACAGGAAAATCTGCATTGGTTGCGAATAGCAGAATTTAGTTTAGTTGTGAAGAGTAATAATACACTGAACAAAGAATAGGCCGTATGTCACCTTGTGTGGTAAAACTGAGTCAACCATATGATAAATTTTCCAACCCTTTTCCTCATTGTACAGATTCAGCTGTGCTTACGTATCAGTCCTTGCAAAAGAGAAGGATTTTGGTCCAACTTTGTGAGAAGAGATATATATAGAGATGAAGATCCAGAAAACTACACATTAGTGAAGTTACATTGGGCATTACTTCTATTTACATTTCCCTTTTACAAAAAAATTCATCTTCCATTGTCTTTTTTTTATATATAATTTGACCTCAATACCTTCTCCCTTGTTCTTTCTATTACGCTGTGCCTTTATTTTTTTCCTCTTTCCTGTGCCTCCATATCCTCTAAACTTGACAGATCATTGACTCTTACCACTTTTAAATTATTTTGTAGTGCCAAAAATTAAATCCAGGACCTTAAACATACTAGGCAAATACTCTATCATTGAGCCACACCCAAAATTACACCATTGATCCAGACTTATTTGTGTCTGATGACTTTTTCTAGTAGTGGTGCTCACTCCTAAATAATATACATTGTAGAATATCATCACTGACTAGCATTAATGGTCAAAGCAAAAGATAAACCGTAAAATTTAGGATTCATTTGCTTCTAAATAATCTTCTTCAATGTTGACTTGCTATTTGGGGAATTTTATGAGCCCTCTATGCAATGTATTTGAAATTTGAATAATGTATCAATTTGTTTCAGAAATATTCTTCCAGACCTTTATTGTTGCCTTTATTTTTGTCATAATGTGATCTACATTATATCGTAAATCTTGAAATAAATTTACCATGATTATGGCTCCTATACAACTATGCAAGCAAACTCTATTCAATATAAAATAACAAATAAACCTAAATAATTCACATTTTAATGAGAAATATGATATCTTGAATCTCTATTTTTATTACTATTCAATAACATTAGTCAAATAAATTCAGAATATGTCAGATAGCATTATAACAGCACACAAAATAGTATTAAATTCTAGTTAAGCATAATCTGTCCTTTCTCCATACCAATACACTAATTTTTAATGAGGAATCACTTGTTAAGTCTATAAAGTTATTTTTTTCATTAAAAGATAAATTATCATCTAGTTTTACTGAATTTATACTAAATTGGTATATAATACAATTATTTATGGAGTCAGGAATTGGAAAATAGTGTGAAGTTTATTTTAAGACTTGAGATGATGATAAGAAAATTATACTTTTAAAAGAGTACATCATTACTTCTTGAAGGAAATTATTATATATTATAAATAGATTTTCTATTGCTTTGGACTAGGAATATTCAACCCCCCATGAAGCTATTATTTGGCATTTGACTTTTATTTGATGAACATTTTACTTTAGGGTTGAGCCACTGTCCTTTTCTCAATGGTAAAAGGATGAAGTATATTACACTTCTACACAGAATCAAAGACTTAACCTATTAAAAAGTTAAATTCTTATGCCTTATAAATATATCAAATATGAAATGAATTATTCATTTAGAATATAAATTTTATACTTATTTCTAGTTAAATAATTTCATATGACAGCAACAATTTGTATTAAACCAGCTACTGATTCCCACCCAGATATATTCACCAACATTTAAATATCCCATGATTATTTGTCATGAACATGACCATAGAGAAGTATAGAAATGGTCATGCCAAAATCATGTAGTGAAACTGGATTATAAGATGGTGATCCAGAGAACTTAGAATAAGTGCTTTTTTAACCAATATTCAATTTCAGAAGATTTAGACTTACAGAAAAATTACAAAGAGCACAGAGGATTCCAAATTACTTAACCCATACCCAGTTTCTCCTTATTAACATTTATCATAAATATATTTGTATTAATTGTCACAATTAATAAAGCATAATGTATTTATATTTTCTCAGTTCTACATAATGTTGGAGTTATTTTCCAGGATCCCATCTAGGATGGTGTAGTACATTACATTTGATTGTTTTATCTCAAGCTCCTTTTGGTTATGACAGTTTCAAAACTTTCTGATTTTGGTGGCTTTGACAACACTAAGAAGTACTGTTCAGATACTGTAATAGACCTCTCTACTGGATTTGTTTTAAACTTCTTATGATTAACCTGTAATTGTGAATTTGGGGGAGGAAGATCACAAAGGTAAAATGTCTTTGGCATCACATCATAGCAAGAGTACACACCACCAAGATAACTTACCACTGTTGAAGTGTTATGGCTTGGATATGAGGCACTCCCCCTAAGTTCCTGTGTTAATGCAGGGATATTCAGAAATGCAGTGATTAGATTATGGCAGCTGCAACTTAACCAGTTTATTATAGTTTGAATGGACTGATTGGGTGGTAACTGTAAGCAGGTGGGCGTAGATGATAAAGGTAGTTCACTGGCAACAAACGCTGAATGATTAATTTTCAGTGGGACCTCTTCTCTCTCTGCATTTGTCCTATAATGAGCTGACCATCTCACCTATCCTCCACCATGATGTCACACCTCTCTTTGGGCCCAAAGAAGTGGAACCAGCTGATTGTGGACTGAACCTCTGAAACCATGACAAACTATACTTTTTCTCTTCTTGTACTTGTCAGAAATTTTAGTCACAGTGATGAAAAGTTAACACATGAAATTAACATTGACCATCTTAAGCAAGGCTTGCCAGATATCTCCAGTGTGAAGGTACTTTTCCTCCTTTTTATTACTTACTCACTGGAAGGAAGTCCCTGTGTGCTCCATTTCTTTAAAGACAAATTTTGGGGAATTCCTCTGCATCAGAAATTTGTTTCTTCTCTCCAACCTTTTTATCTATTCAAGCATTTATTTACCTCTGTATGGATTTGTGAGTATTCCTTTTATACTTTGGTTGCTAATCCAACAATTTTTTTTTTAATTTTGTTGCTCATGTTTTTTCAGTTTTGGGCATTGGGATCTCTTTCATTTGTCTCCTGTGTCCCTTGACATGCCTCATAATTATGTTTTTTTTTTAATTTTCTTACTTTATGCCACTTCAAGATGCTCTAGGCTAGTTTTGTGTATTTTTTCCCCAAACCTAGAATATCATTTCTCCATTCCTATATAAATACATGACCAGTGAAATTCCCCATCATGTACAATCACAAGAATGGGATCATAATTAGAATTATACTCCATGTATATATAATATGCTAAAATACGTATATCTGAAAAGAACAAATTAAAAAAAAACCCACACACATGATCTGGCTCTAGAAGTGCTCATTGCCACTGGGATAGATTGCTTCTATGCCCTTTCAACTGATAGTGTGAAGAAATTTATGAGTGCATATTAATCCACACATGTACATACTTATAATAATTTATATATTTAAAGGCTAGAAAGACATGAAGTAGATTTCTTTAGTGTTTTCAGAAGGAACTCAGATCAGCCAACACCTTGATTTTTGTGCATAAAATCTGTTTAGAACGTCTGACCTCCAAAACTGCAAAAATTTAATTTGCATTGGATTAAGCTACTAAGTTTATACCAACTTTTATAGCAGCAATACGAAATGAATATAGCTAAAGATAAAGGATATTGTACACCTTTTCATGTCTGTTTACCATTTTTATATCTTCTTTGCTGATAGGCCTATTCAAACCATAGCTATTTATTAAAATGGGTTTGCTTTCTTGTTGTTTTAAGAATTCTTTGTCATTAGAACAGATTATGCTAAGTGAAGCTAGCCAATCCCTAAAAAACAAATGCCAAATGTCTTCTTTGTTATAATGAGAGCAACTAAGAACAGAGCAGGGAGGAAGAGCAGGAGGAAAAGATCAACATTAAACAGAGACATGAGGTGGGAGGGAAAGGGAGAGAAAAGGGAAATTGCATGGAAATGGAAGGAGACCCTCATTGTTATACAAAATTACATATAAGAGGTTGTGAGGGGGAAGGGAAAAAAAAACAAGGGAAAGAATTAAATTACAACAGATGGGGTAGAGAGAGAAGATGGGAGGGGAGGGGAGGGGGGATAGTAGAGGATAGGAAAGGTAGCAGAATACAACAGTTACTAATATGGCATTATGTAAAAATGTGGATGTGTAATCAATGTGATTCTGCAATCTGTATTTGGGGTAAAAATGGGAGTTCATAACCCACTTGAATCGAATGTATGAAGTATGATATGTCAAGAGTTTTGTAATGTTTTGAATAACCAATTAAAAAAAAGAATTCTGGGCTGGGGATGTGGCTCAAGCGGTAGCGTGCTCGCCTGGCATGCGTGCAGCCTGGGTTTGATCCTCAGCACCACATACCAACAAAGATGTTGTGTCCGCTGAGAACTAAAAAATAAATATTAAAAACTCTCTCTGTCTCTCTCTCTCCTCTCTCTCCTCTCTCACTCTCTCTTTTAAAAAAAAAAGATTTAAAAAAAAGAGAATTCTTTGTATGTTCTAGATACAAACCCTTTATCACAAATATGTTTTGTAGATATTTTTCCCAATCAATGGCTTCTATATTCATTTCCTTAATATTATCTTTTGTAGAATAATTTTAATTTTTCAAAATCTAACATCGATTTTATCTCTCATGGCTTATACTTTTGATGATGTTATCTAAAACTTATGCAAATTCAAGATCACATAGATTTACTCTTATGTTGTTTTTCAGAAATTTTATAGTTTTACATTTAGGTTTATGGTTCGAGTTAATTTTTGTGAAAGATTTGTATTTTTGTCAGTTTTCTTGCATATTGACGGACTCCTTCTTGATCAAACTGATCATAGTGCATACTTCTTTATATACATTTTTTATTCAATTTTGTAGTATTTTTTGGAAGATATTTGCATCTATGTTCATGAGAGATGTTGGTCCATGTTATCTGGTTTTAGAATCAAAGTAGTGCTGGTTTCACATAATGGATCATATGTTAGAAAGTGTGTATATATATGTATATATGAAATTGCAGATAAATGTATATTTCTTTATTAAGTGTGTGTTAGGTTTTAACAAGGAAACTGTGTTGTACTTGGGAGAGCGCATTCCTTTGTAATGTCTTTAAGAATCACTTAACACAGCCACAGAAACAAAACTCAAGAGAGTCATATGATATTAGAAGGTTTGTTATTCTCCCAGATATTAGAGACAGGAGGCATGGTATAAGGAGCTATACAAGAGGAGTTTCTAAAGAATGGGCTTAACCAAGAAGGTTGGGAGGAGAGAGAGAGAATGAGAGCGAGTGACAGAGAGAAAATGTAGACTTCTGGACAAATGCCTTTATTGGGTGTCATGGTGTATTGCAAAAGTAAAAGGCAAAATGGAATTTTATTGCTGTGTTTGAATGTTTCTAGATTATAGTCAGGGGAGGGCAAAAGAAAGTTAGCTTGTGGCAAGGACCAGATTATCACACAGGTGCTCCTAGTTTTCTGGGTAGAGTTGCACATGGTATTTTTTTTGTTATCCTTTACATGCATACAACTGTAGTGATGAGATATTTTTTATTTTTAATTTTGGTAATTTGTATTTTTTTCTCTTTTTGGCTTAGTTAGTCCACTAATTTTTCTTTTGGTACTTTTTAAGTGACAAATTAAATATCCTTAATATTTATATAACCATTCAAATTACTGGTTTCTCCTCGTGTGAATTGTAGTAGTTTTGTTTTCTGAGAAAATCTTCCTTTTCATTTAAGTTGTCAAATTTATATTTGTGGAGCTATTAGCAATATTTGCTTATTTTTCTTTTGATGTCTGCAGCATTTGAAGGAATGACCTACTGTTTCTGATACTGGTTATCTCTCTCATCTTTATTCTTTGTTATTCTTACTAAGATTTCTCACTTTTCTTTAGTATTTCAAGCATAAGCTTTTATTTTTATTGTTTTTAATCTATTCTTTTCCTGTTTTCAGTTTCATTAATTTTTACTCTAATATTTATTATTTTTCTTCTGTTTGTTTTAAGCTTAATTTTCTTCTTTCTCTGGTTGCCTATAGTAGATTCCAGGTTATAGATTTTTAAAAATCTTTCTTCTTTTTTAGTGTATTCATTTATTGCTATGATTTTCTCAGTAAGCACTGCTTTTACTGCACATACAACTTTTAATAAGCTGTATTTTCATTATCAGTTAATTTAAACAATTTTAATTTTGAATAGGCACTTTAAAATACTAAAATTGGATTACAGCAACAAAAATTTCTATAGAAATAATTTGGACTCCTGAGAACACCCAACGTTTCCATTCTCACATTTGGGAAACTCTAGAGTCAGTCAATTACACATTGGTTTAGTCTAACCTGTATGAGGCACTCTGAAAGATATGGAAATGAAATAGATGACTCCTTTCTTGCAGAATCTTATTGCATGGGAAAGACTATCACTAGTAAAATAATTAGTGAACATTCTAAGTCCATATGTTATTAAGCCCTGAGTAGTTAAGTGATGAACTGTAAATACCACCAAAATTTCATGTGAAAATGCCATTTTACTTCAGGGGAGTTGGGAACAGACTGTTTAATAGATTAATCAAGAGCCTCTCTTGGGTTGCTTCTTTTGGAAAGAATAGAAAATGAGTGGAAACTAAAATACCCATGTAATTAACAAACATGAAGATAGCTCAGGTCACTGACCCTGCAAATTATTTTTAATGCATAGATACATCTATTCCTCTGATTTGTCTCCTTGAATGATTTTTGGAATGTGATATCCATTAGAAAGGAAGATAATAATCTTGACTGAATTCCAGAAACTTTTGACTTCTTTTTTTGTTCTGTGAATATACATGTGTTCATTTGTGTGTGTGTGCACACATGTACACATTTGTGCACAAGTATACCCACACACAAGGGGGCAGTAGGATCCCTGCTTTGTACTCGAATCATATACAGACTCTTGCATTAAAATGTAGAAAAGTATTTTTTACAAAAAAGAAAACAAAGAAAAAAAAAACCACTCAACTATTTTTCTTCAAATCACAAGCCTGATGAGCTAACAGCTGGTGTTTCTGTGAAACAGGAAGAAGACTAAGGAAGGTGGCCATGGGTAAAACACAGAATGGGGATAATTGCACATCTGTGACAAGAATGTGATAAGTGACACAGGAACTCCATGTTTATGGCTTTGCTCCCCACTGGACTATCACAACTACTATCTGCTCTAATGTTTCCTATATCGATGTTATTTATAAAAATGCTTTTATAATCTATATCATGTGTATGCACTATTCTTATCATTATTTACTTAATATATGCTTTTATTTATCTCATAAATTATTTAACATATTTATTATTAGTAGAAGTTTTAGTATTATGGATATTTTGTTTTACTCTTAGCAATGTAAAGCCAGTATCTCATGGTCTTTACAGAAATAACTCATTTGCAAAAGATTTTTTTAAAAAAATATTTAAATAAAAATAACTAAAGTATACAGAAACACCAAAATCAGTTCATGTTCCACTAAAGGCAAACATGCCACATTTCAGGATATACGGGCATATAAAATAAAATTCACATCAGCAAAGCACACAAAGCCTCAGTGATATGGCTCTGATTTCTTTCTGTCTTATTTCATTTCTTTCTGAGTAATGCTTTACATCTCATTTTATTTTGCTTGAATAATTCATACTTTCCCCAACTCTTTACTGGCCCACAGCAATTCCTGGTTCCAGAAAACCTTTCACTCCTTCATCTACTTAGAAAATGTCTGCTTACTTCAGACCTAGTTAGAGTATCATCTCCTCCCTGAAGCTTTTGCTGACACCTTAAAGTAAATTTCCTTGTCTTTGTGTGTGTGTGTGTGTGTGTGTGTGTGTGTGAGAGAGAGAGAGAGAGAGAGAGAGAGAGAGAGAGAGAGAGAGAGAGAGAGAGAGATCCTTTAACATTTAAATGCATTCCTTGTTTGTTTTGGGGTCTCTCAGCCTTACTAGATTACACATGCTGTCTGATATCTTGTAGGTACCAAGGGCTTACATAATGGATAAGTGAAGATAGAGCAGGCAACTAACTCTTTGGGGGTAATCTCTATGGTACCTCCAAAATTAGAGTTTCTGAATGCTTAAGCTCCAACGCTGCAAATAACAACAGAATTCTTTAAGAATTTGTTTGTTATTAAGTTTCAATAACCTCAAAGACTAGAGTCACTCAATCATGCTTAAATGTTTGCAGCTTTCCTGAGGATAATTTTGATAGGGAAAGGTTGGGAGACAAGCAGGAATGTGAGCACTAAGGAGAAGTGGCCCTGAAAAAAACATGAAAAATTATACAAAGAGATTCTATGAATCTGTCTAGAGGACACCATATTATAAGTTTCACTCAGAGGAAACTACAGCAATACAGAGAAGCCTAGATCCTGTGAAAAGTGTTATTACCCCCATAGGGGAGAAAAGATTTCTTTCTGTATTCATCACTAGGTTCCTGAGGCCCTTATCACGAAAGACAGATTAACAAGAGAAAAACATACACATTTATTTAATATAAGTTTTACATGTCACAGGAATTGTCATGAGGAAAAGGAGATCCAAAGAAATAAGGAAGCTGCCTTTTTATGGTAAGTTTATTGAAGAAATGGATATTTGTAAAGTGTGATTGGACAAAATAAGTATGATCTAATCATAATAAACTGGAGAGAACATAGCAAGGGCTCCTTCTTCAAGTTCAACTCTGTGTCCTTGTGTTTTTGGAAAGACATTTATTTCTTCTAAGAGTTTATCTCTCAAATGAAGGTATTATGACTTGCGTCAGAGGAAAGTCACAAAGACCCCCTGCTTCTGCTGTATTCCGAGATGCCTGGGTGCCATATTTGGGGAAACATGTCCTCAATCCCATCACCTACACTTGGCTTCAGGGTACTCGTTGCTGTAAGGATGGTGAAAATTCCATGGGAAGAGCACGTTGTCTGGACTAGTAGGAAGTGGAATATAGAGCAGAAAGAAATAAGTATCCTGAAGAAACTTAGTTCCTGATCTTTTGAGAAATAGCATTTAAAACCATAAACATCCAAATCGACCTGAAGGGTCAAGTGTGCTGTCGTGGAATAGTAAGGGTGATCACTGCTGTTTAGATAATGCATAGCCATACTTTCCTATGTAGGAGGAAGGTAATGGAAGAGAAAGAAAAAAATATGATATTGGAAAAAAATTTAAAAATTTCATGGTGTTGTAACTAAAGTTTGCTACATGTCCATGGAATTGAAGTATATCACAACAAACATGCTGTGTACCTCTTCAGCATGATTTTCTCAGACCTCCGGCAAAAGGAAGCAATTCTGGTCTTCAACTGAGAGTTGGAGGTGGAATGCTTCCAATTTAAAACAGTCGCAGGTCTGTTTGCCACATGTTGTTTTTTTTTTTTTTTTTAATAGTCATTTCATTTTGGTAAAAAAGCTTTGAGGAGTTGTGACTATGTCCCTCTTACTTCTTAGCTTGCCTTTTTGAGATTATAAATTTCCATATAAAATAAGATGTTGATATGCAATAGAACATATTTTAAATATATGAGATTTGAATTGTTTCTACAAAAAAAATGAAATCAAATTATACTATCTGAGGCTAAACTTCTCCCTGAACTTAAGGGAATTGTGACTATTTTATTTACTTAGATAGATTTATTTCCTTTATACAAAATGAAAGGCATTTTTTTTTCCTTCTATTCTCTAAAAGGGGTGGTAAGATATCTGATGATGGGAAATAGAAGGAAAATTTGCTTTTAATTAGAAGACTATGGGAGCTTGTGATAGATGTTCCTAGTTGCCATATGAACTGCATTTTTTTTCCTTTTTCTCTTTCAAGAATTCTGTATAGAGTAAAATAAATTGTAGGATTTATAACTTTCTACATGCACATCTATTTTAGTGATCTGAAAGTAGAAATTTAGAAACTAGATTTTAGGGGAAAAAAAAGTCTCAATTAATAAAAAGTCCTGGGAATAGAATTTTGGTTACCATCACTGCAAGGGGTCCAGCTGTCAAAATTCTGGCTCAGTGGGTTCTTTAACTTGGGGGGTCCTATTCATTATTTTTGGAATGTCACATAAGTGATTCTCTAAGGATACAATCTAATAAAAATACCACCCAGCCATGTTCTATTATTTCTCCCTCTTCTTTCTTTACCAATTCAGGTCTCTAATTACTAACAGTGAATAAATTCAAGAGTGTTCTTTCCTTTCCAACAGATGGTAACATCTAGTTTTACCTGTTTGCAATTACAAATAATTCCTAAATAATGGAAGAAAAGTATATTTGTAAAAAAAAATTGTATTATGTTTGGTATTTTAGACTAAAAGCACATTAGATACTCTTTAAGGCCCCAGCTTTAATATTATAGTTTATACCATAAAGATTAACACAGAAATGATACAGTTATTCAGAAAATTCAAAGCCTGACTCAACTGTAAGTTTCCGATTAACATACTTTGCTTTAAAATAGGTACACATTCTCTTGGAGTTACATTTTGCATGTACAATATTTTACAGTATCTAGTTTCTTTTTATTGGCAAATCCCTTGTCATTATTATTATTTCACACCAAGAGCCCATATCCTGCTACAAAACACAGTAAGTAGTAGCGTATGTAAAAACAATTTGTATTGTGGAATGTATATCCTTAAATTCCTTCCCTTTGAGATATGTGAAATCTGAGCTCCTATGGTTCTGCGGAGCTTTATGCTGTGACAGATGTGTGTGTATGTGTGTGTGTATGTGTGTGTGCACTTGTGTGTGTGCACTTGTGTGTGTGCACTTGTGTGTGCATGTGTGTGTGTGTGTGTGTGTGTGTGTGTGTGTGTGTGTGTGTGTGTGTGGTGGGGGGAGGCAATAGAACAGTTTGAAATGTTCCAAACTGTTGGCTCCTCATGCACATAGAAGTTGATGGGAGGGATGTATTAAATTCCTAGGCATTCTGGGGTCCCTTCCCTTTTGCATTCAAACTCTCAGAGATTATTGTAAGTTTTCAGGCAAGAGATGAATTTACTTTTAGTTCCCAAGACAGTGAGAATAATGTCAAATCCCAGTGGAACACTAATGGGTAGAGCAAGGGGGGTGAGGTCCAGGCAGCAGTCCTTCGTCAAATCTTGTGTGTTTTTATATTAAATGTGACATGAGTGGGATACCTGTTTTATTAAACTCTGAGCATGTTTCCCATACAGGGAAGTATGCAGCCAAACAGGCATTTGAATTTCTGATATATCAACATATAAAGATACAGGGAACTATGGTTTATAGTATATGTTTCAAGATGAGCAAGGACACATTTCCCAGGAGCCACATTCCACAGTGAATGGCTTCCATGAGGTTGTCTTTCCAACAGTCCTGTCAGCAGACACCTCTTACCCCACCCTTTTCTGCCAAATTATAACTTCAAATTCTAAGCACCTGGGAAATTCCCATGAGTGGAACAGGAAAGGTTAGGGCCTAGAACTCCTATGTCCAGAGAAATAGGAACCTTGCAAGGATGCAACTCTGTACCTTTCCCCACATCTGTGCCCACACAGTTAAGCATGGTAGAGGAGAAAAACAACACAAAATGATTTGTACCAATTTAAATCTGTGGTCACTCATCTTAACAGGGGCTTTTAGCACTTCATAGAAATTCTAATGAGGTATTTTGCTAGTCAGCTTGCTTCCCCACTCTCTGGAATGGCAATTTGAAACATTTTCCACTCAACTCACATCTACAATTTTCTTTCTTTTCTTTCTCAGCAGATGGCCTACTTCACAGAAAATTAAAATAGAAATCATGAAAGCAAACTACCTCAACTTCCTGCCATCGTATTCACAGATCTACCTCAGTTTGCCTCTATCATTTCTCTACCCCTCCTGTCACAAAATAGTACGTGTTACTTCTTGCCTCAATTTACTGGTCACAGTCTTCATTAGCAAAGGTAGGCCTTGCCCCAGCAAACCTCTGGGGCCTTCCCCTAGAGTGCAACGAAGACCCCTAGGATGGTATGTTGGTCTTCTCTGGCCCCCTCTGCTCCATGTTCCAAATCACAACCAGAGAACACAAAAGAATCAACAGGATCATGTGTTTATTCTGCACAAAAGCCTGTCACGAGCGAAACTGTGCACCTCTAAAAAAAATTCATGTTGAAATCTTGATCCTCCCCCTTCCCCCAGACCTCAGAAGGTGAATGAACATGAAAACTAGGCCTTTAAAGAAGTAATTGAAGCCGGATGCAGTGGCTTGCATGCCGGTAATCCCAGTGGCCCTGGATGCTGAGGCAAGAGGATTGCCTGTTCAAATCTAGCCTCAGCAGCTTTCAGAGGCCCTAAGCAAACTGTCTCAAAATAAAATATAAAAAAGAGCTGGGACTTGGTTGTTAAGTGCTCCTGGGTTCAATCTCTAGTTAAAAAAATATTTAAAAAGTAATTCAATTAAAATGCGATTATTAGGGTGGGCCCTTTTACAATGTGATTGATATTCTTATAAGAGATTAGAACCCAGACACATAGAAGGAACACCATGTGGAGACAGGAGAGAAGACAGCCATCTACAAATCAAGGAAAGAGGCCTCAGAAGAAACTAACTCTGACACACCCTGATTTTGGACTTCTAGTCTCTGGAACTGTGAGAAAATAAATGTCTGTTGAATAAGCCACCCACTCTATGGCGCTTTCTAGTGGCAGCCTCATATGCCCTGCAGTGACTTTCAGTCATCTCTGCGATAAAGTCTACAAACCCCAATGTAGTAACCAAGGCTCAGGATGATCTGGCTTACTCTTGCCTTTTCTGTCTCATCCTTGGCTACTCTAGAGAGGCCACATCCTTAGCTTGTCTGTACTCCAAACATACTGGCTTTGGGGCAGTTCCTCAAGTATACTATTATTTTCCTTGATCTGTATGTAGTCTCTTTTTTATTTATTAATTTTTATATGGTGCTGAAGATTGAACCCAGTGCCTCACATGTACTAGGTGAGCACTCTATCACTTGAGCCACAACCCTAGCCCCTCAATATATGTCTTCTATGCAAGATTATAACCTCCATGTTCTCAGAAACAATTTCTGTCTTGCCCACTTCCCTATATATAGCATGTTACTGTTTTCTATTGTGTAGTTAGTGCTCTGTATGTATTTGAAGGAAACTTCAGAATGAACAGCCCAACAATAGACAGAATCATGACCTCTGTGGCAGAAAAATGAACGTGTAACTGCTATGGACAGGGTGTTAATAAGATTTCTAATTATTAGTGAAATGCAATTAGGTAGTTATTTGTTGTTGAAGTTGAAGTAATTACTTGTAGAAAAACTATTGTTCCTAATTCAATTCAGCTTATCAAAGATGTAGGCTATCTTTTTTTTTTTCAGTGATATTCATTAAATGAACAGAATTTGTTGGATTAGACATACACTAGATCTAATTTTGGGAAGGATATAAATAAAACAGTTCCATGAAGGGATGGTTTTATATTTTTACCTGGAATTTATATTCTTTATAGAAACAGCCAAAATGTGTATACAATTTGAACACCATAATAGGACATTTGGTGATGCAGCTTTCACCCAAAGTTGGGTTTATTGCTTCTCTTCTTCCTCTCTGGTTTATACCAGAGGATGGAAATCCTTTAAAAGAAGTATGTTCAGGATTTAAGTTCTTTTGTTGTGGTACCGCGTGGGAGGTGCCCATCCTAAGTGAATCCCTAACATCAAGGAGTGGATAAGGTGCTGGCAGGGTAGCCCACAAGTTGCTAGCAAGTAAGTGTCTCCGCTCTTTTGTGATTGTGAGTATGTTGACTGTGACACCCACACCTGTCTAAGGAAGTCTTTGGTGGTACTTAGGTGATAAGTATAATGGTGTCATCTATTTGTGACTGGTATTTCTTAATGGGGTTGTCTATCCCTGAGAGGATCGAGAACAAAAAGAGTAATGTAGCTGGCCATCATCCGCACATTTATTTACATGTCAGGGCTTTTGTTCAGAGAGTGACTGAAGCCTATTTGTAGAGTCAGGCATAACCAAGTGAACCTCATTGAGATTCACTTCAGGACATATCCAAACAAACAAGATCTTCATTCTGAGCCCATCCAAATGTCCGTAATTTGGTAAATTACTCATTCTATCTGAATGCATTAGTCATCATTTATGAATGTCAGTGAGATTGAATGGACTTCCCTCAAAGCTCAATAGAACTTTTCCATCATGCTACAAATGCCTGTTATTTTTTCCCCCCAAGACATATTTTTTCTGTTGCATTTTAAATTTCTGATCCATGAGCCAAATTGGCATTCCAAAAATAAAGAACACATTTAAAAATCTAATGGATCATTAAAAAATAATTTTTTTTAGATTTAAGTAGATTAAGGTCACATGACATTACATTAAAATGTATCAATCTTTGTAAACTTCAAATTAGTATTTCAGCTAAGCACTAAGCACTCTGGAAATCTTAGTAACCTTCAAAATAAACAGCTGCCAGTTAGAAATAAAATAGGAGGCTTCTTAAAAGAAGTCAATATTTCAGTAGCTAACTTTCTTGAAGACAATTTTTTTTTGCAGGGATAAAAGTTTTCTATTGAATATACTTATTACTTGAAAAAAATTAAAATGAAATCCCATACAGAAATTTTCTGATGCTATGACATTTCATGTTCTCCTTAAAATCAAAAGATTTTAATACTACAGCAAAGAGAGAAGTCTGACATTTTGACACTCATCAAATATTTGCAATATTTTAGAGCTGTATCAATTAGATTTTTCTATTCCAACACATAGTTTTAACTACTGTATGCCAGCTAGATGTCTTCATGATATATTGCAAATGCATGATAGAGACAGAAGAAACAGAAGAGCTGACCATTGAGCTTGTGAGAATATTTATGTAATTCCCCAAAGTCTAAGTTATATGGGCAAAAGAGATACTCTGAGCTTTCTCTTCTGTTTCCTTAAGGTAGTGCTATTTGTAAATCACTATTGTTCAAATGATTGGAGTTCTTTTTGATTCAACAAGATGTTCTTCTCAGTATAGGATCATTTTAAATGTTCTGGAAGTTTTTATGAATCCAGGGATGGATTTTTAAATGAACTGCTAAATAATCACAGGTTTACTGGTCCAAAGACAAACTCTAATTCTTCTCATTCTGTATCCTAGAATGTTCCCTTTCCTCTCTGTGGTTAACGCTAGTTTTTCTAAAGGAAATGCTGACTGTTCTTTGGCAATCTCTACACAAGGTTTCTTTGATGGATCCATTGTATTCAAGTTGCACACATGCTGTCCACTCTCCCTGTGCACGCCTTGTGTTTTAAATCCTGGAGGGCTTTCTTTCTTTCAGTACAGGAAACATCTCTCCCTTTTAATAATCCAGACTTGAAGAAGATTTGATTCGTGATTATGTATATAGTTTCTGTTTTTCTCTGTGTCTGTGTGTGTGTAGCAAATATTTATAGTGTACCCTATTTTATCTTGAAATTGAAAGGCTAGATAATTCTTGGAAGGAATATTAAGCTTCCTTGTGCAGCATTCTTACACTCAAATGCTTCAAGTCCAGCAAGGAAAGGGGATGAATAAAAGGGTTGTGGGCCCAGTGACTAGAGAACACTTGCCTTGTCTTAAGGAACCAGCATCTATTCAGCTGCAGGCGGTTGCTGCCATACAAATCGGTCTTGGTGTTGTTAAAGCTACCCAGGTTTGCAAGAGTGGTCAGAAACCTGAAGTTTCATTTGAAATTTCTAAATATTCAAACATAAGTAATTAATTCTAATTAAAACACTAGGAAAGCCAAACAAATTGTGGGTATCCAATGTACAACTTCCAAGGGTATATTCATACCTACAAAGAAAATGCTGTATCATTAGACTTAGCAAATTTGCTGCTTGAATGGAAAAGAGGAAATAAATCTAGACGCTAAGGTAAAAAGATCATTAACATTTCAAAAACTGTTCTATTGCACAAATATTTTTCAAGCTATTCTAATTTTATCTGCATTAATTTATAAATGTAGGATATTGTTCTTTTTGATCTACAAAGGACTATTACATACTTGAAACCAAAATCATGTATTCAAAATAAAATTCTTCCTGAATGGATTCCCTTTCTATGTACTTCTTCAGTTAATCTCTAGAAAGGATGTGCAAGTTGCAGAGTCTTCATATGAGAGCCTTGACTTTGTGAGCAGAGGGGTGGTACACTTGAGAATACATGGGAAGTGCCTTGTTCCTAACTTTGAAAACCACCTATGATCAAACATATTATGAAGTATTGAGAGCTCTTAAACCAATGATCAATGAAGTCTGGGTGCTTTGAGTACTGTGTCAGGACTGACCATCTCATAGAAAGACATAAATATTATTCTTTTCAAAAGAAAACACATTTGGATCTACTATTATCTAACAAATAACTAGAAATATATCTCCATAAATATCAAAAAAGGTAGAGAAACATAGGTCTATTTAATGCCACTGTTTGTATATTCTTTGTCAGTTTAAAAAAAAAAAAGAATTCAATAAAATTCTCACCTCAGTTACTATGTCATGAAAGTCATTGCACACATTTGTTACACCTGTCAGAAAAATCCTCTTAGGTGTTTTTGCTTGAATGCACAAGAATTTTTTTTTTAATGCACAAAGTAGACTTGAAGAAAGAGTTGCTGATGCCATCAGGAATATTTTGGCAGAACCATGTAGGGGAAAGAGAAATTTTTTTTCAATGCTTGTGTCTTTGTTATTCTTGTCTCTTTCAGGCCTCTGGTCAACATCTAACACCATTAAGATCTCCTTAACTTAAACATTTCTCATCTTAAAATATTACTGCTTTCACATGGCAATAAATTATTTATGTACTGACAGATCTGAAAATTTTTCCTGGGTTAGGTTACATTAAATTATTATAATTATTTATCCATTTATTCAAATTAGTGATCATCTATTGTGACAGATATTATGCTAGTTTTCTGACACAAAAAAAAAGTGCTAATAAGAAAGCTCACATTAGAGTTGGAGAAGCAGGAAGTGTAAATATCATTTAATATGCCGTTATATGCATTGTGATAGATGTAAGCAGGTTACTTTGACACTTCATAAGAAAGGGTTAGATAAGGCTCTCCAGGGGTAAGTAATTCTCTCCTTAGCCTTCAAGAATAGGTAGTCATTATCCAGAGCTATCGGAGGAGAGGGACCAGGTCCAGCTAAGTTAGAATAAGTTATGAAAGGGTGTTGAACATGAAAATATATAAATACATTATTATTATGAAGAGAACACAGTGCCTAATATGGACAAAGTTTTCTTAAAGCATTTAGATTCTAATGCGTATGGAACTAGATAAGAAGTTTAGTGGAATACTTGTTCAAATTATTACTGTCAAAAACACTCTCTAGATGAACTGTGGAGATTGCCTTGGGATCAGGCAGGATTGCCCATGAGTAGGCAAATTAGGGGTATATGTTTCCAGGAAGAGTCCCTGAATTATCAATGATAACAGAGATACAGAAGAGAGATAAGTGTTATGAATTAGATATAAGGTGTCCCCAAAAGCTCATGTGTGATTCAAGGAAGTTGAGAGATGAAATAATTGGGATATAATAGGTTTAACCCAATCAGTGCATTAATTCCCTGATAGGGATTAATTTGGTGGTAACTGTAAGCAAATAAGGTGTGGCTGGAGGAGGTTGTCTCGGAGGACATGTCTTTGGGATTTATATTTTGTCCTTCTTGGACAGAGCTCTCTCTCTCTTTTTTTTTTTTCTTTGTAATTGTCATTTCCTGAGATCTTCCTTGGCCGTACTCTTTCACCATGATGTTCTGCCTCACCTTGAGCCCCAGGAATGGAGCTGACTCTTTACGGACGGACTGAGACCTCTGAAACCAAGAGCTCCCCAAATACACTTTTCCTCCTCTAAAAATGTTCTTGCTAGGTGTTTGGGTTTCAGCAACAAAAAGCTAACTAAAACAATAAGAATTTAAGAGGTATATATGATAGATAAGATTCAGTAATTTGGAGAGTGAAAAGTAAGGGAAAAGGGCCTAGGTCTTGGTTTTGATGGTAATAGTGCCAAAAATCTACACAAGAAATTCAGAAATGTTTGAGACTTTACATGGAAGATGGTGAGTATACTTTTTCACCCGTCAAGTCCAAATACTTGTGGTTTCCCCAAGTTGAGGCATGCTTTGCATAGCTCAGTGATGGCTTAGTTGAGGGGTAGATAAAAGATGATTTGAAACTTAACAGGTCAAAGGTGAAGCCATAAGGGTGGATAAAATCAACCAGGAAAATGGGCAGCTAATGTGATGAAAATTATGAATGTGGGAAATATTGACATTTAAGGAGCAGACAGAGGGAATGGAAATTTCAGGTAAAGGTATGATAGAAATCTGAAATAGCTGATCCCTAACATCTAAGAAATTAATGAATGTTCAGAGAAAATTGAGGGTAATTACTGGCTTGAAATTATTCACAGGACTTAAAGAAACAGAAGAATTAAAAATTGCTGACATTTAGCATACTGGTGGCCATTGGTCACTCTGTGAAAGTACTTTTAACATATACTAGGAGCAGTAGACAGACTATGGCTGTGAGGTCTGATTGGAGTTTGAGGAAACATCAAGTGTGGTTATGCAAAGGATGTCTTGCATGACAATTCTCAACCAAGTGGGTGAGTGTGAATAAACATGTCTACTTGCTTAAATCAATATATAACATAATATAATATAATAATAATATGCCCATGTACAAGGTAGCGTACATGTGAGGAGCAGGAATTTAGTTCTTAACAAAGTTACTCAGAGGTTACGTGAAGCCTGAAGACAGATTCTATTTTCCAGTGTTATTAAATGGGAAGATGAAAAGAAGGGCAACAGAATAGGAATATTGGGTTAACATTTTTAAGTTCAATTGGACTTTAACATACCTAAAGACTAGAGGCTCAGAAAGAGACAGGTGAAAAGGAAGAAATCATAGACTGAGAGCCATGAGGATGCAGAAGAGAATGGGATGTAGACGGTAAAAGAGATTAAACATGGATAAAAGCAGAAGTTTGCTTTTTATTGACATGAAGAGGAGTAGATAAGAATGAGGGAAGATGCAGATAAGCTTCTGACTGAAGGGAAACAGCAAAAATTATGAAATAAAAATAGATAGAAACAAACAACAAATTGTGGCCAAAAGATATCAATTAGAAGCACTAAAAATATCAATTTGTTAATTGAAGAAAAAGGTTACTCCAATTGGGGCATAAAGTAAAACTAGAAAGATAAACCCCAAAGTTTATTCAGAATGCAGTTAAGAAGAAATAGAAATAGATTTGAAAAAGATAAGAGAAACTACAATACATGTAAAGTTGAGAAAATAAGACCATAGGCATCTCAAAGAAATGTCAGAATACATTAAAGGAATGACTCTAAATAACATTGAAAAAAGTGATGCATGGAAATTTTCTAGAATTGAAGAAAATTATGAGCTCCAAATTGAAAAGTTCATACCAGAGGGGCATGGTGGTGCAGGCCTGTAATCACAGGAGGATCACGAGTTCAAAGCCAGCCTCAGCAACTTAGCAAGGCCTTAAGCAACTCAGTGAGACCTGTCTCTAATAAAATACAAAAATGGCTGGGGATGCGGCTCAGTGTTTAAGTGTTCCTGAATTCAACTCCTGGTACCCAAAACAAAACAAACAAACAAACAAACAAGACGGGGTGGGGGGGTGAGATGGGGGAGAGAGGGAGTTCACATCATTCTGAGTTAGAATAAAAAGCAAATTGTTATTGTGACAGAGGAGAAATGAAGAAGAAATATTTAAAATTATCAGAGAGAAGATAACTTTCCTATAATGGCAGATTGTATTAAGAGCTTGTGAATCTTCTGTCATTACTCTTGTCAAGGTAGATGGTTTGGAATTCCCTGGATTTTTGACTTTGACCTTGGCTATGTGATTAGTCTGTGCCAATAGAATATGGGCAGAGTTAACCATACATTAGCATCAGGTTTAAAGTCCTCTTGAATTTGAACTATTTCATGATGAGCATGCCACAGGTAGGCTGATTTCTTCAACTTGGTTTCCAGGAAAAGAATGTGAGAAAAATACCTGGACCCAACTAAATGCTGGATTAGCCTTGCCTACACCAGCTGAATTGAAGTCAATTTATACATCCTTGATTATGAAGTAAATTACTGTTGTTTAAGTCACTGGGATTTGGGGCTGGTATGTAACATGACTCAAGCAGAAACAGGTAAACCTACAA
Organism: Ictidomys tridecemlineatus; assembly: GCF_052094955.1. Lineage (NCBI taxonomy): Eukaryota > Metazoa > Chordata > Mammalia > Rodentia > Sciuridae > Ictidomys > Ictidomys tridecemlineatus. Next base: position 49,224,230 of record NC_135484.1, read on the forward strand.
AGAAACAATAATTCAATTAATAATTGTTCATTGGGAATAAAAAATAACAAATCATAAAAGGATTATCCTAATAGGTACAAGAGTGAACCAGAAGCAGTGGTGCACACCTGTAATCCAGTAACTGGGGTGGTTGAGGCAGGAGATAGTGAGTTCAAATCCAGCTCATCAATATAGTGAGGCTCTAAGCAACCCTGTGAGATCCAGTCTCTAAATTAAAAAAAAAAAAAAAAAGAGAGAACTGGGGATGTGGCTCAGTAGTTAAATGCCCCAGAACCCCCACCAAAAAAGTTCAAGAGTGAAACAATCAACTTAGTAGTTATACCTAGCTAAACTATCTTCAAAATTCTCTATATATTTACACACAGTTCATATGTAATGATATCCTCAAAACCATCACATAGTAAGAAAAAAAGGGGGGGAGGGGCAGAGGAACAGCTAAAATCCTATAAAATGGTAGGAATAAAGTCTAAATTTGTTAGTGATTTCAATTAGTATAAGTAGACTATACCTGCCTACCAAAGTATATTGAAATTTTAAAAACAAATAATAATACTGTTACCTGTTTCTGACAAGGGATAGACCTAAACAAAATAACTCAGAATTACTGAAAATGGAGAGGTATAAAAAGAAAGAGCATAAAATCCTAACCCATGTCCATTGGGTAGAACAACATTAACATCAGGACAAGATAACATTTAAAGAAAAATTAATAGAGATAGCAGGGGATAGTGAATGCATATAAGTATAAATACCTCATATCCAGATATAGAAATCATACACATTTTGCACATGAGAATCTAACTTCAAATTACCCAATACAGAATTTCAGGGAGAAATTGCCAAACAAAAATTATAGTAGTAAATTTTAGCACATTTCAGAAACTGATAGATTTAGTAAGTTTATAAAACATGTGAAAAATAAAATTAATAAATAAGACAAAAATATATACCATGTATGTAAAAAGTTGAAAAATTCAAAATAACAGATAATGTGTAGGGCATTTTCTTTGAACAAATTAATTGATTTTGAAATTAGCATATGAAATAGACAATTTTCTTACCCAATATTTTAAAAAGAGAACACAAAATTAAATAACTTATAGAGTAAAATTAAAATATATCTGTATAAATTAGGACATACTAAGAATTAAAATAAAAATAAGGTCTATGTAGTATCATTGAATGTAGTTATGGAACAAAGACTATGTTTTTTCTGAGCCCAGATCTTAGCAAAGGATATATAATTTTAAATTATCATATTAAAACACTAGGAAAATTGAAAATAACTTATTTAAGTATTCAATTTAAGAACTAAAAGGCAAGAAACAATGAGAGTAGAAATCACAGAAATAGAAATTTATGATAGAACCAATGGAAATGTTTAAAAAAAAACCTCAATCTTTAAAAAGAATAAAAAGACAAAGCTATTATAAGATTAACAGGAAAAAATTAAGAGATGTTATTATAGAGTGAAAACTTAAAAACAGCATAAGACATAGAAGAAGAATCAAGACAAACACATCAACAAATTGGTAAATTGCTATAAATTAACAAGTCTAGAAAAATAAAAATACCTGAAACCAAATGAGGGAAAAAAATTAAATCATTAGTCAAAAAAGAATTTCTTTCCAAATAAACTACTTTAGGTTTTTTTTTTTAGATATGAGTTTGATCAAACTTAAAAGGAGTAGACAATATCTTGTTAGTAAAATTTGCTCTTGAAAAAGCTCGAGCCACATTTTTTTTTATCCATTCGTCTATGGAGTATTACTCTGCATTAAGAAATGACAAAATCATAGAATTTGAAGGGAAATGGATGGCATTAGAGCAGATTATGCTAAGCGAAGCTAGCCAAGCCCTAAAAAACAAATGCCAAATGTCTTCTTTGATATAAGGAGAGTAATTAAGAACAGACTAGGGAAGAAGAGCACGAGAAGACCATCATTAAACATGGTTGAGAGGTGGGAGGGAAAGGGAGAGAGAAGGGAAATTGCATGGAAATGGAACGAGACCCTCAGGGTTATACAAAATTACATACAAGAGGAAGGGAGGGGAAAGGGAAAAATAATACAAGGGGGAGGAATGAATTACAGTAGTGGGGGTAGAGAGAGAAGAGGGGAGGGGAGGAGAGGGGAGGGGGGATAGTAGAGGATAGGAAAGGCAGCAGAATACAACAGACACTAGGATGGCAATATGTAAAGCAATGGAAGTGTAACTGATGTGATTCTGCAAGCTGTATACGGGGTAAAATGGGAGTTCATAACCCACTTGAATCAAAATGTGAAATATGATATATCAAGAACTATGTAATGGAGGGGTAAGACAAGATAATACAAATGGAAGAAATGATTTACAGTAGAAGGGGTAGAGAGAGAAAAGGGGAGGGGAGGGGAGGGGAGGAGGGATAATAGAGAATAGGACTGACAGCAGAATACATCAGACACTAGAAAGGCAATATGTCAATCAATGGAAGGGTAACTGATGTGATACAGCAATCTGTATACGGGGTAAAGTTGGGAGTTCATAACCCTCTTGAATCAAACTGTGAAATATGATGTATTAAGAACTGTGTAAGGTTTTGGACGACCAACAATAAAGAAAGAAAGAAAGAAAGGAAGGAAGGAAGGAAGGAAGGAAGGAAGGAAGGAAGGAAGGAAGGAAGGAAGGAAGGAAGGAAGGAAGGAAGGAAGAAAGAGCAAAAGAGGGAATGCTACTGAATTCAGTTTACCAGCTGTAGGAGTCTCACCCTGCGCTTTGGAGCGCGATGGTTCAGGAGAATCCAAGCTTGGTCTCCGAAGGAGCGTGCATGCAGGACCACTTAATAACATAGGTCACAACGCACACTGCAGGCCTGAAGGTAGGTGATGAATGACTGAAGCAGGTTGGGTGGGGATCCAACAACCAAATAGGCATTCTAGAGACTGAGGCAAATTGGGGGACACACATAAACACACTGTTTGAATTTGCAAGAATATACACTTTATTTTGTCTGAGTGGCCAGTGTTTTAAAAGAGAATCTGGAAATCTCTATTTCTATGTGTAGTCTACTGACAAATGCTGGTGACATATTTGATTTTTGTTTTTTAACTTGTAGGCCAACAGTCCGGGTCTATAGGCTGGATTTATTCAGAGGAGCAGATATGATTTGGGGAGACTAGCTTTCCAACACTGCCATGAGAGAAGGGCAGTAGGAATGTTTGGGGATAAAACAGACCCTCTGTCCCTGACCTCTCAGTGCTCAAAGGACCAGAGCTTCCTCTCATGACCAGAGCCCGGTTTCTGACAGAGAGCTGAGGATGCTGACATTGTTCAGCTCTTGCACTTGGCCTACTCATCATTCTCCTCTGAGCTATGTCATTGTCTTGTGGGCCCCAATCCTTTTGCTCTCAATTTAGCCATTTCCTCTCAAATATGTCCATCATCGTTTTAAGTTCAATCCTAAAAATTATCACCAAGTACTCATAGAGTCTGTTCTGCCTTACTTCTAAAAATGTCTGATGGAATGGGATTTTTCTTTTCCTTTGGAGCAAGTATGACACCATAAATTTATTTTTATCAATTTTAGGGTAAAACTAAGGTCCTGAAAACTTCTTCCCTTAAATAAATATTATCTTTTTAAAGAACACATAAGATAAACAGTCTTTGCTAATTATCCGTCATTAAGAAAACCTGGCAATATTCAATGCTGTGATGTCAGCAAAGTATACAAAACCAAATTTTTTTTGATATTCAGTGACTATTGACCCATTACTCTTCTATGAACCATGTTGTAGTTTTATCTTAAACTTTTGGTAAATTGTTATACCTTTCATTTCTGTTCTTCCTAATACATCTGTAGTATTGACACATAATGTTTCTCCCCACCTTTAGAGTTGTGTTTTTAAGACAATATTGAGATCACAATCAGAAAAAAAAATCAGATATTTTCTTTAAAACTACAAGGATTCTTCAGAACTGGCTTTATATCCTGCCAAGATATGTCAGCCTGAGACACGGAAGGAAGTCAGATTGCTTTTAAGGCAATACCCTTGTTGTAGTCTTCTTAGTCAGATTATGTCTACACACAGAAGAAGAGGACTGAGGCAATTACCTTAATATTTCAAGCTTTACACCTGCTTTTGGCTGATATAGTGTGATAACTGAGACCAAGGTGGCATTTAAAGGCCTCAGTTTTCTAGTTCCTTTTCTCATTTCTGCAATTGACTTTGCTCATGGTGACACACTCAGTATCAGGAAACAGGATGGAAAGTACAGTTCTTATTTTAGGCATATTGAGGGAAATTTAGGGGATTCTTACAGAGGGTATATGTGTTTTTTAAAAAACTATAAAAGGCAACTCCTTAAAATGTTGTGATATTTGTCCAACACTTCTTTTCAAGGTTAATATTGCCTCCATGGTGAAGTCATTCTGCCTGTAGTTTAAGACCTACATGAACCATGAACATGAGTGTGTAGAAATTAACTTGAACAAGTATAGTTTCTATCTTATTTATCAAGCATTCACAACCCAAACAGGGCTATTTTTGATGATTACAATCAACTGCCTTCATGCCTGAGTCTAAGCTTCCTAAATCAGAAAGTGCCAGAAATTACACTTTGAACCTCCAAATAGTGTGAGTTGAACAGAAGTGTATTTTTGGATACCAAATGTGCTCTCATATCCTTCCAACTCTGTAAAAAATCAAACAAGCAGGAATTTCATTATCTGGATGTCCAGCCTTTATCCCTCACAAGTGACCCTGTCTTCCTGTGACCCCGTTCCACTGCACCAGACAGAGCCATCACTGTCTCTCAGTGTTCATTTCCATCGCGCCTGCCCCTCATCTTCTCCTGCTCTCCCTCCCCTCCCAGCAGCAAAATGCTTCAACAGAAGGGAGAGAAAACTCAAAAAGAATCCCCCTTTACTAACTAGAACTAAGATGAATTGTGTCAGAGTTCAGAGCTCCGTTGTTGCTTTGGCATGAAATCACGGCCCTTGGTTTCTGCCAACGCGGGTGTCAGCTGGTGAATTATAACACTGGCAGACAGGACTGAGATAAGCAAAAAATACAATGACAGCTGCTACACAGAACTATTCTTTCTGGCCTAGTGAATACAAAAATACATTGTGTAAATAAAGACAGACAGCTTCATTATGCAATTGTCTGCTACTGTGTCACTGCTAAAGAACATGTATTGATTTTGGAAAATGGATCCAGACTCTTCAAACTAATATGGTCTTCCTCTTGGGAAGCATAGGGCATTAAAGAAAGTAATAATCTAATCTACTTCCTAACATTAGAGCTGAACCTGTATGTAAATATAGTATAGCATCTCACTACATTAGACAATCAAAAACATAGGTTTTTACAAAAGCCTATCTTGCATTCAAGTCCACGGGTGGTTGTTTTCAGTGTAAAATTCTAGCACTTTGCTGGGGTTTTCATGAATCATACATAAGTGCTGTATCAATCTGCTCAGGCTGCCATAATAAAACACTGTAGACTGGGTGGCTTAAACAACAGAAATTTGTTTTCTCACTGTTCTCTTGTCTTGATGTCCCATATCAAGTTCTGACAGAGTCAATTTCTTGTAAGGCTCTCTTCCTGGGTTGTAGACAGCAGCCTTCTTGCTATGTGCTTACATGGAAAACATGGTGATGGTGAGCTCTCTGGGGTGTCTTCTCTTACCCATTTATTTATTTATCCTCCTGCCTTAGCCTCCTAAACAGCTGCAAGTGCAGCTAACCTGTAGAGTGTGTTGTTAAAGGACACAGATCCCATTGGACCAAGGCCCCACACTTATGACCTCATTTAACCTTAGTCACTCCTTTAAAAGCTCCCTTACCAACAGCCAAACAGAGGCTTGGAGTTTCAACGTATGAATTTGGGGGAGGCACACATCGTTTTCAGTGCAAATCAGTGTCTTGGGCCAATTTGATATTTGCTGTTAATCAATTGCTTAGCAAACTTAACCATTTATCCTTAGGTTAGTGATTACTAACATGTAAATGTTGCTTTCAGTAAGATATTTGGTGACTGTCTTTTCTCATTCAGTGACACAATATAGGAATCAAACAAGAAGCACAAGAATTCTTCAGTCTAGCAGTCTTCAAAGCATGGTCCATGGGCCCTGCCCTTGTGAGTCCCTCAATTCGATTTGGTAAGATCAAAATAACAATAAGTTGCTATTTGTGTTTTTTACTGTGTTAATATTCATTCTGAAAATATTGCAACTTTAACAAAAATTAAAGCCATGGCATCAGCATGCTCTAGTAGTCATTGTATTACCACCATACATTCTCAGGTCACACATACCTACAGAGTTCACGCACACACACACACACACACACACATACACACACATAAATATATGCCAATCTCACTGAAAATTGTCCTTGGTGAAAAGGTAAGCATATTACTTTCATCAGATGTATTCCCTTGATTTCACATCTTTTTAATATTTTGTATGTCAAAATGGAAAGTACTATGTACATCAAGTACTTGCTTCATACTGAAGTAAGAGGGGTAATGATTGAGATGTAAGCTGAACTGGCCACTTTTTGTCATGAAGCAGCATTTGTCTTTGAAAGAATAACTGGCAAGTTATAGTTATTCAAACTTGAATATTTTCTAGACATTTTCTTGAAAATGAATACAGTGACTATGTCATTGCAAGGAAAATAAGTTACAGAATTTGTTTCCAATGATATAATTTGAGCTTTCAAGTGAAATTTTGAATTTTGGAAACTTATAACTATCCTTGTAGCTTGAAAGTACTTAAAAGACTTCATTTATGTTAAAACATGTGACATTTTTAATCTTGTGTGATGAGTTGTGTCCACAATGAGAAACTATAATCTAGTGAACCAATATTTCCCATATGATCAGTGCTTGCTATAGAACCATTCATGAGTATAAGTCAATCAATGTACAGTCTAGAAGAATAGATTTGAAATGAACAGCATGCAAGAAAATCCATTGAGAGGGTTTCAAATTCCACTGGAACTTTTGACATCATATCAAAGATATTTGCAGTTTTTTGAAAAGGCTATTGGACTATTCCTTCTGTAGCTATCTACCTATCAGTGTGAAGCTGGAGTTTCTTCACATACTTTACCCCAAATAATCTGTTTCAACAGACTGAGCAGAAGCTTCTCTGAGAAATCAGCTGACTTCTATGAAGTCGGACATTTGAAAGATTTGGAAAATATGTAAAATAATGCCATTCTAGGAATTTTTTTTGTAAAAGTTATTTTTTGTAAAAAAAATGTGTTATGTAGATTAGCATGTAAATTTTTGAAAATTAAGTAATAGATGCTATTTTTTTACATGGTCAGTTTCATGATAAATCTGAAGATAGTTCACTTAAACAAAAGCTCTTGGGGTCCTTAACAGTTTTATGTATTTACAGGATTCTGCAACCAAAACAGTGTAAGATTTACTGCTTCAGTGGGAAGATTAAGACCATTTAGCAAACGGAAATATTTTTTTTCTTTTAATATAGCTCAAATTGCTAGGTATATTGTGATAACTCAAACCATAATTAACATCATTTATAAAATAAAGATAATAAAGTGTACCAAAGGTAGTTTTTGTAAGGATTTAGTCAATGACACCATTAATATGAAAACATGCTAAACAAATCTAAGTTGCTATTTTAATATTTGTCTCTTGCAGAGATTTGCAAAACTTGAAAGACACTGAAAGCTTATGGAATTTTCCAGTTCTTCTTTTTTACTTTTTCCCACCCCTCTCTCAGTCCTGCATCCTGATAACCAACAACAGTAACACAAGCATGATATATCTTTACCCTGTTCTTCAAGGCTCTCTGCAATACAACCCCAAATTCTCTGTTTCAGGATACCTTTCATAAATGCTGTGTGTGACCAGGACTCAGAGATACTCTGGCCAAAAACACTTTTTGTGCAGACCTTGTCTTGCTCTGGTGGCTCCTACTGCCCTTGTTGCCTGAGATTTTCCACAAAAATCCCCCATCTTCAAGGGCTTTAGGAAGCTCTTCCTAAAACACCTCTCCTGTCCTGAATTTGAAAATTATTTTCTTTTTTGCTCTGCATATTAATGTAGCCTCTTTATATTTGTTTCCACTAGTACACTTGCCTTTACATTATTTGTACTCTCACTTCCTCAGAAAAGGAATTTTGTTCTACTTAAATTTTGCATTCTCTGCAGAAAATACTGTTCACAGCAGGTATTTAATAGTTTGCACTGAATAGAATTAGACTAGTAGAGATCCTAAAGCCTTTTTAGGATAGGGCGATACCTTTGCTTATAAAGACACAGAGATATATGAGGTTCAAATTCCTTTGAAGTCTGAAAACAATCCTTTTAACAGTATTTTAGGGGGAACTTCAAAAGACAATTCCACATTTACGATTTTCCTGTTAAAGTAGGTAAATTTTGCTTTCCTCTCTCATCTCCCACATCACTTCCTGTCATTGCTGATACAAATGTCATGCAGATTTGTCCGGACTTATGCTTCCAGAAACCGATTCAGTGAGTCAATTCAATAAGTTCAAGTGAAAAAAAAATCATTGAAACAGTTTGTAGTTCATTTCAGAAACTTAATTTGGCTTTTGTGTTCTGGTTTTATTTTTTAGAAATTTGGTTTCATTTGCAACAATTATGGAATTATTTTCTTTGTTTCTTTCTTTCTTTCTTTCTTTCTTTGTGTGTGTGTGTGTGTGTGTGTGTGTGTGTGTGAGTGTGTGTGTGTATGTTTTTTTTTTCCCCCAGAAAGATCTTGAGCCTTTAATTTGTGACTGCCAGTTAGAGGAGGTGGTGATGTGAATTCCTTTTCCTTCCTGCTAAAATTGCAAGATCAGTGTGGAGATGTACTCAACAATGGGACTTTCTGTATTCATGGAGATAATTCATATCTGCACTGTCCAGCACAATAGCCACTGGCCACAAATGGACTTGGAACACATGAAATATGGCTAGTGCAACAGAGAAACTTGAACATTTTCAGTTGAAGCTAAGTTGAAATTTAAATAACATGTGGCTAGTAAGCACTGCATTTGATGTGCAAGTGTATATAGACCGTAAGTCAAGTTTTCTTGCCTTTTTGGTACAATCTACCCACAAAATGGCAAATTTAGGGACATAATCTGAAAATAACCAAAATTACTCTTTTTTCTTTAAAAAGTTTAAAATATGAAATATATTTTATGTTTAAACTAAAAGAATAAGAAACATTTTTGGTGAGAGATAACTAGATAGAAGATTCTGAAGATTCTTTTTTTTATTTTTATTTTTTTTAATTCTAATCAGTTATATATGACAGCAGAATGAAATTCAGTTCATATTACACAAATAGAGCACAATTTTTCATGTCTCTGGTTGAACACAAAGTAGAGTCACACCACTGGTGTTTTCATACTTGTGCTTACAGTAATGATGTACATCTCATTCCACCATCTTTCTTACCCTCATTCCCTCCCTATTCCTCCCTCCCAAGACTCTGAAGATTCTGAGGTGTTAACTAATTAAACTTTTACCTGTGTATGTGTCTGCTCATTACCACTTCTACTCTTGCCCTTTTATATTCTGGTCATTCATTCACTGCTCATTGTTCTTTAAGTTCTTTCATTTTTTTTTCCTTCCTCACCATCTAAAAAAGAATACAATGAGTGTTTCCTAAATTAATTCTGGAATTTTATAGGAATAAATTTAATTCACCATATTGCCTTTGTAATGTCCTAAAATATTATCCCTAGGGATGTGAGTCAATTAATTTTTTAAAATAAAGTCAAGGAGAGTTATGGGTATGAATTTATTCAAAAGCAAAAACAAGACATACCTGAGCAGTAGCATTTCTATTAATTGAGAAAGAGAAAGAAGAAAATGCTGTTTTGTGCTTTAAGAGAAGTTTAAATACATATTGACATCTGCAACTTTTCCCCTGATCTCCTCATCCTTTTAAGTGAATGGTGTATGAAATTGTAAAGTTTAAGATGTTGATAATTGGAAAATATGCTTCAGAAAGGTCATTGGGTTCCATAAAGAAAAGTTTATAGTATTCACTCCTTAGTAATATTTACGCTGTGAATAATATTGATTCAACTACATCAGTGAAAGCAGGTGATAAGCCTAATGATTGCTTCAGCAATCAGATCCACCGAGTTGCTTAAAGACTGATATGTTCTTAAAGACCACCATAAAGGGCAGAAAGCAGTAAATTGGAATTATTGCACACAACCGCAGCTACTCGTACCATATAAATAAAGAAACAATTTATGCTACTTATATCTGAGAGTATTTTTTCTCAAACCTTTCAACACTTGAAAAATCTTTAAGCTGCAATCAACTATGACGTTACCATAATTTCAGTAGAATTAAAAAAAATGAAAAGGAAATTTGAAGTGAAAATCATTATTTAAAAAAAGTATCATTTCTTAAATTCACAATCCCAGAACATTATGAAATCAGTCTGGAGGGTCTCAATAGCAGTAAGCATTTCTTCAAACAGAGAAGGATAAGGTAAACCAGAGCTCATTTATGTAATAAGGGTAAATATTATTTTGTACAATTTTGCTTCATTTAGAGAAATATATTTTTCTTGGTTTATTGGTTATATTGTATTATGTTATTCTATTGTGAGTTACCTTGCCAAACATAATTCTAAGTAAACATCCAGTTGATTTAGTGCTAGTTCAACACAGGGCTCAACACACTAGAGAACATGTTGTTATCTTATGGTAATGAACAAAGTGTTTTAACATATTCATGGAAATTTTTTTGTTGATATTTTGCATTAAAATGATAATGAAATTATTGGAATTTATTTTATTGAAGATAAAATAAATATGGGGGATATGAGTCCATGTCAATTGATTTTTTGTAGTTCACTGGAGCAAGGTACTTTGTGGCTATTTTCAGTCTTGAAACATATGACATTTAGTTCTGAGAAATTTATTTAAAATACATCTTTGGTAATCTTTTCCCCTCTGTTTCTTTTGTCCTCCTTTCTGAAACTTCTTTTATTTGGATGTACCCCTAGTGGACTAGTCATATAATTTCTCATCTTATATTTTTTACTCTTGTCTGTTGGTTTTCTGCTCTACCTTCTGGAAGATTTTCTCATCTATATCTTCTAATGGGATATTTTATTTCACCTATTATACTTTTAATATCCAACAGCACCTAATTTTTTCTGCATGTTCTCTTTTCATAGCATCTGGTTTCATGGTTTTGATGTATTACCATTTTAAAAGTGTGTCATTTTATAGATCTTCCATCTTCTTGCCTGGGCTGTGGTCTTTTGTGTTTGTTTTGGACAAATGTTTACAATAAATGCTGTTGTGATCTGTCTGTGACTACTCAGAACTCTTGGCCTGTGTCTAAGTAAAGATTGCTTTTGAAAGCCCAACGGAAGCCAAGCTATGAGACCCAGCTGTTGACGGTGACTTCCTGCAGAAGAGCGTCCTGGGCTTTGTCTTGGTGGAATTACTATCAGTGTCTTGAGACCTTCTGCTTTCCTGATCCATCCCTAAGTTGATCTACAATTTAATTTAAATTCTAGAATATTTGATATTCCTGATCCTTCATACAAATTTTATATACAATTTAGAATTGCTTTGCTAATTTCTAGAGAAAGAAACCCTAGATGAATTTTCCTTATAATTTTCAATTCTTAACACAACATCCACCCCATTTATTTAAAGTCTTCTTGTTTTGAATAATGGTTTATCATTTAACCAGTAGATATCTGATACATCTTTCATTATATTTATTCCTAGCTATTTGATGTTATTTGATTGGCTTTAGAACATGATGTGTTTTTTAAAATTAGAATTACTTGTTGCAAGTATACTGACCTTTATTCAATTAACTTTGTAAATTAACTTTTGAATTATTTTATCAGTGTATTATTCTTTTGGAACTTTTCTGTATGTAGTTGTGTTGTTTGCCAATAAACATAGTTTCCACTCTTCCCTTGCAACCCATAGGTACCTTTCATTTCTTTGTTTGATACATTGCACTGGCTTGTTCCATATAGAGTGGGACTAGCAGTCATCTTTATCTCATTCTACTCTCAAGAGAAATTCATTCTATATTTCAACAATAAGTATAATGTTCATATTTCTTTCCTTTAAATATCCTTCAATAGATTAAAGGTGCTACTCTCTGCTCCTTATTTAAGATGAGATTTTTAAAAATTATTAGCTCCAATGATTATCATATGGTATTCTATACTGTCCTTTTACTGTGGTGAATTAAACTGATTGATTTTGAAATTCCAGATCAAATGTGCATCCTTGAAATGAATTCATTTTGGTGATGATGATTTGTTATCTCTACATATTACTGTACTTTGCCTATATTTTGTTTATGATTTCATAGGATATTTATGAAAGTAATAGAACTGGAATTTTCTATTCTTTTAATATCTTTATCAGATGTTAGCATCAAGATTTTCTGGTCTCCCAAAATAGTATTTCTTTTTTCAGGTGCCTTAAAAATTTTGTGTGAAATGAGTTTTATGTCTTCCTTCCTTAAATGTTCGATAGAAATAAACAGTGTATAGATCTGGGCATTGTTTTATTAGAAAGTAATTAATTATAGATTTTCAAAAATTGATATAGCACAATGCAGATATTTTATTCCTTCTTGTACAACTATTGTTTATTTCTGTTATTCTGTGAGTTTGTCCATCTTACCTGTTTTTCAATTATAGTGGGCTAAATTTGTTTATAATATGCTCTTACTGACTATGTAATGATATCAGGATCTGTGGCAATATTATCTTTGGTATTCCTGACATGGGAAATTTGTGTTTTTATCCCTTTTTTCTTTATTAATCTCATCAAGGGTGTATCAATTTTAAAAGTTGTTTCAAAGAAATACTTGCTTCTCACCCCCAAAACTATGTTTTATTCTTTTATTAATTTCTGCTCTTATTTTTATTTCCCTAGGTATAGTACTCTTAGATTTATCTTATTTTTATAATTTCTTGATATTGAGACTTAGATTATTGATATTTATACATTCAACTCTAAAGCTTTCCTTTAAGCAGGGCTTAAGCTTCATTCTACAAATTTGATGTCATAATTTTATAAGCATTTTGTTCAAAATAATTTCTCATTTTTATTGTGACTTTTTTCTCTTCCTCAGTTATTTAGACATTTTAAAGAAATTCCTAGCATATACAGGCATTCTTATTCTTTTTTGTTCTTTATCTCTAGCTTAGTTTTCCTGTGGCTAATGAAATATTCTGGTCAAGATCCATTCTCAGAACAAGAACTCCCAGATTCAACTACTTTGAGGCAAAGTTAACCAACAGTTGATGCCCGGGATCAATGAAAAAAACTTTTAAGAAAAATTTCCAAAATCATTTAAATAAAACTTTTACAGATTACATTTTATTATATTTTCATCATATTTTAATTTTAAAAACACATATTCCAGTTACTGTATTTTCCAGGCAGTGTTCAGCTCACATCTGACATCACAAATATGATTTACTATGATAAGTTTAAAAATTACTTAAATCAGCCATATGCCATTTGAACCTTTGTTTTTTAAAATTTTCTTTCTTAATGTAAGTAAAATTGTAAGATTATTTTTTATAGGAGCTATGTTTCAGTTTTATGTGTTATTGAAAAATTTTATTCTGTTTGACATTAGGACTTGATCTGCTCAAAGATTTTACAATATCTCACATAATTATAAGTGAGTTGGTTCTACTTTTTGATTCTAGGCATGCAGAGTGCTCATAAAGTCTAAAAATAATAGCAAATAAAAATATTAAAAACTACAAAGCAGTATATATGGACTGTTATTCTTTGTTATTATATTTTGGACGGGAATGGAAGTCTGTAGCTTCCTGCCTTGAAATGATGGTAGTTTCCTTGGTTCATCTTTAAAGAGCCCTCTGTCTCTCCAGCCAAAAGTAAACAAAGCTTAGGGTCTAAAGCTGATTTCTCTGCCCATGGGCTTCATAAACCATGACACTGAGCATTTTTAGGAATATGTGCCATCCTAAATCAATCAACAAAGTTTATGATATCTACTTTCTGTGAGAAAATGGAAAGAACTTTGTGAGATTGAAGTTTTAAATATTTAGATAAGATCCTGTATTTTGGAAAATTTATAAAGAAGCATAAGATTGTAATTAAATTAACAGAAAGAGAAAAATGGTTGCCAAAGGTAGCAATATGTCTTAAATTATGAATAATAAAGTATGGAAATTTTTTCAAATTCATAATAAGGTGATAGAGAAAAGAAGAAATTCATAAGCTAAGTGTAAATTTCAAATGTTATAATTATGATGTATTTTAAATTTTAAAATAAAGTGAAAAAGCTCCTATATTATTAACACATCTTTCAGAAAAGACAAAAAATAGGAGACTGCATTATATAATCTTCAACATACAATTTTGGATATTTATTATGGGCAAAAAAATGGAATAAGTTTTAAATGTGAATGACTTGCTTTGATTTGAAAATGCACAATTAGCAAATATAGAATTTATTAAATTACAAAATTGAGATTAAAAAGAATATAAAATTATTGCTATATATTTATAAAAGAGCTTATATTTTTATTTTCTATTCTTTTTTCTTATGTTTCTACTAATAGTCTCTTTTAACATTTTATGGATATGTACAAGAGTCTAAATTAGCCTCATTTAAAATACTATCCTTTTAGAACATTTACAGGAAGTATGTTATGAAATAAACTTTCACATAAATATTTGCAGTGAATGAACATTCTTCTCAAAGTACTAGTAATTGTTGGGCAGTCATAATGTGTGAGTAATGGTTAGGATAGAACTTTTGCACCATAAAGGAAATAACAGTGGCTATCTGGGCTTGTAATCTCAAACAATGTTTATAATTTAACATAATCGGGTTTTTAAGTGTGTTAATATGGTATACCAAGAGTCTTACATGCAGAGTCTGATTTGTTAAAAAAAAAATGATACTTGTTTTTTTTAGTTATACATGGCAGTAAAATCTATTTTGATATATTCACACAAACATGAAATATATTTTATTCTAATTAGGACCTCAGCCTTGTGAATGTACACAATGTTGAGACTCACGGTGGTGTATTCATATAAGTACATAAGAAAGTTATGCCAGATTCATTCTACCATCTTTTCTATTCCCATCCCTCATCCCTTACCTTCCTTCCTCTTTATTTAATCCACTGAATTTCTGTTCTCACCCTAGCCCCTTGTTGTGGGTTGGCATCCATATATCAGAGTTAACATTTGACTTTGTTTTTTTGGGATTGGCTTGTTTCACTTAGCATGATAGTATCCAGATCCATCCATTAACAGCGAATGCCATAAAGTCATTACTCTTGATGGCTGAGTAACATTCCATTGGATATATATACCACAATTTCTTTATCCATTCCTGTGTTGATAAGCATCCAAGTTGGTTCAATAGCTTAGCTACTATGAATTGTGCTGCAATAAGCACTGATGATGCTGCATCCCTGTAGAATGCCTGTTGAGAGCCACAGCCAAAGGGGCCCCAGCAAACTTCCAGCTGCCAGCAAGCTTCAGACTGCCCCAGCAACATCTAGCTGATTGGCTCCTCTGCGGTGATGTTCATTGGGCTGTTTCCCTGCCCTTCAGACTGCCAGCTGATGATTGGCTCACAGCTGCCCCAGCAACATCTAGCTGATTGGCTCCTCCACGGAGCTGCTCATTGGGTGACTTCTTTGGCTCTGCCCACGCAACCCAGCCAATCGGCCTCAAGAGGAGGAGGATTGTGGGAGGAAAAGGCTGGTGTGGGGGAGAGAGGCTTGTGGAAGCCGGTGGTGGCAGTTGGGCTCTGAGGGTTTTTCCCTGGAGCTGTTTTGTTTGGCGTTTGTAGTTCTAAAAATAAAGTTAGTTTCTTTTTGACAAGTGGGTCCTGATTTGTGCCAAGCCAGACTTCGGCATTTGGTGGCTCGCACGGGGAGCAACTGAGGGTAAGTAAACTGCTCGCCCCTGAGGGCAGGGCGAGAGGATGGGGAGCCATTCTAAGATTCCTCTTTTGTTTTGCTTCATTTTTGTTTTAACTTGCCTGTCCCTGGAGATGAGTGAGAGGGAAGAAAAACCACTCACATCTGAGGAAAAACTATTTGCGTTTGAGGAACAGATAGGGAGAAAGGACGGATGCATATGTCAGGAGGATAGAAAGGCTGTTATAATGATTTTGTGTGGTTCCCTTTTTACTGGATTCTGTCTCGGTTTTGTTTGGCGTCATCTTGTTGGGTTGTATTATAGTAGAAATACGGGATCAGCAATTAGTAAAAAACAAACCGAAAGAGTGTTAAGTAAATTGTTAGAGGAAGGAAGCTTCCCAGTAAAACCAAGAGCAGTCAGGGCATACGTTGATGTAATACAAGAATATAGCCCATGGCTTTTTAAGAAGGAGTTGTTAGATATATCACAATGGAACCATCATGGTGAAGATTTAAAAAGAATAGAAAAGAACAACCCAGGGACTCTGCCAGTTGGCACATTGTCATTGTGGACCTTGGTATCTAGTTTGCTTAGTCCAAAGCCTTCAGTTCAGACAGAGGTAGAGGAAGAAGAAGACATATTGATTCAAGTAGAAGAGGAAGTCTCTCAAGTTAGTCAGACAGAGGAAAAGATTCAAGTAAAAGCTCGAGCTAGTCAGAAAGAGGAAAAGATTCAAGTAAAAGAGAAGGTCTTTCGAGATAGTGAGACAGAGGAAGGAAGTTTAGAGCAGAAAAATCTATCAGGGGAAAAGTTAAAACAGGTGACTGCTAATAAGACCCTTTTGTTAGAGAGCGTAAGTGTCCAACCAACAGCACCGCCTCTACAGGAGACTGCTACTAACAGCATTCTATCACCAGAGGGCGTAAGTGTTCAACCAACAGCGCCACCTCTACAGGAGACTGCTACTAACAGCACTCTATCACCAGAGGGCATAAGTGTCCAATCAACAGCACCACCTCCATATGCTAAGAGACTCCCAACCCCCGCAGTTGATAGTTTGGATCCTGAGACAGGATCTCAAGTATGCCCTGTATTTGAGGTAGGAGGGCAGCGAACTTACCAGGGTTTAAATTTCAAATCAGTGAAGGAGCTAAAAGAGGCTGTAGCAACCTATGGTCCTCAAGCACCCTTCACTGTAAGCTTGGTCGAATCCATTACCAACTTAAGCATGACGCCAGCAGATTGGGCTAGTTTGTGTAAAGCTGTGCTAAATGGAGGACAATACCTGTTATGGAAGGTTGCCAATGAGGAATTTTGCAAGGAGACGGCTAGTCGAAATGCAGCAGCTGGTTATCCTCAGAGAAATCTAGATATGTTGTTAGGAAAGGGACCTTATGAGGATCGGCAGCAACAACTTGCATATGATCCTGGTGTATATTTACAAATTGCTGTAGATGCAGTTAGGGCATGGAAGTCTTTACAAGAACCTGGAGGTTTACAAGGTCAATTATCTAAGATAATACAAGGAGCTAATGAACCTTACGCTGAATTTGTAGATAGGCTTATTCAAACAGCTACCAGAGTTTTTGGGAATACAGAACAAGCAATGCCATTTATAAAACAACTGGCTTATGACCAAGCGAATCGTTGGTGTAGAGATATCATTAGACCATGGAAACATGAAGATTTAAACACATATATTAAATTATGTAGAGACATTAATGAACAAGGGCAAATTGTGGCAGCTGCAGTAAAACAAGCTTTAGATGCCAGAGACATTAATGAACAAGGGCAAATTGTGGCAGCTGCAGTAAAACAGGCTTTAGATGCCAGAGACATTAATGAACAAGGGCAAATTGTGGCAGCTGCAGTAAAACAGGTTTTAGATGCCAGAGACATTAATGAACAAGGGCAAATTGTGGCAGCTGCAGTAAAACAGGCTTTAGATGCCAGGCCAAGAACATGCTACAATTGTCAACAAACAGGACATTTTAAAAGGAATTGCCCCATAGGAGGAGGGTTTAACAAAACTAGGTATCAAACAAGTAGAATACCGGGTATTTGCCCACGATGCCGTAGAGGGAGACATTGGGCTAATGAATGCCGTTCTCAAACCACCATAGAGGGTACTCCATTATATTGGGCTAATGAATACCGTCCTCAAACCACCATAGAGGGTACTCCATTATCAAAAAACGAACAAGGACAAGGTGTTTATCCACAATATCGTGGACAAAGGCATCGGGCTCCGTTGCCAAAAAATGGACAGGGGGCCCCAATGCTCCGGGGCCCCAAACCACAAATATACGGAGCACTGGAGGAACCCAGCAACCCCAGCAACCCCATCAGGGTAGTGCCCAGCACATCAGATCCCTCATCAGACAAACCAGAGGGAGCGCAGGGTTGGACATCTGCGCCTCCACCAAATCAGTACTAACTCCAGAGATGGGAGTTCAAATCATTCCCACAGGGGTAAAAGGACCTCTTCCCAAAGGAACAGTAGGCTTATTATTGGGACGCAGCTCTTCTACTCTAAAAGGACTTTTGATAAGTCCTGGGGTAATTGATTCCAATTATGAAGGTGAAATAAAAATTATAGCCAGTTCTCCAAAGGGTATATCAGTAATTTCACCAGGAGATAGAATAGCACAGTTACTAATAATACCAAGCCTACATGATAAATTTTCCAGTCATGTTGTAGAAAGAGGTTCCAAGGGATTAGGCTCCACAGGTGTAGATTGGGCTATGCTTTCTTTAAATTTAGATTCTCGCCCCATGCTAAAACTAAATATTCAAGGACATGAATTTAATGGGCTACTGGATACAGGTGCAGATCTTAGCATCATCTCTCGTCAAGAATGGCCAAAACATTGGCCATTACAACAAGCCACTCAATCGCTTCGAGGCCTAGGAGTGGCGACTAATCCCGATAGAAGTGCAATGCTATTAGATTGGAAGGATCCTGAAGGATGTGAAGGAACTATACAGCCATATGTATTGGATCATCTTCCCGTAAATTTATGGGGACGAGATGTCTTAGATCAATTAGGTTTGACATTAACAAATAATATCAATCAAAATGCACCCACTATTATGGCTAGACAAGGTTTTAGGAAAGGAAAAAGATTAGAAAGACAAGAACAATGTATAGCAGCACCAATACAAATAGATCAAGGAACAGACAGACATGGGTTGGATTTTCACAAAGGGCCACTGAGACAATAAAAATTACATGGAAATCAGAAAGACCAGTATGGGTTCCTCAGTGGCCCTTGACTAAAGAAAAGACACAAGTAGCCCATGATCTGGTCAAACAACAATTAGCGGAAGGACATATACAACCTTCTGTATCTCCCCATAATACTCCCATTTTTGTCATCAAAAAGAAATCTGGTAAATGGAGATTACTGCAAGATTTAAGAGCCATTAACAATGAAATGGTCATTATGGGACCTGCTCAATCGGGGATTCCTCAATTGTCTGCTTTGCCAAAAACTTGGTATGTTTTAGTTATAGATATTAAAGATTGTTTTTTTTCAATTCCAATTCATCCTGAGGATAGTCCACGTTTTGCATTTACTATCCCTGCACTAAATCATGAAGGTCCTGATCAGAGATATGAATGGAAAGTACTCCCTCAAGGGATGGCTAACAGCCCAACTATGTGTCAAATTTATGTTAACAAAGTAATCCAGCCACTTAGAAATCAAAATCCTGAACTACAAATATTTCACTATATGGATGATGTGTTATTGGCACACAAAGCTAAAAACACATTGCTAGAATGTTATGCCACACTTACAAACTTATTAAAAAATTATAATCTAGAGATAGCAATAGATAAAGTGCAATTAAATTTTCCAATTAATTATTTAGGAGTTCTATTATCCTCAACCATGGTCCGTCCACCAAAAATTCAAATACGAGTAGATCAACTCAAATCACTTAATGACTTTCAAAAGTTATTAGGAGACATAAATTGGATAAGGCCTTATCTAGGTATTCCAACAGGAGAATTGGGACCTTTATTTGATATCCTAAAAGGTCCATCAGATCCAAATTCACCCCGAATGTTAACGCCTGAAGCAAGAAAGGCATTAAAAATCATTGAAACATATATGGAAAATATGCATTTGGATAGAATTGATATAAGTTTGCCTTTATTATTTATTGTATTACCAACAAAAAATATTCCTACAGGAGTATTTTGGCAAGAAGGTCCATTATTATGGATACATTTATCTTATTCTCCTAACACTATTCTTACTAGATATCCTGAGGCTGTAGGACAATTAATACTCAAAGGAATAAAAACAGCAAAGGCAGTGTTTGGAATTTCTCCCCATAAAATTATTACTCCATATACTATGAATCAAATTGATGAATTAGCTAATGAGTTAAATACTTGGGCAATAATAATGTGCAAATCTAATGTTTCATTTGATAACCACTTACCATCTAATCCTTTATTGTCTTTTTGGTCATTGCATCCTGTAATTTTTCCAAAAATGACAAGAAAAACACCTATCATGAATGCTCCAAATATATTCACTGATGGGTCAAATAATGGTACAGCAGCAATAGTTACACCTGATCAAACTTTTACATTTTTAGTACCCAAACAATCAGCTCAAAAGGTAGAGCTTAATGCAGTATTACAAACTTTTGTGATGTTTAAAGATTCTGTATTTAATTTATTTTCTGATAGCCAGTATATAGTTAATGCTATAGTATCCCTTGAAGATGCTGGTAGAATTTCCCCTTCTTCTACTGTTTTCTCTTTGTTTTCCACTATACAAAGTTTAATCTGGGACAGAAAAGATCCATTCTTTATAGGACATATCAGGGCACATACAGGATTGCCTGGAGCCCTTAGTTTAGGCAATGATTTAGCAGATAAAACTACACGTGACATACATATTTTCTCTGTACTAGAAGAAGCTATAAATTTTCATGAAAGATTCCATGTCAATGCTAATACTTTACAAAAGCGTTTTAAAATAACTAAGGAACAAGCTAGACAAATAATAAAACAATGTCAAAATTGTGTGACCTTTTTACCACAAGTTAATCTTGGAGTCAATCCTAGAGGATTGATGCCTAACCATATTTGGCAGATGGACGTCACACACTTGCCAGAATTTGGAAAATTAAAATATTTGCATGTTACAATTGATACTTCTTCTGGATTTTTGATGGGCTCCCTTCATGCCGGCGAAAAAACTAAAGATGTTATAGCTCATTGCTTACAAAATTTTGCCACTGTGGGCATTCCAAAACAGTTAAAAACAGATAATGCCCCTGGTTATACGTCTACTTCTTTTAAACAATTTTGCTCATCATTTGGCATTACTCATATAACAGGAATCCCATACAATCCACAGGGTCAAGGCATAGTTGAAAGAGCTCATCAAACTATTAAAATGTACTTATTAAAGCAAAAAGATGGATTCCAGAGAGATTAACCAAGGTTCTGACCCAGAACAGCAGCCGATTTGGATTTCAGAGAGATTAACCAAGGTTCTGACCCAGTGATTGTCTGGAGTCGGGGGCCTGTTTGTGTGTTTCCACAGGGAGAACAGCAGCTGATTTGGATTCCGGAGAGATTAACTAAAATCCTGACCCAGTGATTGTCTGGAGTCGGGGGTCTGTTTTTGTGTTTCCACAGAGAGAACAGCAGCCGATTTGGATTCCAGAGAGATTAACTAAAGCGATTTCTACAGACCAAAAAGAAGATGATTTAGCTCAAATCCATAATAGCTGATATCCAAAACTCCAATTTGGCTATCCTTACATCTGCGACAGAACCAGGATGCTTTTTTCAATATCTATTTTATTATTGCCCTTTCCCATATCATGAAGTTCTATTTTATTTTTTTGAGCTCATACAGACCTAGGTTAATGTTTTGCTGATCAGTTCTTTTTTTTTTTTTTTTTTGACTATAGAGTTTTTAAACATTGCAATAGAGATTTTACCTGTAAAAAGTTATAAGGCCTTTACTATTGTGTTATGTGTTGTATGTATTATATTATGTGTGCACACTTGCGTTTTGTGTTATATGTTTGAATGTACGTATGTCCAATGTACATATTTTTATATATCATATATGATGAGCGCTCATGAAAAGATGGATCCAAATATTTTTTTTTTATTCACGTGATTTAAATGGTTTAATTTAAATTGGGTAAATAACTGTTAAGAATTGTTTTAATATGTAAACAAAAAAGGAGGTTAACAGATCTGTTTGTTTACTCTCACCTTTAGTTTTCATTATATTTAATAATTCTCTTCACTATAATGTAAATTGTTAAGAAAATTGTTTTCTTTTAGTGTCTTCTGGAATGTTACCTAATTTTTTCTTTAGCCATTATTGCCAGAATTTCTATCTTCATCCCAGTGCCGATGAAGATAATATAAATTGTTAAGAAAATTGTTTTCTTTTAAGAAAATTGTTTTCTTTTAGTGCCTTCTGGAATGTTACCTAATTTTTTCTTTAGCCATTATTGCCAGAATTTCTATCTTCATCCCAGTGCCGATGAAGATAATATAAATTGTTAAGAAAATTGTTTTCTTTTAGTGTCTTCTGGAATGTTACCTAATTTTTTCTTTAGTCATTATTGCCAGAATTCCTATCTTCATCCCTGTGCCGGTGAAGACAAAGATAAAACTAATCTACAGTTTCTGCAATAGCCATCACTGAACTGCTTACAGAACTTACACTGAACTGCTTACAGAACCGTCAATTGACTTGGTATATCTTCCTCCCTTCTGCTTGTCATGATCATTCAGCTAAAATTTGGGGGTCAACAGAGGTGAGGCAAAGAACCTCACCCCCCCCCCCCCCCCCGCTGAGACCTCTCCACAGGTGTGGCTGTACTGGACCGGTAGTCAATGACGGGTAAGATCCAATTACAATGGTACCAACCTAAGACAGGAGGCTGACGCCCTGAGGTCAGCTCATCCGAAGACGGGTAAGGACCATATGTATTGGACAACCTAAGGCAGGCACGGTCCATAAGCCACATGCTTGTTGTTTAAACAGAGAGGGGGAGATGTTGAGAGCCACAGCCAAAGGGGCCCCAGCAAACTTCCAGCTGCCAGCAAGCTTCAGACTGCCCCAGCAACATCTAGCTGATTGGCTCCTCTGCGGTGATGTTCATTGGGCTGTTTCCCTGCCCTTCAGACTGCCAGCTGATGATTGGCTCACAGCTGCCCCAGCAACATCTAGCTGATTGGCTCCTCCACGGAGCTGCTCATTGGGTGACTTCTTTGGCTCTGCCCACGCAACCCAGCCAATCGGCCTCAAGAGGAGGAGGATTGTGGGAGGAAAAGGCTGGTGTGGGGGAGAGAGGCTTGTGGAAGCCGGTGGTGGCAGTTGGGCTCTGAGGGTTTTTCCCTGGAGCTGTTTTGTTTGGCGTTTGTAGTTCTAAAAATAAAGTTAGTTTCTTTTTGACAAGTGGCTCCTGATTTGTGCCAAGCCAGACTTCGGCAAATGCCGATTTTAAATCCTTTGTGTATGTACCTATGAGTGGAGTAACTGGGTCAAATTGTGGTTTCATTCCTAGATTTTTTAGAAATTTCCATATTGCTTTCCAGAGTGGTTGTAGTCCCATCAACAATGTATGGGTGTACCTTTTCCCCACATCCTCACCAATATCCTTTATATCCTTTGTTACTTATTGTTACTTTTTTTGAACATACAGATACTTATTGCTCACCTTTCACACAAAGCACACCTCCAGACATTTTCTTTCACAGCTAGACAATGTTTATGTATACAGAAACCCAGCAAGAAGCATCATGGTATGTAGATTTCAGTAAAGGAGAAAGTAAAACATCAACTCAGCCAGCAATAATAATAAATAATATATAATAAATAAGCAATAATAAAGGGCCTCCTGCACTAAGCAAAATCTACCTTACTTTGTAGTGAATTTCTTCCATTACAAAAAAAGTCTCCTGCCGGAAGCAAGCTAACTTGTATTTGCTGAGCCAGTGGTGTTAACTTGTGCATAAAACAAATTTCAGTTTGCTATTTCTCCTAGCAGACTTCATGTAAAAACAAGGTTGAACAAGGAACTTGTTTTGGATGGATGCAAGTCAGTTTGAGTTGGTATACTTAACTAAATGCCCAAATGTACTATAGGTTCACAACTTAGTTTGCTTTTATAGTCTTTGTGGAATTTGGCCGTATTCAAGATTTTCAGAGTTGAGCATATGGTACAGTATTCCATCAACTGAATAAGGCTACTGAATATGTTATCTGCAGAAGAGCTCATTTAATAGGAACTGACCTAATGGGTCTATCATGAAGCAAATGTAGCACAACCTCTCTGAATAAAATGCCTATCGGGGCAGAATTGTGCTTGGAAAATAGGCATTACAATATTTTACACAGAACACATATAAATGGATTGTTAATATGAGGATGATTTCCTAGTAGTAAATATAAAAAAGTCTAGGTGAATCTTCATTTTCAAAACTGCATATTGAAAACTACTTTATTCAAGTAATTTCTTCAAAAAAAGTATGCATGTTCTGACTGTGGAATTAGTCTACTGGTCCATTAAAGGCAACTTTAATTACCTTTTAAAAACTTTTTTCATAGAAAGGAGAAATGTTGTATGTGTTTCTCAAATAAACAGCATTATGTAAATCCATTAAAAACAACAACAAAACAGAATAAAAGGAAGATCTACAATGTTTATGCCAAGCAGGAATCTGCCTGCCGCCACCTGTGGTCTCACATTAATTCAAAATAGATGCTGGACTCAGGATTCTGAAACTGAGTTTCTATTATTTGAGCTCTAGCAAAATATAAGGTTCTGTAGCCTCAACTAATATAATGTCTTCCCTGTCCAAATCCAGAATGATTATACTGATAGCCTCCATGCTGGAAGTGTTGTTCAAATTGACCCCTTTGGTGGTAAGTCTGGCTCCCCCTACCTCCCCACCCATCTCCCTGGCCTCCACAACCACCCCGGCCTCCATGACCACCCCTCCCACCACGACCACTGCCTCCATCACTGTGGTACCCACCATCTTGGTATCTACTTCCTGTGTATGAAGATGTTTGGAAACCACTATAACCACCGCCTTGATAGCTACTACTGTGGCCACCATGATAGCCACCTGGCTGGAAACCTGAATCTTGATAACCACCATCTTGGTAGCCACCTCCTCCTCCACTCCCACCACCTGTCCAGCCTCCATGATGCTTATTTCCTCTTCCTTCCCCTCGGCCACCATGGTCCACCTCTCCCTCCTTCTTGTTCATGTCCTCCACATCTACCATATGAGGAATGTTCATAACCACCTCTCCCTCCTCCTCAACCTCCTGCTTGCTGCTGGGGGCCATCTTGCCTTTCATGCCATGGTGGCATCTCTCAGGGTGGAGGTTCAATTTCATTAGGTCTACCACCGCAGTCAGGTACCCTGCCCATCAACACCTTATTGATGGCACAGGCAGTCTTTTCTCTTATGGAACCACTGCTTGTCCTTAAAATCTTTGACAAGTCTTGCCTTGCAGCCAAAAGATGAGCAACAGAAATAGTGTTTTTTGGAGATAAGACTGAACACTTTGGCTAATTTTTCGGTCTGATTCTTAGCTCTGTCAGACCAGCCAAAGGACTAAACAGTGACATCCAAACTTTTTATCAGCAGCTTTCTCCAAACTTCATATTCATTAGCTATGGCTTGGTTAATTGCTTCTATCTTTTCCTAGTGGGCTGGTCCCATTGGATTCTTCAGTAAAGGCTTTCCCACATGATTAGGTGGAACTTTTGCTAATGTTTCCTTTAATTTTTTTTCAATCCTGCTGAAGAATTGGAACATAGTTATATTGGCTGGAGGTTTGGACATTCCTAGAGCAATACATATGCCTTTCAACTCTTGAAAGACCTCACTACTGCCTACTTCTTGAGTTTTTTTTTTTTTTTTTTTTTTTGAGGAGAATTCACATAGAGCATTCTGGCAGCTTCTAGTTGTGAGATGAGGTATGTGAGCAAAAGGAGGCAGTTCTTCTATATGAGAAGGCGCTTGGTCACATCCCCAGAGGTCAGTGAAAGATATGGGCAGTTCATCTCCCCTAGTAGCCCACTCACCTTAAGCTGGAATTCTTCAGCCTCACTTGGACTGTTAGTTGCTTGAACATTTTCCTCTAGTTTACAGAGCACTCTTAATTCAGATACCAGCCAAGCACAGAGTTTGGTAAATTCGGGGGAACTGGCTCCAGCAGAGTCTGCATGAGACAGTGTGCCATCATCCAACAATGATCTTTCCAATTTCATTGCTTTAAATGTTGTATGCCCTCCTGATTCAATTTGGGTATGTCATATGTCTCTAGAAATTTGTTGATGTCATTGAGATTCTCTATTTTGGAGTATAAATTTTCAAAATAGTTTATGATTATCATCTGTTTTCAGTAGTGTTTCTGGTGGTATTTCCTTTTCATCAGAAATTTTAATAATTTGGGTTTCTCCCCTTTTTCTTTGGGTTAGCTTGGCTAATGGTTTACTAATTTTGTTTATTTTTTTCAAAGAACCAGTTTTTGTTTTGTTGATTTTTTAGACTTTCATTTAATGTTCATTAGTAACCTCATGAGGGAGGTTTTATTTGACCACCTTCATAGATATGAAAGCCAGGGACTATAGAAGTAAAGCATTTGCCTAAATTAAAATTAGTAGTACTGAGATTTTAACTCCAAGAAATTCCTGACTCCTTGCTTACAATGGATTACTCTAAAAATGTGAGTAATTAGAAAAAATATCAATTCTGTATTATTTACACAAATGAAATCATGGAACTCAGTGTTATTTTCCAGGTGAAAGATATTTATAGCTCTTTGATGTCCTTTGAAGCGTACTCATTTTTGAGATGATCTTGAATATGAAATAGAGGTTATTTAAAATTTCTTGATAATCAAATATACTACTGAGAAAAAAGTAGCTTCAATTCTTTGTGTATTTGAATATCCTCTTATTTACATAGCATTCTAATTTTAAATATTGTTGTGATTTTTTTTTTGGTAGCCAAATAAGTAATGATCCTATAGGCATCAACAGTGTGGATTTCTACTCTTTAAAATAAACCTTTTACTTCAATACCTTGAGTTAATTTTTGAAAAATGTCACGCATATTTGTAGGACAACTGAGCAGGTGATGCAAATAATTAAAACTGCTTCTGTTTAGGATCAAGAGTATTCTTAATGCAAACACAGCTCTATTTCTAAACACCATACAGATCTTAAGGGCTTAACCTTCTCCTCTCATGATCATTTCAGATTCAACTGCTTATTGTATTATAGCTTTTTAGACAAATATTTTACTCACACAGCCATGGCTGCCATCCCTAACTCCTCTCCATTAGATGTATGCAGTTTTTATTGTATTCAGGGACAGAACTGGTCCCTGGTTAAATAAGGGTGATGGAAGAAAATCAGACCCTATCCAGAAAGTTGATCCCTGTCTGCTTTCAGAAATCCATTTTATTAGTAAAATAAATTGCTAAAATATTGGTGAAGAGTTTAACTATTTGGAGAATATGTTCAAAAAGGAATGTGAAACTTGGTAGACAATTTTTTTTAAATGCTAGGGTTCTATGATTTCAAGCTGGTCTCTAATAAAGGAAAGGAGTTCCCTTCTGAAGCATAAAACAAAACGTCTATTAACAACCACCTATAGGATTGCTTTTCACAACCCCTGTGTTTTGTGGAAGTAAGAGATAAAAGTAATGCTCTTGGCTTCTTTTTATTATTGTTTACAGCAAAGACTGATGCTGTGCATGCATGTTCTTTTTACTATGCTGGTATCTCAGTCTATCCATAAAGAAGTGAGTTTATTATAAAGCTTATATATATATATATATATATATATATATATATATATATATATATATATCTTCTAACTAAATTGGAGTGAGAAGATGTAATCATCTCATGCATTTTATTGCTGTTGTATTCTCATGTGATCACTCAAAATGGAATGTAGTTCACTTGAGGACTTCATATAATTTCTTCCAAATTTATTCAATTTGTCTTTGCTCTGGAATACACATTGCCACGACTGTTATTCTTAAATCTTTATCTCATTTTATTCTCAATCTATCTCCAGTTTATTTTCTCAATCTCCTCATAAAATGAAGCCAAAACAAAGCAATGAACTAAATAAGGAAATTTCCTGCAAGTGTTTTGTTGTAGTTGCTACAATAAATGAGTTTTTTCGCTACTAATTGTAAGGCTATCTCTAACAGAAGAGCTATAATCATCTCTGCGATGTAGCTGCTATAATTTTAGCTGTTCTTGCTTTGCTTTATTGAGAACCAGAGCAGGGTATATAAGATTTTATTTCTAATATTAGCTAGCATATTAAAATTGGTTCATAGAGTTCCATAACATGTTCTATGAACAAATTACATTCTGTTCAAATATAAGCAGGTCACACTCAGTCAATATTTTAGAGTGTAAGAGCTGGAAGAGCACTTATAGTGCATTAGGTTCAAGGTGTTTGTTTCAATGTCAGGAAAGTGGAAGTCAGAGATACATGAGCTGTGACTTGCTCAAGGACTCTTCACAATGTAGCAAGTCCGAGGAATCAACCTTGGTTGCCTGACTCTCAGTCTAGAAGGTTTGTTAACATATGGCTGCCTTTACTAGAATGCAGGTATATAGATGTGCATACATTCATGTCCTAGAATACAGATAAATATTTTTTATAGTTCTTTAGGCTTGTATACTATTATGGTAAATCAAAGCAAGTGGATAAAACAAAGAAGAGGGAAGCATGAAATTTAACCAATATTTTAAAGGTAAAAGCAAGGACCTAGGTGTCCAGTGAAAGCAATTTTAAGCCATGAAAGTCATCATGAGTCATCATGTTCTGTCAACAATAGATTCAAATGAATTGCCAGGTAAGGACGTATAGCCCATGGAAATTCTAGTAAGCTGAAAAGCTTGAGTTAGAAATGAACAAAATAAAATTTCTATATGGAAAAATTGGTCCACTGTCATCTTTCATGAAAATATTTAAATAATGCATTTTTGTTCTGCAAGATAATAATTAAAATAATTCATAATGTAGCACCAAAAAATGAAAGTAAAATGACAATATAAATTATTTATATGAGTTAAAGAATCACTGCTTAGAAAACATAATGATGTTTATCTCCAAAGTTTTCATTTTTCTCAAAAAACATATTTAAAAAATACATTCTACCTAGTACACTTTTTATCCTTACCTGGGAATATTTATTATTGTCTGAAATATTAGAGAATCACTTCTTAAAATATTAAAATATATATTAAATACACATTTGAGCTATGTCTTGTACCTCCTCATATCTAGTATCACTGTAATAACTCATTTTCAAAGCACTTTCACTTGAGAATGTTAAACAGTGAGCGCAAGGAATTGAGTTGTATATAGTCTCAACCAAAATATCTTGAGTATTTCAAATTGGTAAATTTTCATTTTTTTTCTAAGTGAATATAAAAAGTATTTTAAGCATGACTACAAGTTAACAGAGCAGTACACAATATGATAGTCAATGGCATGCCCATTTAAGGGCACCTGCAATCTCTAAGTATCCATTATATATGCTAAAGTTGAAAATAACCGAATATTTGCCATCTAAGATTTCTTGTTTTGAACTTAAGATACCCAAAGCTGTTTAACAAATCCTCTCCACAGAAAAAGACGATTCTGCAGTTGGGGCGTTGTTTGTGGGTTATTATGTAGAAAGGTGGTGGGAAGTTCCTTGCCCAGTTCCTGCTTCCTCAGGGTCTCAAGAGTTATTGTTTCCTCTTGACACAAATTCTGAAGGTCTGCCCTGCCCTGTCGCCTTGTGTGTGCTTCAGAGGAAGGGAGGGACACTCCTTTTCACTCCCTGACTGTGTTCCTCATTCAGATGGTGGTGTGGATGAGGTATGCTCTGTTTCAGAGAGTCTGCTTGCCTCCAAAAGGAAGCTCCCTCCAACTGCTGGATTTTCATCTCTCAGCACAATACTAAATAAAACTCCCATCCTTACAAACTGTTACCCAATTGTTTAAAAACCTACAATTGTTTTTCCAAATTCTAAGGATGCCCTTAGGAATATTTTATAAGAAAGTAAGTTGATCATGGACAACACACTTCAGAACATCTCTTGTTCATCTTAAAAACTACATTTTATTTGATATAGCAACCATTTTTAAACTAAGAATAAATCAAAGTAGAGTTTTTTTCTGATGGGATCCCCATAGCATCCACATGTGTCAAAGCACTTGTAACCTGCCAGAGGAAATTTTCTTTATATTATTTACCTAAAAATTTGAAAGCAAAGTTTGATTTTTACCCCTTTTCAATCTAAAAGTCTTTTTAAATTTTTTAAACTTTGATTTAACTCTTATGATATGCTACACACCAGGCTATGTAAGAAGAATATGAAAATGAAGAAAAGGATAGCTTCATGGAGCTTTCTAGTGCAAAAGATGAATTTCTTATGCATTAGTATATATAGGCATAAAATATTAATATACCTACACATATTAGTCGTGTGATAATTATCAATCCATGGTATAATTGCAAGTATATATGAAACATAGAGGAGGGAGTGCTGAAGTGTGATTGAGTTTAGGAGGATTCCAGAGGAGGACAAGTGTGAACAGGTTTTTCACAAATGAATAATAATTCACCAAATGGGGAAGAAGAAACCGGGGTAGAAAAGGATTTCAAGTAACCCAAGCAAGGCAATGGTATTAGGAGTGGAATGATGTCCCTCTGTAATTCAAATACTGAAATCTGACACTCCTGACTTCAGATTGTTATCTTATTTGAAGAAAGATTATTTACCGAGCTGAAAAGAGGCATTAGGGGAAGCAGATTATAACTCTGTATGATTTGACTCTTCTTCAAAGGGTGAATTTGGAGAGAGAAGGCCTTGTGAACACCAAGAGAGAGGTCATCTACATGCCAAAGAACACCAAAGATTTCTAGTAAACCAAGAGAATCTAGGAGAGGCATGGAGTGTGTTCTTCTTCATGGTTCTCAGAAGGATCCAACACAGGCAACACCTTGATGTTAGACTTCCATCCTCCAAAACTATAAAATGATACATTTCTGTCATTCAAGCCACTGATTTTGTGGTTCTTTATTACAACAACCCTAGCAAACTTATATACATGGGCAAAGTCTTGTAGATTGGAAGAAAGTATTAAGTTGTTTCAGGACTACTAGTAGTTATGGAAGCTGAATTCATAGAGGCATGAGATGGCGTTTAGAGGTGAAGATATGTGAGAAGATGGCAGTGGGCTCCTAAAGGTCAGGCCCAGGGGTTACACTTTATCAAGTAAATAATGGGGAATCAATATTGAATCTTAATAGAATGCTGTGATATTTTTTCTTAAAAAAGACTATAACCATGGGTAAAGAAAGAACATCAGAAGGAAGTGTTATAAGGAAAGGGATAATTGGGCCATGCTTACTAGAGGACACTGATACATGGGCAATTTAAAGGTATCTGCTAGGGAAATTACTGATGGTACCAAAGAGTATGTCCTGCAGAGACCTGTACCAATTCAAACCACGGGGGAGTTAATTCATGTGTTTATTATCCAACATAAAACAAACAAACAACAAATAATGCTTTCTGATTCATAGAAAAGACCAGTATATCTTTCCTCCAGATTACGATCATTATACTCCATGGAAATAATTACTGGATAGGGATTTTTCTTGATCTGTAAGAAAGAGACTCCATATAATAAGGTACATTTTGCTAATTGCAGACTCTCTTACTTACTAATGGACAAACCCCCAAAGGGCTAACCACTAGACGCATTGGCTCTTTATTAAGTAGCCTGCAGTGTAGATAATCATTTTCACTGAATCTGACATGCAGCCTCATTGAACCAGTCTAGAGAAAATCACAGGTTGAAAAGCCAAAATCTTAGATGTGAAAATTACAAAGCTGAGTGTACTTTGAGCCAGTTGGTCTATTCAGTACCAACTTGATATTTGACAATATTATAAAGGAGCATGACTGAAAATAAAAACAACTCTAAAAATACATTTATGGGTGCTTGGCAAATTATTACTTTTAGCCTAGCTGTTTAAATACCTCTTCGTGTTTGCTCTCTCTCTCTTTCTCTCTCTCTCTCTCTCTCTCTTTTTTTTTTTTTTGGCATAAGCTTGGTATATACAACAATATATTGACATTTTCATCTATGAAGTCCCTGAACAGCTGTGCATAGCCTTACTGGTAGTAAATTTTCTTGTTCTCTAATTATTTGTTCTTTATTTATTTGTGCATTTATATAAAGATACATACAATATATCTACATATTTACTGATCTTTTTGTATATACACACATGCACACAAACATACACAAATACAAAAACTTATGTAATTATTTCTTGTGTATTTTCTAGAAGTCAACTTGACTCTCAGACCACCAATGGGCTTCTAAAACAAATAAGACCAGATTATCAAGTAAACTACGAATATAGGGAAGATTTCTGAAGAATTTACTTATGAAAAATGAATAATACAAACATAAAATCTGTATAATAATTACAGGGCTAAATTATACCTTATTTCCAGGATATTATTCTTCCAAAGCATTTTCTGATGTGAAATGAGAGGATTAAGAGGACAACTATGGTTACTAAGCAAGATATACTAACAATTTACAGCACTTACTGTATCCTTAGTATATACTGGACATTTTACAAAGTTTTTTTAGGTTTTACTTTATTTAATTCTCTAATATATGTGTACGGGATTATGATTGTTATCCTTATTTCATGTGGAGAAATGCTCTTAGAAAGTCTTAGTAAACTACCTAAAAAAATTGATAAACGGTGGTGAAGCTGATTTTCATGGCAAAACATAAGGAAAACAATGTTTTCATTCAAAAATGGTGTGTGTGTGTGTGTGTGTGTGTGTGTGTGTGTGTGTATGTACACACCTGCTCATGTTTGTGATATGTGAGTATGTGTTATGTGTTGGTTTGTGGTGTGTGAATCTACATTGGGGCCAGGGACTGAGGGAGGACAGAGGAAAATTCTTTCTTCATTCTTAACGAGGCCATAATATACTTTTAGTAGGGTGATGTGATTTATTTTGTATTTGAGGAAATGTGTCAGTATTTTGTAGGCCTTCACAAATGAATTGTCACTTTAAAAAGATGCTTATTTATAGTCATCGACTTGTATTGTACAAGTTTTTTCCCTTTTCTTTATCCTCCCTATTGCTCTACAGACAAACTCATGCCACCTGCAACTCTATACAAGGCCAACTCTATACAAGGCCACAAACCAAATGATTCAATTCTCAAAAAATCTAACGAGAAACTCCATGATTAACTGAATAAGAGTGACCACATTAAAATGAAGCAGATTCAGGAAGACTGTATGGACATTGAGAATATACATAGCTATATACCTGGAGCCCATTAGTACATGTGGCTTGGGTATGTATAAATTTCATCAACAGCTTCTTCCTGTTGTGGTTAAGCAACTCAAAGAAAAGAGATAACTGAAACCGTAAGGCTGAAGGAACACCTTATTTCAAACAAACCGCAGGGTTTTGCAAATGGATAGACTCCTAAATGCAAAATCTCTCCCCTCAAAGAGGCATATTTTGGTAGTTTAATGCTTCTAGACTTCTGATGGAGGATTATGTTTTCCCCCAACTTCAAATATTCCAGTCACAGTAAAACCCACACTTCTTTTTGGTCTCCTGTTTTCCAGATGGAAACTTTCATTTGGCAGGATTCAGCTTATCTAAACAAGTGCAAGATATTTAACTTCAAAATAAAGGACTAGCAATGTATTTCACTCTTCAGACTCTCTGTGACCTTGGAAACTGTCTGCCAGTTGGCAACGATTGCTTCATGGAATGATGCTGTTGACCTCACCCTCTGCTTTTCCAAGAACTCTGGTGGTAACAGAGCTCTTCAATGGGAAAGGGATTCCTTCCTTTGAACACTTTGTTTTCAATTCCCTCACACCTGCTACTGGATCCAGGGAGGAGGTTTGCAAATACAGAGAGATACAGTGGGAGAGATCTTAGGTCAGGGCTACAAAAACAAGCACTGTTTGTTTGTTTTGCAACAACAAAAAATGTCCACTTCCTCTCTGAAGAGCTGTGATAAGCACTCCTAAAGTCCTCTGTTAGGCTCTTACTGAAATTAATCTTTCTATCTTAAGTCACAGAAAAGCCTACACTCTTCATTGTTAACGCAAAAGTTCACACCCCACTTCCTAAATACCACCCCTTCTTTTTCACAAGGCTTTTCCTTTTCCTTCCGGCCTCCACAAACTTGAGGAGGGTGAAGACACAAAAACAACACACACCCAAGTGCGCACAGAGATGTATGCACGCACACACACAAATGTACACGTATGCATGCACATACAAATATACACACAAATGCCCCACACCTCACAATAATACCAGGATTTTCAAAGATGAACATTTCAGTTTGCAATCAACTATTTAACTGAGGCAGAGAAATATGAAGGAAGGACCCACATTTCTTCCTTTCCCCGTGTCATTAGCTTGAGTCAGATGGTGTGGAAAAAAAGTAATTTTATTTCCATAAAAAAAAATGCAAGAATTTATTTTTTATGGCAATAAATATTAAGTGTAATAGTCCTGTTCTATTTGTATTAAGAGAGTGGTATTGTACTTTTATAATATTCACCAGTAAAAAAAAAAATAGTGTAAATTTGCTAATTCTCAGCCTCATTTAAGATGTAGATGAGAACTTAAGAGTTAATTGTTTCTTTGTGACAACACATTTGGTCTTTACTTATTACATCCATATTCCCAAAAGAAAATTTAGGAGGTCAATAAAGCTTTCTGGGACTGTCATCAGCAGCATCAGCCCAGCAAGGATGAAGTAGATCATGCCTCTAATAGCCACATAACATAATTGAAAAAAGAAGCAGTGGTTTACTAGTAGAAACGTTATGTCTTAAACTACTTTAAGAGTTTATGTTCAACTTGTAATTCACTAACAAAACACAAATCCTGAAAAAGGAAATCCTATTGGTCATTGTAACAGCGTTTCAAGAAGAAAAACACCTATTTTAACCTTTCTTAAGTCATTCTGGTCTCCAACTTCCCAGAAAATCTAGCTATTTTTTCCCTAAGATAATCCTCATTCATGAAGATAACTGTATCAAATCTAAATAGCATATGTAGGGAATGCACACTTCCTCTGTATCTGTATTGTACATTGAGATTTTGAGTATTTGAAATGTGATTTATTCAAATTGAGAGGAGTTGTAAATATAAAATGCACATTGAATTTCAGAGAAAAATGTGTCTAGTATCTTTTACATCATTTTTAATAATTAGCTCCATGCTAAGTGATAATATTTTTCAATATATTGGGTTAAATTAAATTGATTATTAAGATTATTTTACTTGTTTCATCCTACTTTTCAAAAATTTGCTTCTAAAATATTGATTGCAGAAATAACTCAAAATATATTTCTAGTAGTACAATGTTCCTTTGAGTGATTAATTTAGTTTTCACATGATGAGTTATGAAGCTATATTTTGAAAAAAAGAGTGTTTAAAAATTTTCTTTTTCCAAGGTACACTCATACATTGCTAAGTGGACTGCAAATTGGTGCAACTAACCTGGAAAGTAGTATGTAGATTTCTTAGAAAACTTGGAATGGAATCACCATTTAACCCAGTTATCCCACTTCTCGGTTTATACCCAAAGGACTTAAAATCAGCATACTAAGTGATGAAGTCACATCAGTGTTTATAGCAGCTCAATTCATAATAGCTAAACTATGGAACCAGCCTAGGTTCCCTTCATCAGATAAATGAATAAAGAAAATGAGGTATAGATACACAATAGAATACTACTTAGCTATAAAGAGAAATGAAATTATGGCCTTTGCCAGTAAATGGATGGAACTGGAGACTATCATGCTAAGTGAAATAAGCGAATCCCCAAAACCAAAGGCCAAATGTTCTCTTGGATATGTGGATGCTAACATACAATAAGAGGGTGGAGGTAGGAAAGAATAGAAGTACTTTGGATTAGAAAAAGGAGAATGAAGGGAAGGGAGGGGGACAGAGAATAGGAAAGAGAGTAGAATGAATCAGACATTACTTTCCTATGGGCATATATGATTAGACCACCATTGTAATTCTACATTATGTGCAACTAGAAGAAAGAGAAACTATACTCCATTTTTGTATAATGTCAAGTTACCTTCTACTGTCATATATAACTAATAAGAACAAATACAAAAAAATGGGAAAACAGAAAGAAAATTTTTTTTCCTAAATTTACAACTTTCGATTTTTGATTAACTATTAATGTTGCACTTTTTCCCCTATGAACATACCAAGCAGTTATTCAGAGTGAAATAGTTACATTAATTAATAATTTGTCTTTTTATATGTATTTAATTTTTCTTCATTACATCTCCATTCTCTGTATGGTTTTGCTAAAAAGTACTGTATAATCATTACTGACAACCCAGCTACTTTCCACCCTGGCTCCACTTTCCTTTCTTATATTCTTGCATATTCTTTCAGCTGTAAGAGTTTTGTATTTTTAAAACAGTTTTTGAATAATAGCTCTATAGAGAGCAGCCTACTCTGCCCTGGAAAGTCGTTAGTATATCTGTCAGTCAAAAGCATCCATTAAGTGCTTTCTTTAAGCATGGCTTTCAGCTGATGTTTTGGAAGAAGTAGAATTAGATTCTCAGTTCGTACTCTTGAGGAACTGACAATGTTGTAATTGAAGAAACAAAGTGCATTGCAGCAAACATGAATGAAATAATATATGATAAAAACCTTTCACTTTAAAATCAACATTCTATCTTCTTTCAAAAATGGCAACCCCAGTGTGTGCATTACTGCAATGGCAGCTTTCATCTGAAGCCATATTCCTACTATATATATCAGATAAGTATACAATCTGCAGTGTGCTACTTTACGTTCCCCACGGGGCTATGTATAGGTGTTTGAGTTTGTAATTCCTGGTCTAAGTAATTATTAATACTCTTTCAACTCTCGGTTTTGATTATTACATTCTTGATGTAGTAACATCTTCCTTACGGCTATACTATCCAAGTAGAGTTGGGTCCAACATTTTAAATTTCTATTAAAAAAAGTCTAAAATGATAAATGTTCCCTTCCCTCTCCAGTTGTTAGAAAATATTCAGTTAACAATTAACATAATAAGGATGATGAAAAATTATTTCCTACTTAGATGAACTTCTCATGATAATAAAATTAACTCAATATTTGGTAGCTCTAACTTCTATTACTCTAAGAGATGCTTTTTTGG
Organism: Ictidomys tridecemlineatus; assembly: GCF_052094955.1. Taxonomy (NCBI): domain Eukaryota; kingdom Metazoa; phylum Chordata; class Mammalia; order Rodentia; family Sciuridae; genus Ictidomys; species Ictidomys tridecemlineatus. The sequence continues at coordinate 49,261,444 of NC_135484.1, forward strand.
GGATCTTTTTGATGCACTAATGTGGGATTATTAATGTTATCCTACTGCTTATGGTATCTGCTAAGCAGAAAGAGAAAAAAATCTATGTTGTAAAGCATTATGATGTTACTATTTACTAGCCCATCTAGAATTGAAAGTGTTAGCTTGCTATGACAGAAACACAAGTGACTAATTTTTTCCAAGATATCTTAGATATTAAAAATCATACTTGTCAAATAAATTCCCTATTAGGAACTACAATAAGCCAATGTTGTTTTTATTAGCTAGTCTTCACCCCAAAGCAATATAGTATTAATTTGAGGTACTGTGTCCTTTTAAATAGTAGATGATGAAATTCAATACTACTATAAAAAAGCTGATAGGAAAGAAAGACAATAATAATGTTTAGAAATGGATGTATTATTAAAAGAAAATTTAAAATATCATTACATTAACTAAACAATAATAACAATTATTGGAGTAATAAGTTCCTTTCAAAAAATGGATACATTATTTTTTTACCATGTATATTAGTGTTTCAAGCAATTCAGTAATAAGAAAAGATATTTTTAAATGTTCAACATCTCTAGCAATTAGAGAAATGCAAATCAAAACTACTGTAAGATTTCATTTCATTCTAGTCAGAATGGCAGTTATCAAAGATAGACGCAACAGTAAGTGTTGGCAAGGATATGGGAGAAAGACACTCATACATTGCTGGTGGGACTGCATATTGGTGCAACTAATCTAGAAAGCAGTATGGAGATTCCTTAGAACACTTGGAATGGAACCACCATTTGACCCAGCTATCCCACTCCTCGGTCTATACCCATAGGGCTTAAAAACAGCATACTACAGTAACATAGCCACATCAATGTTTATAGTAGCACAATTTACAATTGCTAAACTGTGGAACCAAACTAGATACCCTTCAATATATGAATGGATAAAAAAAACCTGTGGTACATATACTCAATAGAATATTACTCAGCATTAAAAGAGAATAAAATTATGGCATTTTCAAGTAAGTGGATAGAGTTGGAGAATATCATGCTACGCTAAATAAGCCAATCTCAAAAAACAGGGGCTGAATGTTTTCTCTGATAAGTGGATGCTAATCCATATGGAATGGGGGTGGTATGGGATAAGTGGAGGAACTTTGGAGGGGGCAAAGAGGAAGAGTGGAGGGGGCAAAAGGGTAGGAACGATGGTGGAATGAGATAGACATCATTACCCTAAATATATGTATGATTGCAAAAATGGTGTAACTACTTCATATACAACCAGAGAGTTGAAAATTTTTGCTCCATTTGTGTACAATGAATTGAAAAGCTTTCCACTAAATAAATAGAAGAGAAGATATTTTTAGTATTTCCTACCACCAAACAACAAATAAATATTGCACTGATAATTCAAAGCCATGTCAATGAAAGTATTATAAATATACACAATGACATCTAGGCAGATGAGAAGAGTTGTCTGAGGGAGAGGATATGATCAGATCAGGTATGGAATAACGGAATTCTAGTATGTATTGTTTTCTGTGTATTAATTTGCCAGCTCATCATTGATAAAGGCTGACAAATTAACAACCAACTTTTATCAATCTCCCTCTATATAATGAATAGTATTCCAATTTATGTGAGGCATACAGTGAAATTCAGAACATAGAGCCTACTTTCAAGAAGCATTCAAGGTGTCTTAGAATTCAAGTTTTAAATAGGAGATGCTACTTGGTAATATCCAAGTAGCATCTCCTATTTTTGTAGGAATTTAGCAAAATTTAGTGGATGTTCTGTCACTAAGATAGCCTCATGGATGAAGCAAAACTTGAGCTGGATTCTGCTACCCACAAATGGGTACAAATACCAGGAACATTTTAGCAGAAATTTCTTTTTACTTGGCATTTCAATATCTTATATTTCTTTTGAAGAGTGTGACAAATTATTCATCAGAATTTTCAATCTACTTCCTTATATCTTAAAAGAAAATAATATTTATTTTTTCCTACATTCCTTTTAAAATGGAATGTTAGCAATGCAATCTATTTCCAACCTAGTTCTTTCACATATGGAAAGGTTGAAGCCTGAGGAAATAAGTTGATTTGACTGAGAGTATTTAATTGCTTCTAGATAGATCTTTATAAAAAACAGAAATGTACTAGCCACTGTTCTGCCTAGTTGTACAATTGACACATTAAATATATTTGCAGGATGTAAACTCTGAAAATGTTTTGAGGGTACATAGCAAAGATTTTTATGTTGACATTAAAAAAATGTTTAAAAAATCAGAATCTTGGGAGTGTCTTTATACTGATTTGTTTTTTCACCAATGCATTTTTGTTATTTTTAGTTATGGATGACAGTACTATGTATTTTGACATATTAAACATACATGGATATATAATATAACTTCCCATTCTGGTGGTTGTACCTGATGTAGAATTACATTGGTTGTGTATTCATATGTGAAGATAGGAAAGTTATGTTCAATTCATTCTACTGTCTTTTCTTCTCCAAGCCCCTTCCCTTCATTCTCTTTTATCTAATCCAATGAACTTTTTTTCCCTTCACTCCCCTCTTACTGTGTGTTAGCATCTGCATATTTTATTGTTATCATTTTATATTTATATGAATAAGTAGGACATGGGAGGCCATCATGATCTTCCTAGATTATATTAGTTCTTAAAATCTTTGTCCAGTATTTATGTTCGAAACATAGTTTGCTCTTTGCATTGAAGACCATGTTTATTTTTTCCCTAAAGAATCTCACACTAACTTTGCATATTTCACAATTCATTTAAAAGTGTGTATGTACTTATCAGGCTTTGCTTCCAAAGTACACATGCTCTTTATTGAGTGAACATCTGGAACTCAGCACAGCACTTTCTTCCCCTCCACAAGGAATGGGTGGAGATAGAACCAGGTATGAAGATGGAAGGAGCCAGGCAACAACCACAGTGATATCCTGCAGTCTCATTTCTGGATTTTGTCCTTCTTGTAACATCCCCAAAAGCAGAAATTCTTGGAGCCCCCATGCAAAAGGTCACACACAGATAAGCAAGGTGGTTCTCTGTCCATGAAACACACACTAGCAAGCTAGATAGCATTACTATAGACCAGGTTTCCCCAAATTAAAGGAGCCATAGATTTGTTCAAATTTTTGCAGAAATCCATATTATTCAAGTATATATTTTAATGGGAACATTATAACACCAGAGATACTACACTAGCAAAAGGATATAGAAAGTATTCATTTGAATGTTGTATTCCAGTCGTTCAGAGTAGTAGCTGTGATCTGTATCTGCAATTCATCTAAAATTCTGGTAGAACATTTAGTTCATGCAAAATGAGAAACAATACTGGATATTTGAAATGTGCGTCTTTGTCATTCATTGAAAAGAATTTTGTAATATTCATAACACAAAACAAAATAAAATATAAATATTTAATTATTTGTATATTGTTAACCAATTTTGGTCATGTGCATATATAATTAAAGCAGATCTATTATGCAATGAAATGTTGAATTATAATATCTTTCGATGAAGTAGGTTTACTCTTCACATATTGAGTCCGTTCTATCTGATGCTGAGTTAAATAATCCCTTTGTTAATGACTCTGCCAATCATAGTGCCAAGCCTCCAGTGCATGCTAAGTGAAATGAATTGATGAGGACGATATGGCTTTAATTTGTTAGTGCCATGAACAGAATGACAAGCTAGAGCGTTACAATAAGAAGCATAATAGTTTATTTTTACCAGATTCAGCTTAGCTTTGACATTCTCTTTGCATCACCCTTGCAAAAGATAACAAACCTAATTTATTTGTGTCTCATCATTTTATTTATTGAAGACACAAACATCTTTGACAAAAATCAGAGGGAAGAGTGGTCCATGATAGGGGCCTGACTGCTAACATAGTTGGAGATTATAACTGTGTTTTCTGCTCTACCTGTAGTATTGCTTAATTGAATAATGAAATTATGGCACAACAACTGAATTCCCCATCGACCTTCTACAATTAAGCTTTTCATAATTTATTTATGCTGAATGTTTTATCAGAAACACACTAAGGAAATAGGTTTTCTGCCTGAAACATGAAGTTGATTTCTCTGTTGATAGTTCATGAATATTAGTCATCGAGTGGCAGATTTTGTTGTATGTATTTGTATTCACTGATCTATAGGGAGTAGTTGTTATATCTTGAATATACCAGCTGTCTCTTGGGACCACTTCACTAAATGAGAGGGTTTTTCCCCCCCCAAAGGATAGTATTTTTTCTTCATAAAGTGTAAAGTCAAGCTCTACTTTTCTCCTCATTATCTGATAAGAATAAATATTGTGGAAGAAAATAATTTTTGTTTTGAATTATTTCTTTCACATAATTAACAGTTGGTTCTAGAATTTTTGAATTTTTCTCCAAAACAGAGATGAGTTGCACAAAGGACTCTGATTCTAATATAATAGATTTAGACAGTAGACACTGTATATAGCACATAGAATCCTCGGCAACCATCACATAATAAGACTTCTATATCAATAAAAGACCATGGAATAGAATCTGCAATTTCTACAAATTCTTTATGCTTAGCATTTACTCCTCCAAATAAGAAAGAGGTGTGGGGGCCGCCTATGAGCTATTAAGCATCCTCTCTTAGCCTTGTGCCAAGAGGGTGTTGGTCTGGCATTGCACACTGTTTGGGCTCCACGATGCAGGTGGCCTCCACCTGCACTTAGCAAAGTCTGCTTTCTCATAGCTCTGGACCTCAGCGTTACCCATTGGGATTTGGCCAGCCCCTGCCTTATTTGGTGAAGCACATTCTATCCAAAATCCTTGGTTAATTCGTCTATAAATAAACAGGTCATGGGTTCCAGCTCTCTTTTCTTCTCCTTCCCTCCCTCCGTCCCCCGCCATCTCCTTCCAGTGTGAATGCAGGATCCTTGAGGTTGCAGAGCCATCCTGTGTTGTGTGATTTTTTCGCCGCCTTCTTCTTAGCTTAATGTTGCAGCCAGCCCATTTAAACCCAGTTTGTTTCCTCTGCGCAGTTCGCCTCGGAGAAAGAAGTATCTTGCTGAGAGAAAACGTGAAACATACTGAATCTGGGGATGATAATTGTGTCTAGTAAGAATGTTCTCACTTTCCCCTCCGGCGATGAGAAATAGCTGTGAAAATCCTAAATAAGGAATAGCTGATATTAAATCTACACATATTTTAGGACAAGTGAGAATCATGGTTTGAAGAAAGGATCACACCTTCTGGATAAAATACAATGAATACGGAGCTGAAGCAGTTAGGTCTCACGTGACAACACTGAAACCAATGCTCTTAGGAGATGTCAGCAGGAAGACAGCCATGGACCAGCACCCGGCTCACAGGTTAGGGAGAACAGCATCACTTCTGAAGCAGTTGGACTTAATGTGGGAGGTTTCCTTACTCCTCTGCATAAATCCATGGCTGACAGAAAGTTCTTTAACTAGACTGTAAAGGGATAAAAGTATCATCTCTAGAATCTGGTTACCCAGTACAACTGGGGATCAGCTCAAGGTATAGAACAAAGTTAACTAATCAAAACATGACTTCACAGGAAAATATCTTGACTGGATTGACATTAAGAGAGAATTTTATCCCCAGTACCCTGCAAAATGAAATAAAATAAAATAAAAATAAATAAAAGAATAATAAAAATGAAAAATATTGATTTCCAACTCTTGTTCCAAAGAGGAATTACATTGGGAAAGAGAAAGCATGCATTTTAAAATATCCCTTTCTTGGTTGTCCAAGAGGAAGAAAAACCTTGCCTTGTGGTGCTATTTAAATGCAGAAAGATGGTACCTACCTGTTGGTGGAAGTTCATACACCCAGCCAGTGTTTTTACCTCCTCCTAGTTAGAAGGTCAAAATGGATTATTGAGAAATCATTTTTTTCTGAATGCAAAGACGGGATCTCCAATGGTTGAATCACATGATCTAACTAAAATTTTACTGTTTCCCCTTCTGCCTTCTCACAGACCCATTGGGTGAATGTGTTCTTACTTGCATTACTGCAGGGCAATTACCAGGAACTGGGAGTAACCCCACCCACATAGAGTCTAACGGGTCTTTTTAATTTTTTTTATTTTTTAGGGAACAAATTCTAAAGACTACTTTTGTTAGCATTTGCCTTTTAAGTTTGGATGTTATAAAAAGGAGAGTGGAAAAGACCATAGGTTTCAGTAGGACCAAATATCCAAGAATTTGTTGAGATAGCATATACCAAATATTTTGCAGGGGGGTACCAGGGATTGAACTCAGGGGCACTCAACTACTGAGCCATATCCCCCACCTTATTTTGTATTTTATTTAGAGACAGGATCTCACTGAGTTGCTTAGCACCTTGCTTTTGCTGAGGCTAGCTTTGAACTTGCAATCCTCTTGCCTTAGCCTCCAGAGATGCTGGGATTATAGGCATGTGCCACAATTTTTGGCTCAAATATTTTCATTGTTAAAACATATTAATAGATTTCTCAAGACCTCCTAACCAGTCAGTGATTTTTTTTTTTCAGGGAAAAGAAAAGAATATTTCTTAGGTAGTTTGCAGTCTCTAGCATAAGAATACAGTTAAGAAATTATATGTGATTATTTCATATTGGAAAAGCTTAAAGGCAGAAAGATGATCATGTTCGTAGTTATAAAAAGTAACATTTATTGAGAATTTTGTGTGTCAAGCACTGTGCCAGACACTTTATAAAACAGTACCTTATTTTATTGTCTCAATACCTTCAGAAGGTAAGTCTTAGTAGACAACTGTTTCTCAAATGTTAAAATTATAGAGGCTCTGAAAGTATAAATAAATTGCCTAAAGTCAAACAATTATTAACACCAGAGCCAACTTTCTAATTCAGGACTGTTTCCAGAGTCTGAATTCTCAAGAACTTTTATACATTCATTCTTTAACTTACTATGAAATTAGAGGTTTGATTTTACAACACTTGAAAAGTGTTTGAATGTCTAAAATACCATAAATAAATAACATAATGATAATGTCACTAATTCTCTACTTCCTATTTCCTAGACACATTGCTTAGCATTTATGTCCATAACAATATTTACCATCCCCATCTTATATTATGATAAAACTGGATCTCAGCAATCTCTTGTAGCTTGTTCAAAATCACATAGTTGGTAAATGAGGTAATTCAGATTTGAAACCAAGTTTGCTTAACTTTAGAGTCCATTCTCCTGCTAAAAGACTATTTTGTTAAAAACCACCTGGAAAAAATATTTGCTTCACTTGTAACAGTTAAATGCTTATAAAGTTCATATATTAAAATGACAATAATAAGGAGCTGAAAATGCAGAATATATAGAATAAGAAAGTAAGCAAAGAAAATAATGCAAATAGATTAAAAGAAAAGCAAGCAAAAATGAGATAACACATTTGAACAAAATAAGTTAGCCACAGTTTTAATTTTAGTTTTCAATAATATCCAGTGACTGTATGTAAAAAAAAAAATAAGTTTGCATGTTCACTACCCATGGCAGAATAAATTGATGCAACTCTTAGAATAGTGCAAAATCAGAAGAAAAGTAAGTGCCTAGCAGTGGGGTTTGGTTAAGTTAGGGTGCATTTATAAAATGGAATGTCATGCATGCTTGAATGCAACACATGCATTATAGAAAACAAAATCACAATGTAATAAATGAGCAAATAAGTATACTGAAACTTTATGTACCCCAATGCCACATATTTTAGTTTTTGTTAAAATAAGTTTTTTTTTTACAGAATATTCTAAATATATTATCACAAAAACATTAACAATGATTTTTTTTTTACTAGAAGATTTCTGGATAATTTTCCTTTTCTGCTTCTTGTATTTTAAATTTTCCTAAATTGAGGATGTTAAACTAAGAAATACACTAAATAAGGGATGTGAAATTGCTAACAAATTTCAATATATATATATTCATTCATTCTTCTGGATTTCCAAGTGATTTAATATCTGGGAAATTAGCTCCTAGACACAATGTAATTAAAAACTAATAAAACTTACCTTAACATTGAGACACTAGCAGAGTGTGTCTCTTTATTAACTTATAAGGAGACTGTTGAGATGAAGGAATAGGGTTGTTTTCTGACTGAACCATCCCCAGAGGGACGAATGCTGTGTCCTCCCATGGTGTAAGGGACAGAAAGGCAAAAGGAAGCTGAACTCTATTGAAACCCCTTTTATAAGTGCCTTAATTTTATTCTTGAGAAAGGAGTCCTCATAACCTGATCATCTCCTGAAGGCCCCACTTTTCTTTTGTTGTTATTGGTGCCTTATTATTATACATACAAATGGAATTTTTATTCTGGCAAAGAAAGTAGGCAGAAAAGGAACACTTATGCATTTTTGGTGGAACAACAAATTAGTGCAATGATTATGGAAATCAGTGTGAAGTTCTATTATAACCCAGCTTTACCACTCCTGGGTATTTATCTAAATGGATTAAAATAAGCATACAATAGTCATACATACATACCCATGTTTATAGCAGTATGAGTCACAATAGCCAAGTTATAGAAGTAGCCTATGTGTATGTCAACAGAGGAATTAACAAAGGAAATTTATTATATGTACATAATGGAATTTTACTCAGTCATAAAGAAGATCCAGATTATGTCATTTGCTGGTAAATGGATGAAACTCGAGAATATTATGCTAAGTGAAATAAGCCAAACTCAGGATGTCAAAGGTTGTATGTTGTCTCTCATATATGGAAACTAGAGAAAAAAAAAAAAGAACACAATGAATTTTTTTTAACTATAAGAAAACATTACAGGATATGTAAATTAATAGAAAGTTCTCTCTGATATACCTTTATTAGTTATATCCCTATATAGGTAATCTTGATCAGATATTGCAAGTGTGAATTGTTTTGTTTAATAGCTTCAGAATATTTTTTCCACAGAAATACCTATTTCAATCAATATTTATGTAGGATAACAGGAGAACAAAATTTTAGTGTTCAGGCTTAAATTATCTTATATGCATAAGATAGGAATAAAATAAAATCAGTTTTTAGACATGATTCTTCTGCTATCAAGACTTCTATTTATCTGTTGCTCTACCATCTACTTATCTACTTATTTATCATTCTCTCTATGTCATCTCTTTATCATTGATTTATCACATGTAACATTTGTTTAGTGTCAGGGGAAAAATTATATGTATATATATATATATATATATATATAACTTATCCAATTACATAAAAACACTCTTTGAACATTTATTTCATGAATTAGAACAGAAGTCTCAGATTTGAAGACTGTTGTCCATTTTCTCCTGAGTTGATAGCTTTTCCACCTCTAAAATTATTTCACAGAAAAAATTTAAAAAATATATATCATTTGCCACTGATTTACAGTGACAAGCAAGTGTCAATTCACTCTATCAGTTGCGGAAACATGTTTTTCTATCACTTTTCCTGGCACTCATTCCTTACTGTCTACTTGGAAATTATTTTATTAATATGAACAGACTTCTCAGTAAAAATGTTCTGAGGATAAGAATTCCTTAGCTTGAATAAAAATCATTTCTTCTGAAGAAGAAAAAAAGAAAAAAAAAACGTGAAACACAAAAAAAGAACAGGATCAGGAAGAGGAAGTTGCTCTTAATAATGATAAAAACTAGCCTGACAGAATGGCACATGGCTATAATCCCAGTGGCTGTGGGACCTGAGGCAGGAGGATCACAAGTTCAAAGACAGCCTCGGCAATTTAGTGAGGCTCTGAGCAATTTACTGAGATCCTGTCTCAAAATAAAACTTCATTAAAAAAGACTTGGGGATGTGGCTTAGTGGTTCAGCACCTCTGGGATTAAACCCACAAAAACTGATTGGCACATAATTTACTAGGTTAAATCCCTAGAATGAATAAACAAATAAATAAATAAACAAACAAACAAATAAATAAATAAATGGAGCTCTTAACACAAGACCAGAGGATGTGTTACCAACCAACCCTAGCCTTCCACCCATCCTTTGTTTCACTTTCTGTTAGGCAATTGAGGTACAAAGCAGTTGATCCTAGACAACCTCACCTCTATGATGATGTCTGACTCAGTCCAGTCAAAACACTGAAGCTGGTTTTCCATGGTCAACTCTACATGACTTGGGGCCTCTTGATTCCCAAAAGAGATTGTTCCTCTTGTGGTATTTGTTGTCTGTTCCCTACTGAAAACTGCTGTGTCGGCAGGCTGTGTGTGGGGAGTGCAGACCATGCCTTCCTCCCCAGCTGAAAACAGACAGAGGAAAGAAGCAAGTCTTCCTGTGCTGGGCGCTGCCCTCCTGGTGGGCCACTCTGCTCTCTCCAGCTGCAAGGCTGGCCACCTGGGCCGGCGGCTGCTTCAATAGCTGGAAATCCTGTTCTGCTTTTCTGCTGCTGAGCTGTCCAGGATGATCGCCTGGGAAGTGAATTGTGACTTTCCAGGGTTTTAAGCTTGCCAAGATTAGTTAGGAAAACAGTTTGGGGTTATACAAATTCCAAATCTTCTCGCTCTCCTGTTGCCTGAAATATAAGGAAAGGGAAAAGTATTTGTGGGAGTCCTGAATGTGCATGTGCTCTAAAGCTAGAGTTTCTGTTGAAAATCTATAAATTATCAGAATGCATTTTTTTTTAATGCAAGCCAAGGTATCCTTTTAAATGGTACAATTAAAATGTATACACCGCCTCTGTGCCTCCTGAATTGAGCGGAAATTGTTCTCAAAGGAGTATGGCAAAATAAATGTAGAGAATGAAAGACGTGTTTGAGACTTGATTGATTAAATATTGATTAAATATTTCATGCATTCAAATTTTAGGGGAATATTCTTAATTTGGGATTGTCTTGATGCTCCTGAAAAAAAAAAAAGTGATAATAAGAAAAACAGTTATTGTGGGGAAGGTTATTTCTGTGCCTCCTCTCTGAAGATCCTGATGTTTCACATGTAGGTTCTACTGAGGAATAAATTAATGTGGCAATTAGCTTGGAAGATCTTTAGAGTGCATAGCATGGAAAAGTCTGCCTCAGCCTCACTTTGAAATGGACAAAAAGGTGAATTTTCAGTGTTAGGAGATGAGATCTGTCAATTTTTCTCCATTTTATATTGAATAGAAATAGTTCATTTACATCTCTGCAGTTTCCACCATATTTTCATGTGTTTGCAGTCCTAAACTTTCTAATGAAAACAGTTAAAAAAAAAAAGTTTGAATGCTTTAGAGTAAAAACATTTCCACTTTTTTTTTTTTTTTTTGCTTATGTTTTGGTTTACGAAATGTCATTAATGTATGTTAAAACAACAGTATCAGCTCATTTATGTAGACAATAGTTATCCCAGAAAAAGGGAATGGAACCCTTCTCTCACTTGAGGAGTTTACTCAAGTGCCTGTGCAGTTTACTTGCATCTGTTTGGAAAGATGGCTTACATTTTCTTAAAATGTTAAATAATATCAGACACTACAAATGGAATATTTAGCATTGTTTTAAAATTTCATGCACCATAATTTCAGAGAGAAGAGGAGAAAGTAAATGTACCAGCGAGTATAACAAACACAGCTCCTTCTAATTACCTCTGATCCCATCCCCAGAGCAGATTACAATTCTGTGCCAAGCATTCAAGGAGACACCTAAGGAGGTTGTTCATGGCAAGGGTTTCTTCCCTTTCTATATCAATACTTCATTTTTCACTGTGCCAAATCAAACTCAGAATGACTAAAGTTCTGAGACATCTATAAAAATTAAATATATCAAGAATTCATTAAAGACTAGTATTATTTTGGAAGTCTGCATTTTTACATGTGACTCATATAACTAGATCCTCTTCAGAATATTATAGTTTACTTTGCTAGCTCTAAGATGATAGAATATGAAATATAAAATGTAGAGAACCAAGCAGTTAACCTTTCACAAGCTCAAAGAGGTATGATGATTGTTTACTACCATCAAATTTCATAAATTCCACGCGGAGTAGAATATTGGCCTCCAATGTTCTTTACACTAAATTTATCATTATAATATGAGTAGCTAAAAACCTAAATATTTTAAAAATACTTTTATTTTCATAGTATTTTAAGATAGTTTAACTTGAAAAATCTATTGAGATTGCAATACATAACTAATTAATTTTCAAATCCACCTTTAAATGTATTTTTTTTAAGAATTAAGTATAATGACAATCTGTAAGCCATTCATTCTAATAATAAATTTTTATCTCTCATCTTTCAAATTATGCACAGGTTTTATTTAAAGCTCCATTTGAATGGTGAGGAGCTGTTTCCTAATTGTGTACACGTATACAGATGCACTCTAATGTGAACATACAGGTGTATTTATATTTACAAATATGTTTACATATTTTTATATATCATACATTTTTATTTTTTTAATTTTAAGTTTTCCATTCTACCATGATCCTCTGTAACTTTCTGTAATTAGAGTACTTTAAAAAAGCTTTTTTTCCCACTGCTAATATTAAGAAACATCCAAAACTGTGAATGCTTAAAAAAGTCAAGTAAAAACCATTATTATTCATATTATAATGTCATGCACAGATGTAGCTTTCCCTCCTCTTTTGTGAGTGGTGTTATAGCTTCTGTTTTTAGTGAAAGCAAAGTGAAAAGTAGACTGGAAATTTATTTTATGGTGTAGTTGAATGTTAGCCAACATTTGCTCTTTAGTTAGGGTAAGAGTGTATGCGTGTATGTACTGTGTATGTTTAATTTATTCTATTAATATGATTAAGCATGTATACTAATAGTTTTCAATAAGAATACTGATTACTTTAATGTTACAGTTTTTCTTTAAGATATTCTGGTGAAGTGAATTTGATAATAGAAACACTAACAGAACTGACATTTGCTCAACAGTAGAGTGTTGTAAATAATCTAAGTCATCATGTTTTGGAAATCTAATTCCTAATATACAATCAAATAAACCAGACTGATCATCATACTTCATTTATTTTGTTCAGCCATTCAGTAAAATCTATTCTTTGACAAGAGAACCAGTTTACTCAATAAATCTATCATAATAACAGAATGATGATATTTATTAGTTAATGAAAATATGGAAGACTCACAGATGATTTTAAAACAATCTCCCAAATAAAGCAAGGTAATAAAGGCCCAAGTCATTAAAGTAGCTTTACAAATGATAACTTTACATTTCTTATTTAAGCTTCATGCAAGCTTGTTTTCTAAAATTATGTATAGGAAACTACTTTCTAAAGACTTTAAAATTTCAAAGGAATCTGAGAAAACAATGAAACAAAAAAAAATAAAAATAAAAAAAATTGGACATAGGAAATTTTTGTTGGAAATATTTTATTTAGTTCTAAAAAACTTTATATTAGTAGGGCTGCTGTAACAATCTGTCACCTATTAGATGCTCCAATGAGAAATTTATCTTCTTATAGATTTAGAAGCTAGAAGTCCACGATCAAGATGTCAGCAGGGGGCTGGGGATGTGGCTCAAGTGGTAGGGTGCTTGCCTCCCATGTGTGAGGCACTGGGTTCGATTCTTAGCCCTATATTAAAAAATAAAAATAAAGATATTGTGTTCACCTGAAACTAAAAAATAAATATTAAAAGAAAAAGATGTCAGCAGGGCTTAGTCTCTCCTGAGCTCTCTCTTCTGGGCTTGCAGAGGACCTCTTTCTGCCAGATTCTCAGATGGTTTTTCTTCTGTTAGTGTGCATCCTTGGTGAATCTTCTTGGGTTTCATTTTCCTCTTCTTCCAATGATATCAGTCAAATTAGAGTATGTCCCTCTCTACCTCATTTTAACTTGATCATCCCTTTAGACTTATTATCTTTAAATACAGTCATGTTCCAAGGTACTGGGAGTTAACGTTTCAACATATAATATAAATTCTGGGGAGACTCAATTCAGCCCTTAGCAACCTCCTAGTAAAATATGAGAAAATACATATACCTTTAAAGTAACTTAAAAATTTGTTCTCAACACTTTTGATGTTTGCAGTTATTTTATTTGAAGTTAGCAGTGTCCTCATTCAATTTCTTAACTCTTCTCAAACATACTGAAGAGGCAACATTTTTCCAATAATCTAATAATCATAGTAATAATATTAACGGTGGCAGCAGCAGCAATACTACAGGCATTTATTGGCCCTGTATCAAAGGTTCTCATTTCAATGTTTTTATTTTACATTCATACAAATTCATTGTCATTCCAAGTTTACACAAAGAAACTGTAAGCCAGAGAAATTACTTTGTTCAATGTCAGCTATTGAGTTTGAAACAAGGATTGCATCAGTGAAACTGGAGTAATTAATTATTGGATGTTTATGAATGTGAATAACCATGAATCTTTTTCGGGGGAGACTGGGGATTGAACTCAGGGGCACTTGACCACTGAGTTACATCCCAGCCCTATTTTGTATTTGTATTTAGAGACATGTCTCACTGAGTTGCTTAGAACCTCATTTTTGCTAAGGCTGGCTTTGAACTTGCGATCCTCCCGCCTCAGCCTCCCAAGATACTGGGATCACAGGCATGTGCCACCAGGCCTGGCTCCATGTATTCTTTACCCAACATTCCTCATGACCCCGGGTTAAGGATATATATGAATTTATTCAATTATTGAAGAATATTTATTGTCCACCATTTATGTGCCAGGACCTAACTGAGGTATAATTGCCAACAAGACAGATTTAGAATTATTTGTTTAGAGCTTATTGTTGCTTATGTATTTCAGTCTTAGCCATCACTTTTGTCTTTGGCATATTTTGAGTTTTATTGTATTGTGGGGGTTTGTTTTGTTTTTATTTTTTAATAAAACAATAATTTCAATGAGTTAATTTCAAGCTAATTAAAGTGTAAAAAGTAGTCAAAATAATTATGTTGTCATAATAAAAAAATTAAAAATGAATATTTACTTAGAAAATAAGTGTATACATTTAGAGTTTAAGATTTGGGTAATGAGAAAAGAAATGAAGACAAGATAGCCCATATTTCAGCTTCATGTCTTTTTTGTTTTAATAATCGTTTTTTTAATTATGATAGAACAAGAGAAAAGAGTACATTGGGTGTCTATAATTAAAAAGAAATGTAAGATAAAAAATTTATGATGAGAGTTTTCATTTGGAATGAAAATGATTGCTAAGGGCTTGTCCTTGTCTCATTTCTGATTTTATTAAATTCATGCCATTATTGAATACTGTGTCCTAGTCCACTGACATCCTACTGAATGAAAAATGGTAGTGAACGGCCAATAATTTGATTATGGTATAGAATTATATCTGATATGTCAAGATAAATGTTAACACACTGATAGAGAATTTATGGATTTGTAGACAGTATTTATTTTTTGGAAAGAAGTATTTTATCAGAATATTAATCATTTATTATTGTCAACACAACTATGTGGCAGGTTTCATTATACTGCAGTAAAAGATATTGAATATAAAATCTTTCCAACCTGACTGTCATACAACACCCAAAGCATTTTGAAGAGTCATAATTTTAATCCATCTTTTCACAAAGATTTATACCATCATCAGTTTTATATGATGAGAAATCCTGTATCTGGAGAGAAAAGATAAACCTGCAAATAAAATGTGCATCAGCAGGAAGGAAATTCTAAGAGGTCACAGGGGCCTGGGCTATGTTTAATAATCCACTTTGTATTTTCATCAAGACAAAAATATGATACTAATCTAAATATTTTTTTGATAATTAATAAGATTGCTTTAATGTGAAGTGATTTATGAAATAATTGCCACATCTATCAGTTTTAATTAATTACTGCTTTCATTTCAAGTAAGAAACTCACTAGAGAGAACTTGTCTAGTCAATATCAAACATGCCACTTAAAATGTAAAATATTAACTTTCAAAAAGTTTTCAAAAACTGGACTATTTTAAGTAAAGCATCATCCTTTCTCATGCTAATTAGAATTAGGCTTTTCACCTAATTCTTTGAATATCATCTGTACTATTAAATGATTATAATGACAATTTTTTTAAGAAAATCAGCTCTTTTTTGGTGCAGAATAAAACAAGCAAATAAAAAATCCAAAGAGAATTATTCTTTGGCAATATAAATTGGAAATCTTCACTATTAGCTTAAATAATTATCCATAACAAGTAGAAACAGGTGATCTATTTTCTCAGAATCATTTGTCTTAAAGTGATTACATAAACATAAGATTTAAATCATATATGCTAAGATCATGTGGATTAAATTCTCTGGTGAATCATTTGAAAAATAGTGACTTCTATATACTGTAAACTGAAAGTCAGTTATTTGAAGAACTAAATGTGCTTTTAAGATGAAAAGGAAAAATAAAAGACCAATTTGTTTCCTGATAATAACTATGTACTGGAAAAGTTGGCTTGAAAAATGAAAACGTGTAAATGAAAGTCTATCTTTCACATCTTATTAGCATAAAAACCCATAGAATACACATAAGATAGCAATTTAGGTTTGAGTTGAATTCTCTTGAAAAAAAAGATTATCTCAATGAGATCTGAGAAAACATTTCAAGAGGGAAATTATATATATACATTTGAAATGACAATTTCTTGCAAATGAATTTATGATAGGAGAAAAAATACTCGAGAATTTAGGATTTACATGAATAGATTAATGTTGTTAAAGTGTGAGTGGGTGAATTTTCCCAAGAGCAGATTGTTAGGATAGCTAGTCTGCCTCCCTCAGAGCAGTTTGGTTTGTATTTGCTCACTTGCCTTTTCACCTTCTGCCATGTTAGGACACACTGAATGTCTTCCTAGAGGCTACCACCTTGTCCTTGTACTCCCAGCCTTTAGAACCATAAGTTAAATAAACATTTTTTCTTTATAATTTACCCAATCTGTGGTATTTTGTTCCCATCAACAGAAATGGACTAAGACAAATACAATTTAGGTCAACTTAAGTCTCTTGACCTCCAGGAAGCTCAGGGATATTAGTTTGAACTCTGGTTTCCAAGTTCCATGGAAGGTTAAATCTCTCCGATACATTCGTAGATTTTGTAGGGTGGAAAGGATGTTCTGGTGGTCACATCTGTCTCTGGTGTTCCTGCTTCCTTGAGTACCAGATGTGTTTGTACCAGCTGAAAACAGAAGGAAAATCTAATCGTAGCCACTTTTTCCCACAAACAATCCATTCACTCAAAGTAACTGCAACGTTGCAGTGTGCACAGATGGTTTTTGAGTCCAGTAGGAGAAATACTCATATTACAGAAATGTAAAAAGCAGTGATAGAAACAAAACTTCAAATGGGACATTGTGATATCAGTGTTCCTGTTTTAAAATATCCTCTGACCACATACCAGAAGAGAATTTCTGCTAGTTTTTCCTTGAGTGCTTCCTCTACTCATATTAATTCTATGGGTTCTGTTTCTTTCTCTATTCTTCTCTATCTTTGCTTTTCATGTCTCTTTCGTCCTATTAAAAATAAAGAAATTCAATCTCTTGTGTTTTGCTGAATGATGCAGTCTTGGTTCTTTTAAGCATATAAGTTCCCTTGTATTTACTCTCTCCTCTCAAATGGTTTCCCAAGTTATATTTCCATACAGAGACAGTTCCTGCCCTGGAGAGGAGTTATGACCAGTTTTTATAATGCTTACATTTCTGCCTCATTAACAAAAGTCAGAAACAGAATAACTTCAGTTGGTATAATGATAATCAACCTCAGAATATGGAATAAAAGCCGGTCATTTCTTTTTACCCAGTAATAGGTATATTAGACAGTTTTATAGGTGGAACTGGATTCTAATCTACTTGAAGCTGGAGACCACAAGTGACTTTTCTATTAATGTATTATCAGCACTTAGCCTAATTTGGGGCACATAATAAGTATTTACCAAATTTTTTAAAAAATTTGAGTCAATGAATGAGTTTGAAAATTTGGCAACACAAACATCTGATCTAATTAAATCAATGAAATACATGGTCAACTCAGAAGAAAAAAAAACCAGTCTATTCATTCATTTATCTAAAATGACTGGTTAACTTATTAACTGTAGTCAATTGTTAACAATTCCGAGACTAATGCAATTTCACAATTGGTTCAAAAGTAGAAAAATCAGTGAAGAAACTTTTTCATTGCATTTGAAAAAAAAAAGACTTTTGTATGTTGACTACTTAGAAAACTGTAGGCAGACATAAAAGTGCAAATTAGCGTTTTAACCTAAATATACTGCAATAGAAGGCATATAATTGATTTGGATGCAAAATTGATAATACAATGTTAAATTAAAAAGTAGACATTTTACTTGGGAATTTTAAAATTATTAAAGTACAGCAAGCAGGCCCATAACCAAATGCTTTAGTATTGTTAACACTGTTTATTCCAAATTATGCAAAATGGTAAAGTCTTCATCTGTTTCAAAAAAGAATTTGTAAATCCATATTGTCAACATTACCAAAGATGTAGAAGTGATTTCTACATTCCATATCAAGGTTAAAAGTACATCTGTACTGGCAAAAAAGATAGATTTAATCATCAATATATGTGAAAATGCATAAAAAAGTCAGAGTCTTAACTGCACAATCCCAATTACATGAATATCACACTTTAGTAGGCATGATTCAGAGGCTTTCATCATTTAAAACATCTTTTTTGGGGGGAGGTAGTTTTCTAGTTGATAAATACACATATATTAGAGATATTGTAGTCTCATTTTGACTTTGGGAACCCGGGAAACAATGTTCTGGTGTTTTAATCCATTTCAGTTATTCTTCTCATGCATTACTTTGTACACTCTTTAAATTCAGAGTCAAAGAAACTATTCTAATGACTTTCTTATTCTTTGTGAACAGAGACAATTATAGATAATTACATAATGGGATTCCAGTTTCTAACATTCAAGAGAACATTTAATGCCTATTAGTAAAAGACTAAAAATGATAGAAAGTCTAGATACTGTTTCAGTTCACTAAATCTTCAAGTTAAGTAATCATGAAAACATTTAAAACCTAGCAATTGGTTTCCCTGTAAAACATTCCCTTCAAGCATTTGTTCTTTTCTCTCGTCATTTGCAGAATTTTAAAATGCGAACTGCACATACTTTTATTTCCTTCCTGGCCCTCATTTTTCATTATTTCCCCAAGTGTGGCTCCAACATCACAGCTACTTCAGCTAAAGCATGCCCTTATTCTGTGAGGAGGGTAAATGCTGGCTGCTGAGCATCTGTGATTACACAGATCCCTACTTTGCTCTTTTTCTCAGGGATAGCAGGAGTTGTTAGCATACCATTCTGGAAAAACTCTAAGGGGAAAGAGAACTAGTCTGGTGTGGTAAAAGGGAAACAAATTTTATTTGATTTGTTAAGTTAATCGCTTTTAAAATAAATTTTAGAATGATTGTAATATTAATAATTGAAGAATATATTTATTGTAACATGTCATTTTTTTTAGGAGCTTGGAAGTTTTGAAAAGCTGAAATAATTGCAAATGGGGAGGGGGGTAAATATATGGTTCAAATTTTTTCTTCTCCAAGTTTCCCTCATCCCACCTCAGCATTCTCCTACTTTCTCTCACATCAATTATATATCCAAAGAGATTCTGTTGACTTTACTTGGATTATTTATGGCAACACAATCTGTTTCTGACCTCTCTTGGAAGAAAGGTGTCTGGGGAACATTTTTATACAGCTCTTAAAATTGCTGCATCATCCATACCCTTTTTTTCTACAATGAACTCTCCAGTTGTGTTCATACTACATCAGATGTGGCTAAATTCAATATTTGAAAGTAGGATAAGGTGACTATTAGGTCGATAAATATCAGCTAAAGGAAATAATATAAATTTATTTGTTTATTTACTTATGATTAAATTATTTTTCTTTTTCCTTAGATAAAATAAGATTATCCAGGCCCTGTCCTCTCCCAGCAAGCTATCCAAGTTATCCTCCCATGGAAAGAAGGCCATGGAAGATGACTCCCACTGAGCTGAAAGAGTTCAAGCAGCTTCCACAGGCACCTCTAGGATGTAATTTATATGCATAAAAATTCTACCTCATTTTTTCTTAAAGACCTAACTGTATGTGCCAACTCACTACCATATTTTTAACCACTATTTATTATCACAAGTGTTAGAAAATGAAACCCTTATTTATCCCACCATTTTCTCAGAAGTCTGTCTTTTCAAGACATTTTGTCGACTCACGTAGTGCAATTTTAAGTGGTTCCAAGATATTTTATCACTGACTTGAAGAAATTTTAAATTAGCACTCCTGAGCTTTCCCCCTGATACCTATAATTAATCCCTCAACCTCAACAAAACCAATTTTCCTAAATCTTTCTACATGTTGACAGTCTTCAACATTTGTGGAGTAGGAGAGTTAAAATTCTTTTTATTTCTTTGTCTATAGAATTTTTAAAAATTAACTTATTAGTTTTGAGTATTTGTATTCTCTGAGCTATTAGGTACATTTTCCTGTATTGAGTCAACATTTTCCTGTATTATCTATACTACATTTAACAGTAGAAATGTTAAAATTGTTTTGCTGTTAAGAAATGTTATTGAATTATGTACACATCTGTACAATGTGTTTGTTATATACCTGTTTTGTAGATATTGGTCAGTGTATCTTACCAATGAAGTAGTTTAATTTTAATATAGTTTTATTTTCATTATTTGCTTTAGTCAAAAATTAAATATACACCTTGCCCACATATACACATGTATTAAATAAATATCATATCCCTGAACTTATTTAACCAACAATTGTGAAGGGTTAGTATGTCACTGTTCTAAGCATTAAAGTGTAGTTGACTCAACTTGAGACAATTACTTTGTCTGTAGTAGCATTTAATCATTCTTAAAATTTCAGCTAATTATTCCTAAAGTATCATTGCAAATGAATGCTATACCATTTTTTCTTCTGTGAGTAACAGATGCTAAAATAGCTAACACAGATTCCTAATAATGTAAATGCTCACGTCTAAGTCTATCCATATGTGTTCTGTTAGAGGAGTTTGCAGAATATACAGGATGTGATATCAATAATTTTTCATAAGATCAATTTGGGTGGAGATTATTGTATGGTTCTTACCATACAACATTAGCTTTAAGGCAACTTGATCATTCTTATATGGCATCAAATGGTTGAAACCAGATATAAGGGTCTTTTTTCCCTTTGCACATTTCCTACTGGTAATGCAAATATCAGGCCTGGAATAAAGAATTTAGCTTCTTAAAATTTCTAAAATCTATCTTAAACTTAAGCAATTAACTTGTTTCCTTCTGAGTTGCTCTTCAGTAGAACTTGACAAAACTTATATGTAGATGATTTATTTTCTTGCTTGAGAAAACAATTTTTAAAAGGATGAACAAGTCAAAAACAATTATAGATAAAATTATTTTCAGGCTGTCAGTTCCAGCACCAAAACAAGTAAAGTCATTATGTAAGTTGTTGGTTGCTTTGTGGCAGTTTCTATATTTCAGACCATAGGTCCTGTGTTGAAAAGAATAATTCACTTGAAATCGATCTCACAAAGGCTTGAGCTTAAGAGAAAAATAAGAGACACCATTCCCAAAATTGAATTGTATAATAGTTACTTAAGTGTTTGTGTTTGTGTGTGTGTAGGTGAGTGTATACTGTATTGTATATAAAGAGAGTTTCTCTTATAAAATGGGCTCATGCTTCCCAGAGAGGCTGAATATAGCTCTTAAAAGGAAGAGAAATAGGAAACCAATGAAACAAGTATAAAAATAAATAAATATTCATGTGAATATTAAAGTCAACTCATTGGGTTGGGCATGGTGGTGAATGCCTGTAATCCATCCACTAAGACAGGAGGATCACAAGTTTGATGCCAACCTCAGGCAACTTGAAAAGACTGTTTCAAAACAAAATATTAAAAATTAAAAGAACTGGGGATGTAGCTCAGTGGTAAAGTGCCTCTGGGTTCAATCCCCAGCACCACAAAAATACAAAATTAAGTCACTGGGACCCAATGAATTTTATAAGTATAAAATTATAAGCTTGTCGTTAATTACATATTAATTTCAGGTTAGTTGAAAATATAGTTTCTTTACAGGCTTTGTGACATTCTAAGAACACATTCTATTTATATATATAAATGACACACACTGTGTGTGTGTGTGTACGTGCGTGTGTGAGTGTGTGTATCTCATTGGGAAATTGTTAAATTGTCCAGGATTTTAATTTACTTTTTCTGTATCTGTTAATCATCATAAAAATCAGAGTGGAACTGCAATGACCTTAAATTAGTTCATGACTTAAACTTTTACTATTAGAATAACATACAATTCTAATTAAAGCTATCTCATATGTACATATCACAGTCAAGTGTAAGCACTTAGATTATTAATACTAGTTAGGTGCATGCTAAATTTCACTGTTCATTGGATTTACTTTAAAATTTTATAATAGACACACTCAGTGGACAAGCTCTTGGGTATTTTGAATAACGTCTCAAAAATCAGATTCATTTCTTAATAAAGATGTCTTAACCCAAATATGTTGAATTCAAGTATTAACAAATTTCTCTGTTATATAACTAAACATCTATGAATAGATTAAAACATATTGCATTTATTGTTTTGTGAAATTTTGCACCTTGGAAAAACATTGAAGAGATCAACATTCTGTCCTGCTTTTAAATTTGTGAGATCAATTTTATGCCACACAAGGTTCAATTTCATAGTCTCAGAAATGTTTCATGCCCCAGAAGTGTTTTAGAGATTCATTCCCTGTACAAGACACCATTTTCTGTACCTATCAGGCAACAGGTTTAAATAATCTCAGACAAAAAAATAGCTATAGTATTTTTTTCAGACAGCTATAAAATACTTGGTTTTCTCACAAGGAATTTACTCTGATGCTGAGGAATTCTTACTGTCAAGCCATCCAGTTAGTTATAATCCTTTATATTGAAACTAAATTTCACCTTTTTCTTTGTACCCTCAATAAAAATATTTTCTGGCACTTGCTTAACTTCCAATATTTTCACTGAATGAATGAATAAACAGAGCTAAAGCGCTTTGCTTCTGTACCTCAATTGGCCAATATTTAGCTATTAAAATGAGTAATTTAAATTTTTCCATTCTAGTTTAATTACTCTGAGCTCTGTTATAATATACAAAATATTAGCAGCCTACTGAAACTGAGTTTTCATATATAAAGTTGAGATGCCCAATGTCCTTTCTGCTCCTAAGCCCATAGACTTCCCTTTCTGTGCTATTCTAGTCTCCATCCATCCTTTCTGCTGCCCATGCAGTCTTCCCACCAGTTACTATATTTCACCCTCTTGCTCCATTCCAATACTGCTTCCTTTCTTGTGATTGACTTCTCCCTCTTTTTTTAAAAAAAAAAAAACAACAGTGAATGTGGAACAGTCTACCCTTGCTTACCCCTCTTTACTTCATTGCAATTCAGATCTCAGCTCCCTAAAATCTAAACCCTACCTGCATCATTCAATTTAAGTCGGTCTGCAGTTTCATTACTGGCCTCTTTACATTTTCCAACCTTCATCTGATTTGACTTTCCAGTAACTTTGACAGGACAGCCAATGATTGCATCTTCCTTGTTGGAATCTTGCTCATTAGCTTCCAGGAAAACCACTCAGTCTAGAATAAACTGTTCTAATTCACTAAGCCTTGCTTCTCAGGTTTAGAGAGTCCTATGTTCCCCATCTCTCCTTAATACTGTTCCTCTCTCCCCTGACAGTTTAATCTTCAGTCCTCATTTCTCCACATCCAGTAAACTCTCTCTGAATTCGTCCATATTGATAGCTTCCGTGGTCCCTGAAAGGAATGATGACTAAAAACATCAAAATTTCTAGCCAAGAATTCCTTTCTGGGCATTTGGAGGATGCTGGAGTCTATAGTCCCAGAAATACCTCTTGGCTGACCCCTTCAGCTTTTAGGAGGTAATTATTATAGTTCTCACTCCAAATGGCCTGGTTAAATTCTTCATATTTTTGGAATTGTTTTTCTTACTCAATTATGTGTGATTTAAAACAAAAATAAAACAATTTAATTTGATAAGCCTATCTATTTTATAATTCTAATATATAAATGGAAAATTTAAAGATTTAATTATATACACTTTAGTAAAATTGTAAAATCATGTTGTATCATTTATTGTTCTCAAAGGATATTTTTCTTTTGTATTTATTAAACTCTCGCAACTATCATGTAACTTTAACATTATTATTATTTATTTACTGTAGCAAATGTAGGTTTCTAGAGACTTGGGGGCTTCTACATGATCACATAGTACTTACTAAGTGACAGAACAAGGACTTGAAACACTAAGTGGGATTTACATATGCATAAATGTTATATGGTATTTAGTTGTTACCGATCAGGAATTAATTAAATACTGCTCCAACTCTGAGAGTTGTTTCCTAAAGAGAAGGAACTATTATTTAAGTTTCTTTTTCTTTATTGATGTGTACATTATTTGATGGAAGGAATAGTTTCAGGTATAAGACAAAATGAAAGGTTAAAGATGGAAATCAAATCCTATGTACCACCTGGAAACATAATTTTATATTCAATAATTCATGGCAAATTTATGCTTTATGTTGCATGAAATTCAAAATAAACATAAATTGGACAACATGTATCTAAAATTGGAAAATGATTTTACAAAAATATTTTTACTAGATATTCTGATAGTCATTTTTTTTTAAATACCTTTATTTTATTTATATGTGGTGCTGAGGATCAAGCCCAGTGCCTCACATATGCTAGGCAAGCATTCTACCAGTGAGCCACATCCCAGCCCTTGAAAATGATTTTTAATGTTGTTTTGTTGTTGTTGTTGTTTAAAAGGCTGAAAGAATTGCTACCCCAAGATTCACACAAATTGCCTCTCCTTAAATACACGTGGCTCAGTTCCCTTATATGGCAATGGCCTTCTGACATTTGCTTAAAGGCCTCTGCTGATCTTGCCACTTATTCCATATGTTTAAACAAAGCATGCACTTTTGCCAGCATCCTGCCAGGGACAAGGAAACAATTTCTGGATCAGGAAGGAGCCAAGACCCCAGTTCATCAGAGTTAAGCTGGAACGAGACTCCTGTCTAGCATTGACAGAGCAGTAGCATTCCTTCCTGGCGCCTGCTGAAACGAATTTCAAGAATGGTAACAGACTTGTTTTAGGGTTTTAAAACTATCAGTCTGGGATCAGCAGCCTGTTCTGAGAGTCTGGGGATGCCAAATTCCAGCTGTCACAACTTGCTTCTGTGAGAACCTCGTGCTCAGTCGGTCAGAGACTTGGAAGATGAACTTCGTTAAGACCTTGTGCCACAACCCTTTTTATAGACAGACCAAACCCAAACCACAAATCTCCCTCTTGAAAACCCCAGGCTTTCCTTCCTGGTTGGAATACAGGGTCAACACAAGGTTATCTTTAGGTTGGGTGTGAGCACCCAAACAAAATATTTAGCCAACTGTATGACTAGTATGTGGTTTCAGGTTTTTATTTCAAAATCTTTGCAGCCCATTAATCACTACCATGAAAGCGTCTTCTTGGAGGAGTTCACATTTAGTTCACTTGTTGGTCTACAGTGTTTGTACTCTCATTGCACAGAGAGAAAAGCAATAATTGGCCAAATATAATCAGTCATGACTAAAATTTGGGAATAAGGATTTTTCTCCTCCAAGAGTTTCAGTTATCTGTACATGACTGTTCAGTAGCTACTTGTGTGATATTAGTTTCATAGAGAGGGAAGGTAAGGTTTCAAGTCTATGTGCACTCTGACAAGAACAGAACCGTGACTAATGAATTGCTCAACAGGAAAAAGAGCTGATCTTCAAAAAGTTGCATATGTTCAGCTGCAGCCAGCATTCCACATAAATTCAGTATTTATTGGACTCAGTGGATTCAATCACATTCCTTAAACAAAATTTCCTAAATTATTTTCAGGGACAATTAAGTCATAGTTAGCATGATCAAGTTCTTAGAAGGAGCAAGGCACTGTTGTGCATCTTGTACTAGTGCATTTAGTTCTCACAATACCATTGAGTAATAGCCACTTTCATTATACCTATTTATTGATGAAAACCACTAGTCCAAAAAAGTTGAATAGTGCTCAGGGTCTCACAGCTAGAAGGTAAAAGAGCCAGATTCATTAACTGATGTTACAGTTCAAAATGATACAAAGCAATGGTTAGAAGGCTCTGTTTTTTATTGTGGAACTTAATCAGTCTTTTGACATCCCTCCAAAACTATGTAGGGACTACATATACACTATGCATGTCTTTGAAACAATAGTATGATCAAGTATTTAATATCATTGATCATTGTGGTTTAATTTTGTTATATGAATAGGAAAATTTAATAAGACTAATATTCTTGGTCAGTGTTTCCAATGATATTGGAAGGCCTGGGTACTAGATTCTCTGCTACCAATAAACTATATTGTTATAATTATGAGGTTATAGTTTAGTTCTGGTCAACTAACAGAACCAATTTAAATATAAGAGACAACCATGTTAAATGTTATATGGATGTGCATTGTCACTAATTACTAATAAATAAACACCAATTGTAAAGTCATGAGAGTGACTTACACAAAAACTAATAGCTACTTCTTATACAGCAAGCAATTCTGTCAGATGTTATAGTATTTAAAATTTTGATGAAATATAACTTTTAATTTTATATATACTGCTTTTTTAAATATTTTTTTTTTTTTTAGTTTTTGATGGATCTCTATTTTTATTTGCTTATTTTTTTGTGGTGCTGGGAACCGAATTCAGTGCCTCACACATACAAGGCAAGCTCTCTACCACTGAGCTACAACTCCAGACCCTTATCTCTACTGCTTTTGTGTTGTTATAAAAATATTATCAAATACAAAGTCATCTAGATTTATATTCTGTTTTGCTCTAAAATTTTCATAGTTAAACTTTTTACATTGAAGTCTGTGATATTGTTACAATTAAGTTTTGTGAAAGGTATAAAATTTATGCTTAGATTGTGTGTGTGTGTTCATGAATGTTCAATTGGTCTTTTTAAAAAAGATTCTTTTCCCAATGATCTGTCTTTGCTTTTTTTTTTTTTAATCAAAGGGAAGACAAATTTGTGTATATCTATTTCTGTTTCTTCAATCTTGTTTTACTTATCTTTTGGTCTTTTTAGTCAGTTCATTAATCAATACTTTGCTTTCTTGATTACTGTGGTTTATGGTAATTCTTGAAATCATTTTGTATGAGCCTTCCAACTTTATTCTTCTTCAGTATCCTCTTGACCATCCTAGGACTTTTGTCTTTTGAGAATCATATTGTCAATATCAACAAAATATCTTGTTGAAATTTTGAATGAGATTATATCAAATCCATAGATCAAGCCACAAAAAAATTTTAACAATTCACATCTTTTAACCATGAATACACACTAACAAACATAAGCACACATGTATATATTATATCTATAATGTAATAATATATACAATATAATATTGGCATTACACATTTGTATATACAGTATACATATATAACATATATTATGTACAATATATGCATATGATATATATTATATATTATATAATGTGTGTATGTATGTGTATGTATGTTGAGTAAGAGACAAGGTAAGTGACAAAAATGAAGAGATTTACTATAAGTTGTTGCTCATACATATAGAGGTTGAGAGTTCCCAATATAACAACATGATTTTGAAAAGGTGAGAGTGGTGGGCCTTATCTTGTTTTCAATTTAGGAGAAAAACATTTAGTTTCTCACATTTTACTTATGGTGTTAGTTGTGGATTTTTTTTTTTTTTTTGTGGATATTCTTCATTAGGTTGTGAAATATGTCTCCTTCCATAGTTTGCTGAATGTTTTCATTCTCAATGAGTTAGGTAGAGTAAGGGCCTTTTTCTTCATCAATTAATCTGATCATATGAGTTTTCTTTTACCCTGCTGATATGGTGGTTAACACTGATGGATTTTCAAGTGTTAAAACAGCTTCACATACCTGGAATAAATTCTACTTGGCCTTGGTGCAACTTGCTTTAAACATTGTTAGATTGAATTTGTCAATGTTTTGTTAAGGAAATTCATGAGAAGTATTAGTCTGTGATTTTCCTTTCTTACAATATATCCAAGAAATATTTCATAATATAAATTAGAATGGGAAACTCAATAGGTAAAACTAAGTTTTGGGTGCTGGCAATGGTTTACTACAATATTTTTTCTCACCTACTGATCAATAATAACATCACATCTATTTGACTGTTCAACTCACCATATGGAGTCCAGAAACTGAAGGCAAATATAAAAAGGTAAGGAGTAAATACTCATTAATGAAATACATAAGAGATCACCATCAGAGTTTATTTACTCCGACTTTGTATAAAATACTAACAGTCTTGGTAACAGTTCTGTCTCAATCAGCTTTTTCTGTGCTATGACTAAATGATCTGACCAGAACAATAGTAGTGGAGGAAGAGTTTATTTGAGGGCTCATGGTTTCAGAAGTCTTAGTCCACAGAAGGCCAGCTCTGTTCCTCAGGGCTCGAGGTGAGAATGAACATCATGACAGAGTGTGTGGCACAGGGAAGCAGCTCACAACATGTTGATCAAGAAGCAGAGAGAGACTCACCTGTCCATGATTTTATTTTATTATTCTCTTTTATTGTTGAGTAATATTCCATTGTGTATATATGTCATCATTTTTTAAAATCCATTCATCTATTGAAGGGCATCTAAATTGGTTCCACAGTTTAGCTATTATGAATTGTGCTGCTATAAATATGATGTGGCTATGTCCCTGTAATATGCTCTTTTTAAGTCCTTTGGGTATAGACCGAAGAGAAGGATAGCTGGGTCAAACGGTGGTAGTTCCATTAATCTTTTCAACATTGACTGAACAGGTAACTTTTAGCAAATCATAGCTCTACTTCTGATTTTCAAAAATTTATTTATTTATATTTTTGGATACAGCCATTTATGCTGAGCTCTTTCTTTCTAGGAAAGCAAATTTGAATCAAGGATATAGGATTGGGCAGGGAAAGATCAGGTGGATAGCACTGCTTGGCCTTTACTCCCACAGGACCAGGTCATTGAGTAAAGTTTTTTGAGATCACATTTGGCATTTGTTAATGTCACTTCTATTTTCTGGTCAACCAGTATTGATCTGGATTTTGCTTCCTACTGTTTCACTGAAATCAATCAGACTTTTGAATCCAAAGGATATTTCCCTTACTTCTATTAGTTGAACTTTGTGGTATTTTGTCCCAATAACCACTTTCTTTAACTTCTTTTTTGGCTTCTCAGTCATTAGGCTGTCATTGGTGTTCATACTATACTTCTGCACAAATCCTCTTGTTCTTCCTCTCAGTCTCTTCTTCCTAGACTCATTCTTAGTGTCCTTTTGATGATCTCATTCTCCATGCTACCATTGAATCATTTTATCCAAACACACAATTTCAATGATCTATGAGTAACTCAGGGCTCTCTTTGGACTCCTTTTTTTTCTTATCCAACATAACTTCAAGTCAACCTGGTCAAAACCATTCTCATCAATCTTCCCCCAACTTGCTCTTCCATCTGTATTTTCCACTGTGTTTGTTTCTCCTTATGTTCTAATCACTCATCACAAATTCCATGACAATACATCACAATTCATTGTCTTCATTTTGGAAGTTAGAACTCTGAAAGGGGTCAAAATCATGTTGGCAGGACTATATTCCTTCTTCAAGTTCTGGGGAAAAATCTGTGTTCTTCACTTTTTCAGGTTCTAGAAGTTACAAGTAGTTCTTCATTCATGAACATTGATTCCACCAGTGAAGCATCTTTAGGTACTCTTTGATTCTGACTTACTTTTCTGTCTTACTCTTCCACTTGAAAGAACCTAA
The DNA here is from genome assembly GCF_052094955.1 of Ictidomys tridecemlineatus. Classification (NCBI taxonomy): domain Eukaryota; kingdom Metazoa; phylum Chordata; class Mammalia; order Rodentia; family Sciuridae; genus Ictidomys; species Ictidomys tridecemlineatus. The sequence continues at coordinate 49,291,226 of NC_135484.1, forward strand.
TGATTATCCTGGGCTTACCAAGATAAACTCCTTCTTTGCATGTCATTTGATTAGCAACCTTGATTCCATGTACAACCTTCAATTTCCCTTTCCATGTTATGGGACATATTCACAGAATCCTGAGATTAGAACACATATTTTTTTTTGAAGGGAGCTATTATTCTTGTCTACCAAACTTACTTTTGTAAAGAGCATACCTACAAGTCAAAAGCCCACAGATATCCTGGATTATTCTCTTCCTCAACCTGAATACAGTGCACTACCAAGACTTATTAGTGCTATAATTTTTTTTCTTAAATTATTCTCATCCTTCTCACAGCCTCAATCCCTTTCTCAAACACAGAAGTTCAGGTTCAGCATTTCTAGCCCAGAGAATGGAAGTAGATTCCCAGTTGTATTCCCTGTAGACAGTCTTGCACCATCCTTTCTTGCATAACATTAATCCCCTTGTATGTTTCCACATCTGTCTGAAAAATATATGCAGAGAAAGAGAAAGAGAGAGTGTGTGTATATTATATAAATAGGTTCATATCTGATTATTTTATTTTTATATAATTCTTTCAATTGATCTTTATACTAACAGTTGTGAAGGTCAAATACTTGAGATAGCCATTTGAAGCCTTCATGTCTGTTTCATACAAACTTTCTCATCCTCAATCCCACCATACTCTATGCCACATGCTCCATGTTCTAGCCACACATCTTCTACCAGTTCCTGATTAAGTAATGCTCTTGCTTTGCCTTGGCACTTCATATATATCAAGTTAAATGATTGCCTTTCTCTATCATCTTTCCAGTTATTCATAAGCATCCTTCCAAGATTCTACACCCACAAATCTGCCTTCAGAAAGACAACCCTGACTGGTCTGGATGAAGAGCTAGCCCTCATCTGTGCTCACAGAATATTGTAATTCTATTAGGATACACATTTTTTTTTCTGCTGTGATTTTTGATTACTTGTCAGTGTCCTTCAAGACCTCTTTGAAGACAAGAACCATGGCTTCCATTTTGTACCATCATAAATAGAGTGGTAGAAAGTAAATCCTGAGAACCTGAAGACGAACAAATCTTTGGGCTATAAACTAATTCTAGGAGATAAAAAGGAATATTTTATCTCAAGTTTGCTGTGAACAACACCAGAGCTAATCTAGTCGGCTGGGCTTTCAACAAGTAGAAGCAGAAATTTGAATCCTCAACATCCTGAGAACTGGATAGGAATTCAGATGCTTTCTATAAGAGGAGGTCAGGAAAACATTTCCTCTGGCTCCAGTTGAGAGCTGTAGACCATGAAGCAGACATATGAAAGTTAGCAAGGATGCATATACCAGATAAATTTTACAGGAGTTGAAATGACATTTCCCTCTCGTCTCAATTCTTAATTGGCTGTTCATGGTCACTGGGGTGTTTATACAGCCCCAAGGCTGGCTCCATTCTGCTGCCATCTGTCTCAGTTATAAGCTCACTACAAGTTCCATATGGCTCCTTAATTCCAATGAGCCTAAAGCCTTCTCAGATTCCATAGGGCCAGTTGGGACAAATGACTTACCTTATTTGTTTTGGGTTTAGAATAGCTAAGAAGTGAAATTAGTAGTACCCTACATATCTAAAAATGCTTTTCCTTTAATAGAAGAGGTTGTTATGAGCACCTGGCGTCTCCATTGCATCTCTGCACATGTTTATTCTCAAAATAGAGATCACGTTTTTTCTCTGTCAATAATGAAAAGAAGGTCACATTTTGACTTGTACTGAATAACATTAGCAATATTTCCACCAGATTCATGCTCAGCTCACTATTTTTTTTTCACAGTACAAATCATCCTTTTTATTTGATGATGATGATGAGGAGGAGGAGGAGGAGGATGATGATAGAGCTATTCTTCTTTATCTGGGCACTTCATGATCAGAAATTATTTATACTGTTATTCAATCAAAGGTTTTTATCCAATGCAAAGAATTTGTAGTTAATCACCTGATTTATTCCTTCATGAAGACCCTCTGAACTTTCATTTTCCTTACTCTTTTATGTCATAACTGGCTTGCAGAATTCTTTGTCTATGTGACAGTATGTCCTGCCTCTTACAAACAAACTGCTGAAAAATTTGCAAGACAATGCAACTTGGACTCATTACAGATTTACGGTCTTCCTGGTCCATTGGATCCTCAATCTATTATGAATCCCTTTCTTCTCATCCTAAATCTCCTATCTCATTGTCTCAACAAAAATTTCCAAACCTTCACATTTTCTTCAGGATCCAAACTCTTTTCTTCCCCTTCCACAGTCCCTTACAACTTCCCATTACTTACTCCCATAGATTAGTCAGTGGGGCACCTCATTCTTAATACTAGTCTGAGAGGATTAATTATTCATTAGTTATTCCAAGGCTAAACCATTTAACTGTTCTCTTGAATATAGCCCTTAATTTCTAAGGGGACCTTGCTAATAGGCTCACCACACTGTCTTGAATCATGATTCACTCCTTTTCTGTTTGTTATATTTTTTCTACGTAAACAAACAAAACAACAACAAAACAACAACAACAACAAAAACATGAAACAAAGACCCATACTTGCTTTACATCACACTAACCTCTTATATTCCTCCATCAATGGAAGTTCTTCAAAGTTCCCTTACATTTCTGTCATCTATGTAGGCTTCCTATTCTAGTTATTCCTGAAACTATAATTATTTCTTAGTTGCTGCAAACTGACCAAAACAATTAGGCACTTTATGATCTGAGGTTGCATTTTTTGGTAGGTAAGAATAGTTATCCTTAGAGTTTGAGATAGTAAGAGTCTGCTATTTCCCCAGCCTTGCTACTAGATTATAATGTAAGCAAGGCACAGACCAAATTCTGCATGTATGCAGACTACAAACATTTATCCAATAAATATTCATTAGCAAAGCTGGCATTAAACAGCTCTTTATAAGATTGCTTTGGTCTTTCAGTTTTATCCTGAAATCCATCTGCTTGTTTCTTTAATTTCACTGGATCACATAATTTGAGTTATTTTGTATGGGTGTGTGTATGGAGTGGGTAAATGCCTGTGTGTCTGTGAATTCTTGTGTGTTTATGTTGGCATGTCATGAAACAGGTGGAGAATTCAGTGACAAAAGTCTCAAACACATTCCTACATTCTTCTGTGTTAACTGCAGAAAAAGTATGGAGCAGAGAGGGTAGAAGAGAAGAGGATAAAGTGTATTTAATTTGTAAAAAAATCAGTTCATTTGAAAGTGAGCTTGCATTTAGGACTAGGTCACCCCATGCCCTTGCAACATGAATAATAGCTATTGATACTAGTCACTCAAAATATACATTTTTGGAGACCCTGGAGTTTCTAGTGATGCCATCTTCTTTCTCTTTGTAAACTTAGGACAGATTCAAATATTTTATCTGAGTAAAATCAGAATTATTTAACCATATTTGACTTTCATAGTTATTTGAAATGGTTGAATGAGACAATATTAGTTTCTATAAAGGAATTATTTGTTCTACATGCATAATTCCAACAAGTTAACTGAAATGATTATATAGTCACTATAATATGCCAACTTACCAAATTTTAAAATTTTCACTTTTTATAATTCTTTTAGTACATGTAAATAACAGTTTTTATAGTTATAACTCTAAAAATATTTATTTTTTCTAACATTCTAATATTTATCCACATTGATATGCAATCTTTATAATCACTATGTCATATAGCAGAAAAATATGTTCTTTAATTACTTGTACTACCATTTCTCATCTTTTGCTTCTTCTCATCCTTTGCTTCTCTCCTTGTTTCTATTATGAATATGCTATAGTGAACATTGCACAGATGACTTTTCATTTTCCTGTTGAATTATTACCTAAAATAAATTCCCAGAAGCGATAGTACCAGATCAAAATGATGAATATGTTTATGATTCCTGTTGTATACTGTACATTATTTCCCAAAGATTAAACAATAATTATAATGATCATTTATTGATTATATAAATAAATTCCAGGAGACATATTGCTGCCATATATACATAAATGAAAAAGAGAGTCCTTTCCCTGGAGGAACAAATTCTACCTTCTCTCCTTGGGTGATCTATCTACTGCCATAGATGAGAAAGGCATTTATCAAAATTCAGTGGGCTTATGAACTACATAAAGTATTTCAATTAAAATGTAGATTTCAGGGCCTCTCTTGCACAGATTTTAATTAAGTAGACTAGGAAGGAGACTTAAGATATCTGCATTTTTTTTTTTTTGCTATCACTGCATGTTATTCTGAAACAGGTGGCTCACACATTGCATTTTGAGAAACAGTCATCATCCACATGCCAATGGTATCCAACCTGTATTTTGACCCACTCTTCCATAAATGCTTCAGACTAACTGACTTTGGAGGTAACATCTATGATTGCACTTTCTTTTAAAATGTTGCCCTTTTTCTGCATCCAGAAAAGTAAATAGTTTGCCCTTTCTGATGCACTTGTACTTTATAATTTAATTCCCACTTCTTTATGAAATCAATACAAAAGAGTTTCATAAAAGATTTCAATAAAGAGATTATGTTGGATGAACTTTGTAATATAATGAATAAACTTTAGTAAATCTGTCAGGTACATTATAATTTGAATAATATGAATAATATTTTTTTTGTGGACCACTTAATTAACTTCACAAAAGCTTCTCAAAAACAAAACAAAACAAAACAAAACAAAAAACAAAGACAACTCCCCAACACATTTTGTTTTATATTCATGATGCTTCAGTTATCTACTAAGTTATTACAGTGGAAATTTCCACAAATTGTGATTCTACAGTAAAAGTTCAAATGTATTTTAAGAAAGTATATTTTACATACATATACATATATGTGTGTGTGTGTGTTTGTATCCAAATTCATACTATGTAAACAAATTACAACAAAGAGTTTTTACTAGGATATAAATGACTAAAGATGTAAGAAACTGTTCTTCTTTGCATACTTATTTTAGAAATAAGAGTTTGAAAAGGCCATTTGAAATTAATTTATTCCTACAGATTACTCAAAACTAAAAAAAATAAAATTAATAGTGAAAAATGTTGTCTACTTTTTTACTCAACATCTTTGGAAGACTAATTTTATTGTCTTTCACAATAGGTACTAGTATTTGTTAAATCAGTACAATTTAGTTCCTTCTCCTTAACAACCTAGTTTTAACTGAATTTAGCTCTTTTTCATTTTCTTGGCTATTGCTTAAATTTATGCATTAAAAACTAAAGTCACTTGACATAGCCTCTTCTATCTTTGTGCTTCTCTGTGTCATTCTACTACCTCGCTATACCCACCTTCACACTCAAAATGAAATTGCTGTTATTACTCTCATAAAATGTTCTGATTTCTTATTTTACCTGACCTATGTATTTAATGAAAATTATAATGCATCTGGCAGAGATTTAGCAGAGTTTATTCATATCATCATAAAGCTCATCCACCAAACATCTCTTTATTTAATTGTTTCATGAGATTTTTATCCTACTGATCTCCAGAACATAACTCTCTTCTAGTTTCTCCACTTCTTTCTGTTTCTCCTTCTTCTTTTGCTTACTCTTCTCAGCTACAAAGGCACCTGTTTCTTTACCCATATTATAACCCTTCCTTTTTCTCAGAGTTCTGTCCTCAAACTCCATTTGATTCTGATTCTCTTGGATCAGTCTAATATGGTACCAAATATTGTTTATGTAATGTCATCACCCACCTCTTCAACTAACCACGACTGAACCCAAAATTATATAAATTTTTTATCCATTAGATTTACACAAGTACAATTCCCAAAGTTACTTCCAAGAAAGCTAAACCAATGACCTAATCATTACCCTACTACCTGTATATGTCTTAACTTCTGACTTTCAAATAATGCTATTTTATAAGACAAAATAAAACAAGAGCAACAGCACATTAGGTCTGTTAGTCAGCTTTTTATTGCTGTGATTAAAATACCTGACATGACCAACTGAAAGTAGGAAAAAATTCTTTTGGCTCATGGTTTCGTAGGTTTCAGTCCAATCCATGATTGGCTGACTCCATTGCTTTGGGCCTGAGGCAAGGCAGAACATCATGATGAAAGGGTATGGTGTAGGAAAACTGATCATCATTTCACAGACAGAAAACAGAGAGAAAGAGACTAAGGACAAGACATAACCCTAAATAACATGCCCCCAGTGAATCAACCATTGTTCACCTAACTAGAGCTTCCTCTTCCTGCCAGTAGACAATTCAAATGATTAATCCTTAAATTGAATTAATTCACCAAGGAATCACTTCTGAAAAACCTACCTCTGAACATTGATGCATTGGGAATCAAATTCAAAGTAAGCTTTGGGAGAACATCCCTGATCCCAACCATAACACTAGGAGCATCAAATTCTTAACTTTTCACACACAAAGCTGGTAAATGAGCAATGCAAAGGATGTATTAATAAAAAGAATAATGGTGTATGGGTACACCTTGAAGTTGGGTGGTCAGTAAGCACACCAGTAGAAAAGCTAGCAAGCATAAAACAAAGTATATGGAAGGAAAATATACAAAGCATAAAAGAGGGTGGCCATTTCTTTTTAAGTGCAATACTGGTTGCTTTTATATCATTAAGTTTGGGTAGATGCTCTTCGGACATCCAAGCCTATACCTACTCCCACACAAGTGCTTCCTTAATTCAGTTCGATTGACTGGATCAGGCCTACAGCAGCCTGGCTCTAGACTTTCAACCATACCTAGCAATTTATGGCCTATCCCAGTCTACTTTTGCAGTAATCAATGATATTTTATTCTCCCATTGACAAATATCCATTTTAATAGTTTCCTGAGAAAAACCTTGCTGTAGGTCTCCTTTTGTAACAAATGTGCAATTCTAGGCTACTTTCTCTATGTAGATTTCACTCATTTTTTTTTCTTTGCCTGGATAATTTATGTACTTCTCAATATTTACCTCCTATTAAGAAACTTTTCCTCTCCTCCTTACTTCTCTCTAGTCCTGATGGAATATTATTTCTATGTACTCTCTTTTTCATACCATTTATTATGTTTTTCTAGTTTCCCTTCTGGCTGATAATGCCATGAACTGCTTGAGGGCAGGAATAGCCTCATTTTTGTCCAAGTCTTCAATGCTAAACACAGTACTCTTTGAAATATTATCCTAAGAGTGAATACTTTCCTTTATATGTTAATATTGCTATGAAATGTAAGCTAAAAGGAGTTTGATGACCCATGGAATTTTTCATTTCATTAATAACGTATTTCTCAAGTCTTAACTTCCAAGTCAAGGAATGAAGTGATTCTGTTTCAATATTTTCTAATAATATTTACTTTGATGATCAAACCAATTCTAAGTCATTAATAGCATTCTTAGAAGGATTTTATATTTTGTTTAAACAAATAGAAACTCCAAATGCTCATATTCTAGGAACATCCTGAACAGAGAGATACTGTCTGGACTTGCAAGAGCAGACTGCACCTTCCTGTGGACACCTGATGGCATACAGATTTGGCATTATATTTGGCACGTGGACACAATACCTTCATATCCATGTAAATAATTATAAACAGAAATACAAAAAGGAAGCTCAGAAGGAACTCATGAAACAGCTTTTCGAAAAATGTTAAACTGGCAAACGTTAGCACACTGGTCTAGTTTGAGGTTTTGCCCCATTGCGACTGCCATTCCTATGGCTATCTTGGTCTCACTCATGATTTTATCTTCAGAAATGACTGTAACTATCACTATTGGGTTTCCTTTGGTCTCATAATATTTAGAATCAGTAGCATGGGTACCATTTTTTTTTAATACTGAGAATCGTAACCAATTTAAACTTAATAGCTATAACACATTTTAGGTTGGCACGCTTTAACCAATGGCACGCTCATTGGTTTACTCTGATAATAATGATGGCATTCTTGTCTTCTTTCCAGGTAAAACAATGAACATTCCAAAAGGTGCATGATAAGTTATTTACAATACCCACTAAAGGCAAGAAGCAGTATGAATGATGGGCTCCATTTTTCACAAGAGCAAATAAGTCACGTTGATGTTTTATGACTTACTCATGGCACAGATCAGCAGCGACCAAGGAAGCAAGCTGGCAGCCCCATAACTACTTACAGATTCCTGAACATACCAAACTCAACAGCAGGCATGGTAATAAATCACTGAGAGTTAAGAACAATTTTCTTCAAATATTCCCAAATGGAATTTTTCTCAAATACAAACATTTTCTTTTGAAGGAAAAATAAGTGTGAAGAAGAAAGTTTTGTTTTAGACAACAGTCATATTTATTTCTGTGTGCTTTTCAAATTATCTGTGATATAAAAAATAGGTAATGTGTGAATATAGTAAAAAAAAAATCATAAAGTACAAGATGTATACCATAAAAAATGTCTTCCTCACAACCCTTCTTTTCTCCTGTTTCTATCCAAAGTAAATTACTGGCTTCTTGACTGATCAGACTTATGTTTGCCCATTTATATGTATATATCTCCTTGTTTAAGGGACTTAAATACTTTCTAGTTTCAACTCAAAAGCTTTAGCTGATGAAATAAGAATGAGATTAAAATAATATCTACTTCCTTTTCAAAGAAAACCATGAATTCTGAGCCACTATCAGTCATAGCCACTTATCTTGCTTTAAAAGAGAACATATTTGTTTTAGTCAAAGCTGGTGGGATATGCATGGGACACATAAATATTTAAAGAAACAGCAAAAGCTGCTAAGTAAAAATAATGACATTGGCTGAGATTTCACATCTTATGTTCACCATTAGCTGCCTCTTTTACAGTTATTCTGGAAAGTTCTTAAAAAGGTCTTTTTATGAAGTGAATGTTAATGTTTCTAAAATGAATACTGAATGTGCTCAACTTCTTATTAATTGGAAAATGAAGAGCGTTCCAACATTATTGTCAGCATACAGTACAGTAAAACAGAAAGCTCACTTCTTTTTCCATTCCAGGAAATCCTCGGCTTGTTTGTTTCTTTTCATATCTAATGTGGATCTACAAGGCAAATAAAATGTCGAAAACAAGCAAGAGGGAATCGTATTTGTTTTTATTAATTGCTGATTATAAATGTTTAAAATAAAAATATGACTCCATGGATGACTTAGTTGAAAATATAACTTCATTTTGGAAAATACTGAACTTAGAAAAATCTTACAAAAGAGGAAATAATTAGAAACATTTTTTTTTTTTTTTTTTACATCTGATGACGGGGATAAATGGATAAAGGGATCTTAGTAAATTGTAGTTCCTGCGATCAGGATATTGTTCATGGTGGTGGCATTTGGTCTCTTGGGAATCTGAGAGATGGTCCAAAACCTAACTAACAGGAAAAACAAAGTGCGATTGTAGCACAGTGGACAGGAAACAGCCATGTTAAGCAAACATTTGGTAAGGGGTGCCACCATAGGCTTTGGTCAGCGTGCTTCCAGGTCAGAATTCACACTTGGATTGAGCCCACTTTTGTTCTATTTCTCCTGTTTTAATTATTGTCTCCCCCTATAAATAATATTGCTCTTATTAGTTTAACAGATGTATAATTTCAACTGAGGTGTAACAAATTAATTATTTTCTTAGTGTTAATTTTTTCTTATATAAAATGCAAATTTTTTTAATGTAGCTTTATTTCCTGTTGAGATTTTAAAATTAAGTGATAATTACTGGATTATTACCTACCTTGCTATGAATCAGACTCCTTTTATCAGAGAAAACATTTGGCATTAGTTTCTTGGGGATTGACTAATTTCACTTAGCATTATCTTATCCAATGCCATCCAGTTACCTGAAAATGCCACAATTTTAGTCTCTTTTATGCTGAGTAATATTCCATTGTGTATATATGCCACATTTGTTTTTTATCCTCTACTGAAGGGCATCTAGGTTAGTTCCACAGTTTAGCTATTGTAAATTGTGCTGCTATAAACATTGATGTGGCTGTGTCCCTGTAGTATGCTGTTTTTAAGATCTTTGGGTATAGACTAAGGAGAGGGATAGCTGGATCAATGGTGGTTCCATTCCCAGATTTCCACTTCCCCATATCCACATCGTCACCAACACTTATTGTTGTTTGTCTTTAAATAGCTGCCATTATGACAGGAATGAGATGAAATCATAGAGTAGTTTTGATTTGCATTTCTCCAATTGCTAGAGAAGATGAACATTTTTTCATATATTTGTTGATTGATTGAATATTTTTTCTGAGAAGTGTTTGTTCAGGTCCTTGGCCCATTTATTGATTGGGTTATTAGTGTTTGGTGTTTAGCTTTTTTATACCCTAGAGATTAGTGCTCTATCTGATGTGTGGGAGGTAAAAATTTGCTTCCAAGATGTAGGTTCTTTAGTCACCTCACAGATCGTTTCTTTTGCTGAGAAGAAACTTTTTAGTTTGAATCCATCCCATTTATTGATTCTTGATTTTAATTCTTGTGCTATAGTAGCCTTGTTAAGAAAGTTGGGGCCTAATCTGACATGATGAAGATTAGGGCCTACTTTTTCTTCTATTAGACACAGGGTCTCTGGTTTAATTCCTATGTCCTTGATCCACTTGAGTTGAGTCTTTTACATGGTGATAGGAGTTTAATTTCATTTTGTTGCATATGGATTTCCAGATTTCCCAGCACCATTTGTTGAAGAGGCTATCCTTTCTCCATTGTATGGTTTTGGTTCCTTTGTCTAATATAACATAACTGCAATTTTGTGGGTTAGTCTCTGTGCCCTCTATTCTGTACTATTGGCCTGTTTTGGTGCCAATACCTTGCTGTTTTTGTTACTATTGCTCTGTAGTATAGTTTAAGGTTTGGTGTAGCCATGCCACCTGCTTCACTCTTCCTGTCAAAAATTGCTTTAGCTATTCTGGGTCTCTTATTTTTCCAGATGAATTTTATGAATTTTATTGGGATTTTGATCAGAATTGCATTAAATCTGTATAGTGCATTTGGTAGTATGGTCATTTTGATAATATTAATTCTGCCTATCCAAGAGCAAGGAAGATCTTTTCATCTTCTAAGGTTTTCTTTGATTTCTTTCTTTGCCATTCTGCAGTTTTCAATTGCATTGATCTTTCACCTCTTTTGTTAAGTTGATTCCCAAGTTTTGTGTTTTTTTTTGAGACCATTGTAAATTGGGTAGTATTCTTTATTTCCCTTTCAGAGGATTTGTCACTGATATACAGAAATGTCTTTAATTTGTGGGTGTTGACTTTATATCCTGCCACATTGCTGAATTCATTTACTACTTCTAGAAGTTTTTTGGTTACACTTTTAGGGTCTTCCAGGTATAGAATCATATAGTAAGAAAATAGTGCTAATTTGAGTGCTTCTTTTCCTTTGTGTACCCCTTTAATTTCTTTTGTCTGTCTAATTGCTCTGGCCAGTGTTTCAAGAGCTATGTTAAATAGAAGTGGTGAAAGAGAGCATCCCTGTCTTATTCCATTTTTTAGAGGGAATGCCTTCAATTTTTCTCCATTTAGAATGATGTTGGCTTAGAGCTTAATATAGATAGCCTTTATGATGTTGAGCTATGTCCCTGTTATCGTTAATTTTTCTAGTGTTTTGAACATGAAGTAGTGCTGTATTTTGTCAAATGTTTTCTTCTGCGTCTATTGAGATGATCTTATAATTCATATCTTTAAGTCTATTGATGTGATGAATTACATTTATTGATTATGTTGAATCAACCTTGCATCCCTGTGATGAATCCCACTTGATTGTGGTGCACAATCTTTTTGATATGTTTTTGCATTCTATTTGCCAGAACTTTATTGAGAATTTTTGCATCTATGTTCATTAGAGATATTGGTCTAAAGTTTTCTTTCTTTGATATGTCTTTGCCTGGTTTTGGAATCAGATTGATATTGTCATCATAGAATGAGTTTGGAAGTGCTCTCTCTTTTTCTATTTTCTGAAATAAATTTAAGAGTATTAGTATTAGTTCTTCTTTAAAGGTCATGTAGAACTTGGCTGTGTATCCACCTGCTCTGGGGCTTTTCTTGGTTGGTAGGCTTCTGATGGCATGTTCTATTTTGTCACTCAAAATTGATCTGTTTAAATTGTATATATCATCCTGATTCAATTTGTGCAAATCATATAACTTAAGAAATTTGTTGATGCCTTAAATATCTTCTATTTTATTGGAGTACAAGTTTTCAAAATAATTTCAAATTATCTTCTGTATTCCTGTAGTGTCTGTTGTGATATTGTCTTTTTCATCATGGATGTTAGTAATTTGAGTTTTCTCTCTCCTTCTATTCATTAGCATAGCTAAGGGTCTGTCAATTTTATTTTTTCTTTGAAGAGACAACTTTTTGTTTTGTCAATTTTTTAAATTGTTTATTTTGTTTCAATTTCATTGATTTCATCTCTAATATTAACTATTTCCTGCCTTCTACTGCTTTTGGTGTTTATTTGTTCTTCTTTTACTAGGACTTTGAGATTTACTCTTAGGTCAGTTATTTGTTGACTTATTATTCTTTTAAGGAATAAACTCCATTCAAAGCACTTTCCTCTTAGATCTGTTTTCATAGTGTCCCAGAGATTTCAGTATGTTGTGTCTATGGTCTCATTTACTTCCAAGAATTTTGTAATCTTCCCTTGATGTCTTTTGCAACCCATTGTTCATTCAGTAGCATATTGTTTAGTCTCCAGGTGTTACAGTAATTTTTATTTTTTATTTTGCCATTGATTTCTAATTTCATTCCATTATAATCTGATTAAATGCAGGGTAGTATCTCTACTTTTTTGTATTTGCTAAGAGTTGCTTTGTGGCATAATATATGGTCTATTTTAGAGAAGGATCCATGTGCTGCTAAGAAGAAAGTGTATTCGCTTGATGAAGGATGAAATATTCTATATATGTCAGTTAAGTCAAAGTTATTATTTGTATTATTGAGACCTATTGTTTCTTTACTCCACTTTTGTTTGGGAGATCTATCCAGTGGTGAGAGAGGTGTGTTAAAGTCACCCAAGATTATTGTGTTGTGGTCAATTTGACTCTTGAACTTGAAAAGAATTTGTTTGATAAACATATATGCTCCATTGTTTGGGGCATATATATTTATAATTGTTATGTCTTGTTGGTATATGGTTCCCTTGAGCAGTATGAAATGTCCTTCTTTATACTTTTTGATCAACTTTTGGCTTGAAGTCTACTTTATTTGACATGAGGATGGAAACCCCTGCTTGCTTCCACAGTCCATGTGAGTGATATGATTTTTCTCAACCTTTCACCTTCAGTCTGTGTATGTCTTTTCCTATCAGATGAGTTTCCTGGAGGCAGCATAGTGTTGGGTCTTTTTTTTTTTTAATCCAATCTGCTAGTCTATGTCTTTTGATTGGTGAGTATAGACCATTAACATTCAGGGTTATTATAGAGACATGATTTGTATTCCCAGCCATATTAGTTTATTTTTGTTATTTAACTTTACTTGGTTTCTTATTTGGTTAGTTTTTCCTTTATGGTACCACCTCCCACTGCTGATTTTCATTATTGTTTTTTGTTTCTTCTTCAGATGAAAGTATATTCTTGAGTCTTTTGTTTATTGACTTCTTTTTTATTTCTCTCACAGTATTTTATAGTTTTTGCTATGCAAATTTTATACATGTTTTGTTAGACTTAAGACTGGGTATCACATTTTTGAGACCATGTACATTGTATTGCATTTTCAGTTTTGGTGTCTGCATGAATATTCTTAATATATAAAATTGTGATTGCTTTTTGCATGGTGATTTTATATTCACTAATCATATTAAACTCAGTTATCAGTTTTTGTAGTTTTTATGTAGACTTTTTGGCTTATTCTATGTAGACAATCATGTCATCTAAAAATATGAGCAGTTTTATTTCTTCCTTTCTCATCTGTATATATTTTGTTTATTTTTCTTGCCTTATAACTTTAGCTAGAACTTGTAGTACTATGATGAATAAGAGTTTTAAGAAAATAAATCTTTGGTTTTTTTCTCAATTTTAGGAAAAAATAATAATTCTTTCACTAATGAGCATATTAGCTGTAGGTATTTTACACATACTCTACCAGTTGAGGGAGATTTCCTCTATTATAAATTGCTGAAGGCTATGCTCAGGAATGTGTTTTAAATTTTGTTTAATGCTTTTTTTATATAAATTCATATGATCATGTGGTTTTCTTTTTTAGACTGATCACATGGCATGTTACATTGATTAGCTTTTGTATTTTAAAACAGCTTTACATCTAGAAATTAAAAAAAAAATATATTGGGTATGATATATAATTACTTTTATATATTGCCAAATTCTATTTAGTATAATTTTGTTAAGATTTTTGTGTTTATATTCAGGGATGGTGGTCTGAAGTTGTCTTTATTTTTATTGTCCTTTGTTTTGATATTAAGGAAATACTAGCTCATAAAATGAATTAAAAATTATTTCCTCCACTTTAATTTTTAAAATTAAGTTGTGTAGAATTAATGAAAATTATACTTTGAAAGCATTAGCATTCTCTAATGAAACCATCAGGGACTGGAGATCAAGTTTTTTCTCTCTTTCTATCTTTGACATTACAAATTAATTTTGAAAGAGTTGTGATAGTATGTATTTTTAAAGACTAATTTATCTCTTCTAGGATGTCAAATGTATACATATAGAATTACTTACAGATTTCCCTTATTATCATTTTGATGTCTAAAGACTGTGTAGTAATAACCTCCTATTTATTCCTAATGTTGATAATTTGTATAGTCTCCATTTTTCTTCTTATTATTAATCTTATTAGAGATTTGTCAATTTTATCAATCTTCACAAAGAATCATGTTTGTTTATTGAGAGTCTATTATATTGTTGTCTTCAATTTCAGTTTTTTTTTTCTTTTTTTCCCCCTCTTCTGGGAATCTAATCTAGGGCCTTAAATATGCAAGGCAAACATTTCTGTATCACTCACTTACATTCCCAGATCTACTTCACTGATTGCTCTTATATTTCTTCCTATTGTTTGGTTTTGTTTTATTAATGTTTTGCCTGGTTCTTGATAAAGGATTATGAATTATTTGAAATTTCTTTTATTCTAATGTGTTCACTTATCCTTACTAATTTGGGTTTCAGCACTACTTTAGCTACATTTTTAACCCTCAAATCATTAATAAAAGTAAATCTTAGCTAGATGTGGTGGCCTCTGGTAATTATGTTTTGTTTAAAGTGCAGTATTCTTGAAAATTTAACTATTTAGATAGGTAATCACTAGTGATAAATCATGTAAGTTTGAGAACACAAATTTTTTATTAAAATAGTGGACAACATGATAGAAAATAAATGTGAATGCAGCTATTAAAATAATTTGTTTATAAGACTGTTGAACTTCTATTAGTTTTATTTTTTATTTTTTACCTGCTTCATGTATTAATCAAGACTGCTTTGTTTATAAGTGATATGGATCCATGTCAACAAAGATCAACTAGTTTAAGCAAAAAAAAAAAAAAAAAAAAAAGAAAGGAAGGAAGGAAGGAAGAAAAAAAAAGGAGTTATTGGCCAGTATAACTGTATATAACTGAGGAATCTAGAGGTAGTACTAGCTACTAGCTTTCAGGCATGGCTGGATCCAGAGGCTCAGCTGAGTGTGTTATCGCATGCCTATAATCACAGTGGCTCAGGAGGCTGAGGTGGGAAATCACAGGTTCAAAGCCAGCCTCAGCAAAAGCAAGACCCTAAGCAACTCAGTGGGACCCTGTGTAAATAAAAATACAAAATAAGGCTGGGGATGTGGCTGAGTGATTGAGTGTCCCGAGTTTAATTCCTGGTACCAAAACAAACAAACAAACAAACAATAAAACAGTGTAGTTTAGTTTGCAAGTATTTGGAGAGATTTTGTTATTGTCCTGGTTTTGGTTTCTACTTTCATTTCACTGTGTTCAGAGGACAAACTCTGTATGAATTTCAGTTCTTTTAAAATTGTCATTTCATGGCCCAGAATGTGACCTGTCCTGATACATTTTTCACGGTTACTTGGAGAAGAATGTATATTCTGCTGTTACTGGGTGCAGTCTTTTGGAAACTTTGACTACATTCTGCTAGTAGAAAGTGTTGTGGATTCTTGTATATTCTTGTTGATTTTTTCTGCCTTGTTATCCCATCAATTGTTAGAAGAGAAATGTTAAAATATCCAACTATAATTTTGCATTTGTTCATTATTTGTTCCCTTTAGTGTTTACTGTCCAAACACTAGAGTGTCTGCTTCAAATAATTTGAAGCTCTGTTTTGTATAATATATACATGCTTAGAATTGTCTTAGAGTGTGACTTCTTTTCTCATTACATAATATTCTTCTTGTTTCTGGCAATTTTCTGTGCTTTTAACTCAACTTATCCAGCTACTTAAACTGGGTGGGAATAAAAGTATAAGCCTCCCTGTCTTCACTGACATAGTTGGGGCCAGATAATTTTTTTTTCCCACTGTCAAATGGGATGGAAATTTTGACTCCCTACAGGGCCTTCTTTGGTACTCCTTGGTAGTGGTATTGGAGAAGGTGGTGGGCTGGAGTGCCTCTTTGCAGCCTGGTAAGGATGGAAGTCTGGGTTTACTATTCAAGCTTTGCTGATTTGGATGGGGATGGGGACACGTTTTCCCACTATTGTCTTCCTATGGAATTTGGATAGAGTAAGTGGCTATTTTCTAAAAGTTTCCTGCTTTCTTATGACGCTTTCCCCCAGTCCTTTAACTAGAGAAAGTAGTTTTCATTATTTTCTTCCACACTCCCTCTTCCCTTCCTTCCTTCTTTCCTCCCTTACTTTCTCATTTTCTCTCCCTTTCTCTCCTTTTTTGTCTATACCTCTGACATTTCTGAGTTAAATTATTCAACTTCAGGTCTAGTATATATGAGACGAAAATAAAAGCCAGGGAGTGCATTTCAGCACCGTTCTTTGGATTGGCAATACTAGATGGTCTGCTTTTTCCCCTCCACCTTTCACAGTTTTTGTATGCTCGTTTTACACACAATGTCCAGAGTTTTCACTTTTACTTAGTAGAAAAAAAACATGAAAAAGTATATTTTTATTCCATCTTTCCAGAAGCAAAAGTCTGAAAGTATTTGAAACTTTTAAAACCTGTAAATTACAAAATTTTAATACAAAATAATTTTAAACCCTTGGGAAGAGTTGAATGCATAGTTTATTGATGTAACAATCCAATGTTGCTTAAGAGAACAAATATGTCTCCTAACTTCCTAATCCTTGGTGAAATAGTCACAGCTTTTATTCAGAAATGTGTTATTTACTTCAACTGGGAAGTGAGTCAATGAAAAATTAACACAGATCTACCAGAGAAATTGTCCAAAGCTTGTAAGTCCATTGGTTAAAGAAACTCATGGGATATCATTTGTCTTTCCCCATTGTTATGATTTGGATGTGAAGTGTCCCCCAAAAGCTCACATATGAGACAATGCAAGAAGGTTCAGAGAAGAAATGATTGGGTTACAAGAGCCTTAACCCAATCAGTGAATTAATTGCTTGATGGGATTAATTGAGTGGTAACTGAAGACAAGCGGAATATGGCTGGAGAAGGATGATTCTGGAGGCATGGCAATGGGGTGTATATTTTCTATCTGGAGATTGGAGTCTCTCTCTACTTCCTGGTCACTGTGTGAGCCACTTCCCTCTGCCACACTAGTCTATCATGATGTTCAGCCTCACCTCTAGCCTTACAGAGTGGCTTCACTCTCTGAAACTGTGAGTGCCCAAATGAACTTTTCCTCTTCTATGGTTATCCTAGTGGGATCTTTTAGTCACAGCAGGGAAAAAGCTGATAAAACACCCCTTTTTCTGTTTTCTTATAATTGTACTAATATTCCTCACTTGATTTAGTATGATTTCATTTGGAAGAAGAACAGCTGCCATGATAAAACCTCAGAATTTTATATTTGCTAGCACGTTTACATCATCTTTCTTTTTCCTTTGTCTTTTTCTTTGTGCATGTCCTAATTGGGCTAATATAGGATCAAAAACTCAGTGGTGCTTACATTAATTCTCCACATTGATAAGACAGTAGGCCACTTAAAAATTGGAAAAGCGTTTGAGAACTAAGGGGAGAGTGTAGTTCCTGTGGAGGTCTTTCTCCTGTTTGGCTCATGGACACTCCCTGGTGGGCTTGGGCTGGTCTGGGTGTGTAAACTCTAGGCAGGTGAGTCAATAGGAAGCGGGGATTTTCCCCAAATTTCAAAGCTGCCTTTGCATTTTAGGAATTTCACTCCCAGAAGAGGTTCTGCCTTTGTTCTTGGAAGCCGTTCCACTGGGTCTGAGAGGAGGGCCACGGACCTCTGCTCAGATAATTATCCAACCCTTCTGCAATATTTTTCACTTATTTTCATTCACTTGATATGTAGACAACGTTTTTATTTGAGGAATAAACAATCCCTTTCTTAACCAGTAGAAAGAAGATGTTTCTATAATTCCTTCAAGAAAATAGTAGTCCAAGATAAATTCAGTTTTGATTAAGTTTGGATATACTTTGATTAAGTTATGTGTATACTCAACTATTCAAATGATTTTTGAAACATATTCTCTATTTGTTAACTCTTGCCTGAGCTAATTTCCCTTCCTTTTCAAAGCTTCAAACTATTATTTAAATTGCAGCCACTTTAATATGTGCAGCAGATTTTTAAAACAGTGAGCTTTTATGATTCTTTTCTACATGCTCAGTATGCTTTTGGGAATTGATGGCATTTAAATTCTCACCAGTGAGAAGCCAATTTCTATGGAGGATAACTTAGGGAAATAATTTCTGTCCCTTTACTTTTTTCCTGTGCTGGTCTGTTCAGAACTACAATAAGAAGATCAGAACAAAACAAAATATTGTTATAGTTTATGTATTGCTATAAGCTGTGTTGACTTCTAAATACTATGCTGTGGTCTTCAACTGAATATCTGTGAGAACACTAGATATTATTTTTGAGTAAAGTTTATTTGTAAAAGCATCACAAGAGAGGGAAGATGTAATTTGGATTCTCTTATATATTTTAAGGCAATTCCATTCATATTGCAGGAAAGCAACTTGCCTGCTAAGATAGGGACATTCAAATAAGGAGTTAATAGACTTTTTAAAAACTAAATATGTAAAGTTTAAGAGAAGAGGAGAAAAGACCCCTTTTTCTTTCCTCAAACTACATTTCTTGGAAACTTTATGCCATATTACTGGGTCACTGAGTATGACAATTCAATGGCTATCTTTTAGGAGTGATGGTCTGCTGGTCAGGAACTTAGCACAAGCTCAGTCAAAGCCTTCTAGCCACTATTACCACATTATATTTAGCATAACTGTTTAATCTTTGCAGCTATCACTTTAGACACGTACTTAGATTTTCTGTTATGCAAGTACTTATACTGCTGGACTATTACCTCAATAAAGAAATTGGCATCTTTACTTTTCTCTGGGCATTTTGGAAAAATAGAGCACATGAGAAATGGTATAGATAATTATTATAGTACATAACTAAGTTGAGTTTATTTATTTATTTAGGATGCAAGTTATTAAATTTTAACATCCAAGATTTCTTCACATCTGTAAAGAAAAATGAAGACATGCACCCTTTGTACATAAACATAATAAAGTCCAGAGTCCATACCAAAAGTTCAAATTCACATCTAGCTCCAGTGTCTTGATAGGAACAGGCAGACAGAGATGAAAGGTCTAACTGAACTGAATAAATAAACAAGCCAGCTCAGTGATATGGTGCATTGCAGCAAGTCTCCCTTCATTTTTCTTAAAATAATTTCTCACATTGTCACATTTAGTAATGCATTAATAATTAAATGTCATCCAGTTTCCAACTGTTTTTGACAATAGCAAAATAAGGTAAACATATAGAATTTTTCTTTTTCAAAAGTGCTTTCAAATGCACTATTTTATTTCCTCCTCACTATACTTTCTTTGAAATAAGAAGAAAATGGGAAAATGTTATTTTCTTAGTATTTCAAAAGAATTGATGCTCACAGAATTGATTGACACAGATAAGAAAACACCAAGTCAATTTGAGAACCTGGCTTTCTGATTCCTACACCTGGTTCTAGTATTCTAATGAATAGATTAATTCCAAAATGAAACATTTTAAAGCTGAGTTCCCTGAGTTCACTTACAAATGGTTTACTAGGTGTGGATGGAAGGAAGGAAGTGGGGAGGTGCTCCCAGGAAAAATTTCTAGAGTTGTGAAGAAAGCAAGTTAGAGTAGAGAGAGAAGCTGGACAAACAAGGGGGTTCTGGACAAGGCTAGCCTCAGCCTGACCATCCAGGAAGCTCTGCCGTGGCCACCCAGAATGTGAGGAAGGAGAACCTCTGAGGTAGAGTCAGGCAAGATGGCTCCCAGAGTTACCAAAGGACAACAAGCACCCAGAGGAAGGGTGTACAGGGAGTAGCAACTGGGGATAGGTGTATCTGAAGGAGCTCAACAGAATCTGCTACTAATTTCATCCTTTTGGGGAACTGTTTAATTTTTTATTTCACTGAGAGTATTTTCTACCAAAATATAGAGAGAATAGCATAATGAGCTCCCATATACACATACTTATCATCGATAATAATCCACACAGGGCAAACATTGTTTGATCTATGAGAGCTGAGTTTTTAAATATCCTGTTATTCTCTGTATTCAAGAATATCAACATATACAGCATAAAACAAGGACTTTGATTAAATTTGCCTTGTTAAAGAACAATGTGGTGAACCAGTTAAAGTCTTGGATTTATTATATATGTTGCAATTGTGGTCCTGCAACATTAGGGGATGAAACAGATGTTTTCCTATAATCCTTTGTAACTTAGATATTTGAAAAATTTTCTATGAGATGTAATTAATAGTTTATATCTTCAACTGCATTCAGTGGCTTTGTACTAGTCCTTTAGTAATTCTTAAACTCTGGACAGACTCTAAAATGTGGCCTGTGCAAGAATGGTCATCTTCAGACCATCTCAGAACATGGACATGCCAACTGGAGCCCAAGCACAGAAAGTCTTGTAAATTCCCACAATTTATAAGATAAAATCCACACCTAAAGGTATGGTGCAAGGGTCTACAGAGCCAACCCCACAACACCTCCTTTCCTCTATCACTTTCTTAAATTCTCCCATATCTGTGTGCTGAGTTTTGGCACACTGAACTGATATTCCTAAATCTCTATGCCTTGTGACAAGACTCTAGGCCTTTCAACTTTCTCTTCCTCTGTCTAGGCTCTGAGTCTCCAGATTTCATTCGTAAAATTTATTCTTAGTTCAAAATGCAACTCAAACATCATCTACCTTCAGAAAATGTTTTTCATCTCTCCTTACTTTTTCTTTCCATACTTTCTCTTTAGCTTCTCTTCTTTTCATCCCACCCCACAGCCAACCCAGTTTTTTCTAGGTAGATTTTTTTTTTCCTGTAGTGAATAATCTACATTTCTAGAAATACCTAGGGCAGTGACTTGGTGTCTTGATGACATTTTCACTAATTAGGGGCATAGAAAACAATGCCCAATAAATGCTTGTTAAGTAAACAAATGAATACAGCTCCCTCCTTCAAATCCATGACATTTTCTACCTTGACATTTCATACCTATACTTGCTATTATAACCCATACTATATTTTATTGTAATTATTTTTTTCCCTTCCTCCCTTATTTATGGTCTTAGTTTCAGTTTCCCAGAGACAGAATCTGACCTAAGAGTTCTAGAACAAGTAGCTTATTTTTTAGATGCTACCGAGATACAGATTAAGAAAGTAGACAGAAGGAAAAACCAGTGACAGGAACAAATGGAGTTTAAACCTAATAGGGAACTTGGAGATTCTATAGAGTATAAATCTCAGTGTTACCCTACCTGCAGGAGACTGTTTTAGGGCTGCTTATGGAAGGCATTACCTTCTAAATCTTTAGTCTATTTCACATAGGCAGAATAGGACTTGGTGGCCAAGAAAGTCCTCAGATAAATAAATGCAGGTGCTGGCTGTTGGAAGTGAGTCCGACATGTATAAAACCAGAGGTGCCAAGAAGATATGCGTGTGGAACCAAAAAAGCACAGCCACACTTAGGGATAAGCATATTATGCTTATGGACTGTGAGAGTCAATGGCTTTTAATCTGGATATATTTATTCTTCTTTTAGCCTCTCCCCTCAAGCTAATATTAATATACAGCAATAATTAAATGCTATAAAGTGAATGAATAAATTGAAAAATGAAGGGTATAATGAATATCAAATTACAGATACATTATATCCAACCAGACATCTGGGTCCACCCAAGATACCACAGAACATATAGCATTTTGAAATATGATGCATTCTTCTAGACTCTCAGATCTTAAAACTCTTGAGTCCCTTCCAACACATAGGTAGCACTGAAATGCTTGTATATGGCAACTCTGCTCTCCAATTGTGGCTTTTTAGCTGAAACCATAAAGCCCAGTTATGAAAGGTAACCTAACACATTCCATACTTTTTCTAAGTCCACTTTTCATTAAGTTTCTATATGTGGTATTTCAAGTGGAATGCAATCCATATGGCTCATCTACATTTACATCTCTAAATGTTGCTTTATAAAAACAAGTTAACGTCCTGAGAAACATTTCCAAAGATTTTTTAATTTGAATATATTACTCTTTGCCTTAAAGATAACTTGACCCAGAAAAATGAAGTTGATTTTTGTGGGTTTGGAGTATCAGATGGTTTTAGGATTGAGATGGAAATGCACTTAACATAACCCAGATTCTACTCTCAATGCTATAATAAAAAAAGCAGAGAATTTTATCATAATCTCCATATTTGGAAAACGAGTATGATTATGATAGCTTAGTGTTAAGAAATTTTTGAGCAGGAAAAGAATACAAGTTGTATCAAATCTTTCCCATTAAATTAAAGATATGTGACTAAATTTTCTGAGATATGCTGAGAGTATTAAAAACAAAACAAAACAATCCATGGATCTTAAAAATCCATGCAGCAAAGCATTAGTATAAGTTTTGGGGAAAACTTAAATATTTTGCTTTTTTATATGCAATATATATGATAGATATTTGCATATACATATTTATTTATTGATCATAGTGTATGTGTGTGTTTGCAAGAAAAAGAAGACATATAGGAAATCTGTATTTTATTTTACTTTTGAATATAATTTTGTCCCCATAGCCTAGTTATGTTATATAACATGTGACCATTACTTCTGTTGATTTTTTAATCATTTCAACATAAATTGTGAATTTATGTACTTCTTAAATAGACCAAAACAACAAATTACCTTTCAATAACAACAGATCACCTTTGAATAACACCCATGTTTAAAGGGTATACAGTCATAGATTTTTTTGTTGTTGTTTTGGTACCAGGGATTGAACCCAGAGACACTTTAACCACTGAGCCAAATCCCCATCCCTTTTTAAAAGTTGTTTATTATGAGACAGGGTCTTGCTAAATTGCTAAACTGCTTAGGGTCTCACTAAATAGCTGAGGCTGGCTTTGAACTTGCAATCCTGCCTCAGCCTCCTGAGCTGCTAGGATTACTGGGGTACACCACTGTGCCCAGCCAATAGTTTTAATACTATTCTGTTTTCTAGCCTCTTGTAATTTATAAATTATATCATCACAAAATCACCTTACAAAACTCATGGGAAATGTTTTATATTCTCATTTTAAGAAAAAAAGAAGAAAACTGAAGTAGATATATCTTGTCTCACTTTATAAAACTAATATGTAAAGAATCCATAAATCACAAATGGAGGTCTTCTGTTTCCCAATCCAATTCACTATCAAATACCTTTCCAGACTGGGTACTTGCAATAAAGTTATGTGGGTAGTCAAATGAAAAATGTAGTCATTTTTAGACAGCATTGTTATATTTTTTCCAACCCTCAAACGTAATTTTAAAAATTCAAAAAAATGGCATCTATAGTATTTCCCCTTATTTTCACTCTTTTTCTATATACCTCAAGATTCCTTCATTCATCATTTCCTTTTCGTTTCCACCATTTCTCTTAGCCATTATTTTAAGCTTGGTCTGCTTGTTAAAAAAAAAAAAATTCAGTATTCCTTCATCTGAAAAATTTCTTGACTTCCTCTTCACTTCTGAAGGATATTTTTGCAGGGCAGAGAATTCTGCATTGATAGTTCTTTTAGTATTAAAAAAAAAGGTGCTGCTTTTCAAAATGTTTCTGGCCTTTATCATTCCTGATGAGAAATACGCAGCTATTCTAAGTAGTTTTCTCTGTCTAGTCAGCTTTCAGAATCACGAGGCACTCACAGCTTTGTAGGTTCAAACAGCAATTCTTTATTCCCGCTCTCACACCGCCTCCACACAGGTCCAGGGGCAAACACGTTCTGCCATCTCCCGCACCAACCACCTACTCCACGAGGCTATCTCCAAATCCCATTTTAATCTCACGAGAACTCAATGGGAACAAGCAGCAGGAACACCCTAATCCCAGCAATAATCTTCAACTTCCAACTTCCCTAAAACCCATTATCTTAAACTGGCAACGCCTTAAACTCAAGGAGCCGGTTACTTCCTCAAACCTGATCAGCTCTAAACCCGAATCCGCCTTGGTCCTTGAGCAAGGTCACCTTATTAAAGCATGCATGCAATGTTCCATCAAATGTCCTCTAAGCAGCATGGGGTACGCTTGGCAAGGAAATTTCGATGCGTCATTCCTACTTGGTAATGGCCCTCAGCATCGGTCTTTAGTTTTCAAAAGTTGATAATACTTGTTTGCACAATGTTGAACTTATCCCTATTTTGGTTTTCTCAGCTTCTTTAATTGTCAAGTTTAAGTCTCTTAAAAAATTGAATAAATTTCAGTCATTATTTCTTAGAATAATTTTTCAGTACCATCACCTTTCTTCTCTCATCCTGGGAGTCCAATGACATAGACATTAGTTCTTGTTGCCCTATTTGAACTTGAAGCTCTAATTACTTTTTTCAGCCTACTTTTCTGTTTGTTGTTCAGATTGGAAAATTTCAATTGTTCTATCTTGAAGTTCATTGACTGTTTCTGCTGTCTCCTTTAATATGTTGTTGAACCTTTTCATTTCTTTCTTTTTTATTTCATTTTATTGTTTGGTTTGGTTCTGCTTTTTTTTTTTTTTCCAGTTCTAAAATTTCCATTTTGACTTAGATGAAAGTTTAGGCTTCCTACCAGGTTTCTAGTGACACCGCTGGGCTTGCAAGAGTGAGGTATGCTTAGTTGATATTCCTCACATCCCTCCACTGATATTATAATCAGGGAGAGACCACATGGCTGCTAAATGGTGCTGGAAGTTCATGTTTTCCACTTGGCTCCTCTAATACCATCCTGGAAAGGAATTTTAGTCTCCCTTTGAAATTATCTATGTGAACCACTTATTATTCCTTATTGAGAATTCCAAGTCCAACTCCTCATCTGGATTTCTCTGACATCACTCCTTTGACATCACTCATATAGTAGAAAGATAAGTTTTTCAATAGTCAAGGTAGAAGTAGAAATCTGTGCCTTTGCTGACATGGAGGCATAGTCACTTTTGTGTGTGTGTTTGCGGTATTTGGTTGGAGTACAGCAGTTGTTGCCTAAAAGTTTTCTTTCTAGGCTGCCACCATCCTAGTCCTGCTTATGGAGAGCAGACTTTCCTAAAACTTTTATTTTTGGACCGAGGTAGAACACAAAGTTTGTGTGTGTGTATTTAATGTATTCTAACATGATACTTCAGGATGATAAAGCCAAAGAAAAATTTAATTTATTCAAAAATGCTACAAAATATACCTTTTTATTTTTTTTCTTTGACGAATCATTGTGTATATTTACCGGGTATAATGTGATTTTTTGATTTATGTAAACATTTATGTAAACATTATGTAATAATATATATTTCCTCATTAATTTGTTGCTTTTTGCAATGAGAACATTTAAAGTCTATTTTTTAGTAATTTGGAAATATACAACACATTATTATTAACTCTAGTTCTTATATAGTACCACCCATTACTAAAACTTACTGCTCCAGTCTAAAACTTTGTACCTTTTAATCAAAATAACTTCCTTTCCCTTCCTTATCTCTCCTTCTTCTCCTCTCCACTATGATATGGTAACTACCTTTGTATTCTCTGTTTCTATGAAACTGACTTTATATATATATATAAAGTCAGACTTTATATACATATATAAAGTCAGACTTTATACACACACACACACACACACACACACACACACACACAATGACTGACTTTATATGTATAGTGTTTTATTGCTTTTTTTTTCAATTTTTGAGACAGTATCTCATTAAATTGTTTTTTGAGCCTTGCTAAGTTGCTGAGGCAGGTCTTGAACTTGAAGTCCTCCTGTTTCAGGTTCCTGAGTTGCTGAGATTACAAGTATGCACCACCATGCCCAGCTATGAAACTGAGTTTCAGATTACTGATGTAAGTCAGATCATATGATATTTGTATTTTGGGGCCTGGTTTATTTTATTTAGCATATTATTTCCCAGGTCCTTCTATGTTGGTATGAATGATAGAATTTTCTTCTTTTAAAAAGTGGTATAGTATTCCATAAATACATAGATTCATAAAACTTTGATGAAAGATATTGAAAAAAACACAAATAAATGAGAAAATGCCCCATATTCATGAATTAGAAGAATTGATATTGTTAAAATATACGCACTAACCAAAGTGATCTACCATTCAATGAAATTCCTATCAAAATTCCCAATGTTACTTTTCACAGAAATCTAAAAAAAAAAAAAAAAAAAATTACATGAAGCCAAAAAGATCCTAAATAGCTAAAGCAATTTTGATCAAAAAAGAGCAAAGTTGGAGTCATTACATTCTCTCATCTCAAAATATATTACTATTCAAAACAGTATAGTACTGACATGAAAACAGAAACATCAACCAGTGGAACAGAGTAGAAAACCCAGAAATAAATGTAAATATTTGCAGTAAACTGATTTTGGAGTATGTTGCTAATAATACATAATTAGGAAAAGGACTATTTCTTCAATAAATGGTGTTGAGAAAACCGGTTACCCACATCAGAAGAATAAAACTTGACCCTTATCTCATACTTTATGTAAAGAACAACTCAAAATGGACAAGACTTAAATGTAAACTGAAGCTTTAAAGCTGCTAGAAAGGATATAAGAGAAAATCTTCATGACTTTGGTCTGGGGAGTTTCCTTGGTTAGGATTCCAATAGCACAGTCAACAAAAGTAAAAACAGTCAAATGGGATTTTATCCAGCTAAAAGTCTTCTGCACATCAAAGGAAGCAGTTACAAATACTATTTAGGACATAATAATGTCAAAAGATTAATTTAGAAGTGTATTCCAACAAAAAAATTAAAAACATGAACTTCTTCAAAATAGAAAATATCTACTTAGGAGCTGGGGTTGCAGTGATAGCACTTGCGTAGCATGTGTGAGGCACTGGATCTGATCCCCAGCACCACATAAACATAAATAAATAAAATAAAGACATTGTGTCCATCTACAACTAAAAAAAGAGAAATGCATGATTATTAATAAAAATTCACTATACTTAAAGAATAGTACCTTTTAGCAATAGTAGTTCTTATGAACAGATTTTAATAGGTATATATTTCAAGGAAAAAATGCATAAACCAGAATATATAGACATAGAAACAAATATAATACATATTAATGTATTAAAATGTTAATGTTATGTAGAAAGATTTATTTATTTTTATAGTCAACAAATCTCAGAAATCAAGACAGAAGCTCACTAATTTCCTTAGTAGCTTCATGGATTGCATTACAGCACTTCATCTTTGCCTTTTACTCCATCCTAACTAATCACATAGGTTTTGGGATTTTCCTTTTCTCATATGAATAATACAAACCATTGAAATAACATTTTTGGTCAACATATGCATAATTTAACAGCAGTAGGTTTTTTCTAGTCAAAAAGTACATGCACTTTCAATTTTGCCTCACTATTTTTAGTTTACTGTTACAATCCTACTATTTTGATTCCTTCTTTGCTGCCTAGAAAAATCAAAACTTATTTTATATTAGCATGTGCTCATTATACTTGTTCATGGGGTTCAGTGTGGTATTGCAGCACATTCCTACAGCATTCACTGATGAAACGCATCTTCCTTTATCGACCCCACCCCCAATCTTGTCAATCTTTATAAATCACTTTGGCATTCAAGTCAACTTGTCTGAGCTTCCACATATGAAAAAGAATATGTGGTTCTTATTTTTGTGTGTATGGCTTATTTCACTAACATAAACATAACATCCTCCAGTCCTAGTTTTGATAAATATATCCTAAAAATATGTCCTAGTTTTTATTTCAACTCATAGTGATAGTAAATGCAAATGTTAAAACCCTGCCATTTCTCAATATTATTAAACATAAACTATGTGTTTCAAATATGCATGTATCTAATGATTGAAAATGTATATTATTGTCAACTTAATTTGCATTAACTTGTGTGAAAGGCAACATTTTTTCTGTTTCCCCACTTGTAGTTAATTATTCATCAATAAAATGCTTATTTGACTTTAGCTATATTGAGCCTTTGCTGTCTTTGTTCTTAGAAACTCTTTCATTAAGAAAGTTTGTCTTTTCTTCTTAATTATTGTACTTTTGCTGAATAGAATGTTAATTTTCACAGTAAGTATTATTTTATTTGATTTTTAATTAGGACATAAAACATGAAAACTTCAACATCATGAGGTAACATGATGTTATAATACATGTACAGATCCTATGAAATTTAAATTAGGCTAAACAAATCTGACTCTCCAAACATTTATCATTTCTTTATGGAAAAGCTTTCAAAATCATCCCTTCTACCTTTTTCAAATTTTTAGTTCATTATTGTTATTTATTTATAGTCTCCTTATTGTACAAAAAGCACAGGAGGCATTCTTGGTCTTATCTTAGTGTAGTTCATTAGCATCCACTGATCAACCTTTCATATTCCCTCCTTCTCCCCACTCTTGGGTAACCACTATTCTATTCTCAACTTCTATGAGGTCAACTTTTTTACATTCCACATATCAGTGAGATCATTCAGCACATGTCTCTGAACCTGGCTTATTTCACTTGAAATAATGATCTCAAGTTTCATCTATCTTGTCACAAATGACAGGATTTGATTATCTTTTCATGGATGAATTTTATTGCATTGTGTGTATGCATCACAATTCTTTATCCAGTCATCAGTTGATGGACCTTTAGGTTGTCTGCATTTCTTGATTATTGTGAATAATGATGCAGTAAATATGGGAATGCAGATGTCTCTTTGATGTACTGATTTCATTTCCTTCGGATACATACTCAGGAATGGAATTGCTGAATCACACAGTAGCACTACTTTCACATTTTTGAGAAACTTTCATCGTGTTTTGCATGACAGCTGTAGTAATTTGCATTCCTACCAACATTGTACAAGGGTTTTCTTTCTCCTGCATCCAACATTGCCACAGGTTATCTTTAGTTGTTTTGATAACATCTATTCTTCCTACCATCAGGTGATATATTATTCTAGTTTTGATTAGAAAAAAAAATTAAAAAAAAAAATTCTTGCCCATTATTTTTTATATACCTGTTGACCCCTTGTTTTTCTTCTTTTGAGCAATGTCTATTTCGTTCAACTTCCCATTCATTAGAGGGGTTATTTTATTGCTATTAAGTTTTTGAGTTCTTTCTTTATTCTGAACATCAATGCTACATCAAATGTATAATTTGGAAATATTTTCTCCCATTCTTTAAGTTGTCCCTTTATGCTAATGGTGTGCAAATACTTTTAACTTGATGTAATCATGTTTTCCTACTTTTGCTTTTGTTTCCTGTGCTTTTTGGATTCATTTCCAAAAAATTCTTGCCCATTCCAATGTCTAGAATTATTTCTCATGTTTCTTCTCATAGTTTTATAGATTCAGATCTTACATTTAACTCTGTAATCCATTTTGAGTTGATTTTTGTAATTGGTGAGAGATAGGAATTTAGTTTTATACCAGAATATTTTTTATTTAATTATTTTTGTAGACAAATTTAAAAACTTTATATTTTGTGCATGGCTTCTGGGTTTTATAATTTTCTTCTGATGCCTGTTGTTTTTTTTTTTTTTTGTTTAAGTTGCATTGAATGTTAAGATCCATACTGGGAAAAATGAAATCTCATGGTTTGAATCTTGAACAGAATATATCTTTGCATTTACTTAGGTCTTATTTAACTTTTCAACAATATTTTGTAGTTTTTATTTGTTAGTCTTGTACATTTTCTTCTATAGGTTTATCCATGGAAACATGATTTTATGCCATTATACTATTTTTGTTGTTGTTATTGTTGTTTGGTACCAGGGATTGAATTCATGGGCGCTCAACACTGAGCCACATCCCCAGCCCTAATTTGTGTTTTATTTAGAGACTGGGTCTCATTGAGTTGCTTTTGCCTCATTTTTGCTGAGGCTGGCTTTGAACTTTTGACCCTCCTGCTTCAGCCTCCAGAGCCACTAGGATTACAGGCAATGTGCCACCATGCCTGACTGCATTTTTAAATACCAACTTTTGTTTTTATTTTTTTACAGGTTGATTAAAAATGTAATTAAATTTTGTTTGTTAACTATGCATGATCTTTTTTATGACTAGTTCTAATCAGTCATAAATGATAGTAGAAAGCTCTTTGGTTCATTGTACACAAATGGTGCAGAATTTTTCACTTCTCTGGTTGTGAATGAAGTAGAGTCATACTATTTGTGCAATCATACATGTACCTAGGGTAATGATGTCCATCTCATTCCACCATCTTTCCTACTTCTTTTCCTCCTCCCTCCCTTCCCTTTGCCCCTTCCAAAGTTCCTCCACTCATCCCCTGCTGTCCCCCACCCAATTTTGGATTACCATCCACTTATCAGAGAAAACATTAGGTCCCAGGATTTGGGGGTTGGCTTATTTCACTTAGCATGCTGTTCTTCAACTCCATCCACTTACTTGCAAATGCCATAATTTTATTCTCTTTGCATGCTGAGTAATACTCCATTGTATATATGTACCACAGTTTTTTTTTATCCATTCATCTATTAAAAGGTATCTAGGTTGGTTCCACAGTTTAGCAATTGTGAATTGTACTGCTATAAACATTGAGTAGCTGCATCACTGTAGTATTCTATTTTTGAGCCCTTTAGGTATAGACGGAAGAGTGGGATAGCTGGGTTAAATGGTGGTTCTGCTCCAAGTGTTCTAAATAATCTCCATACTGTTTTCCAGATTGGTCGCACCAATGTGCAGTCCCATAAGCAATGTATGAATGTGCCTTTCCCCCCATATCCTTGCCAACACTTATTGTTGCTTGTATTCTTCATAAGTGCCACTTTGACTGAAGTGAGATGAAATCTTAGAATAGTTTTGATTTTCATTTATTTAATCACTAGAGAAGCTGAACATTTTTCATGTTTATTGATCGATTGTATTTTTTTTCTCTGTGAAGTGTCTGTTCAATTCCCCAGCCTGCTTATTGATTGGGTTATTTGGGGTTTGGGGTATTAAGTTTAAGTTTTTGAGTTCTTTATATATCCTGGAGATTAATACTCTATCTGACGTGCATGTAGCAAAAATTTGAGCCCAAAATATAGGTTCTTTCTTCACCTCATTGATTATTTCTTTTGCTGAGAAGAAGTTTTTTAGTTTGAATCCAATTTATTGATTCTTGATTTTATTTCTTGTGATTTAGGAGTCTTGTTAAGGAAGTTGGAGCTTAATCTGACATGATGAAGATTTGGGCCTCCTTTTTCTTCTATTAGGTGTAGGGTCCTCTGGTCCAATTCCTAGATCCTTGATCTTCGTTGAGTTTTGTGCAGGGTGAGAAATAGGGGTTTAGTTTTACTTTACTGCATATGGATTTCCAGCTTTCCCAGCACCATTTGTTGAAGAAATTACTGAATTAACTTATTAATTTGCTTATTTTTGAATCTTTAGAGCTTTTCTATGTGCAAAACCATGCCAAATGCACACAATAAATATTTTAACATCTTCCATCTTCACATTATTTTTTCATGCATTTTATTTTCATATTGAACTGTCAAAGTGCTTCAATACAATGCTAAATGGAAGTGTTGATGTAAAACATCTTTGTCTTCCATATGTCACAAAGAAGGAAACCAACAGCTTGGCATTAAATATAACATATACTGCAGTATTTTTTAGTTAGTAAATATTCTTTGTCAGATAAAGGGAAATCCCCTTTTATTCTTTGCTCACTCTGGGTTTTTGTCATGAATAAACAGTGACTTTTATCAAATAATATATTTTTTTTATTTTTTTGTGTCATCAGGGCAGATTGCACTTATTTATTTTCAAATATTAAACTACCTAAACATTCATGTAATCGAATCCTTTGTTGGTAATGCTTTCTCATGTTTAAGTATCAAAGTTATATTGACTTCATAATAGGCTGAGCAATGTCTGTTCATTACCATATGGGACATACGGAATTGAAGTACTTAATAATACAGGATCACTCACATTTTTTTTTCTTTTTTTCTCATTTTTTGGTCTCAGCTATGTTCATTTTATTTTTCAAGGAATTCATTTCATTTGAATTTTCACACTGAAAGGTATTAAAATGTTATAATATCCCAGGGTTTTTTGTCAGTAGAATCCCTCTTATTATCTCCTTTACCAATGAAAAAATATTTTACTATTAATGCAATTTGATGACACATATCACAGAACTATCACTACGTATTATGAAGTGGGTTTCTTTTGTCATTCCTACAATTAGCTGGTCAAACTTGAACAAGCATTCAAAATATCTGTATATCAAAATAGACGGAAATTTCATAATGGTAGTCACATTTGTATCCATTAATGATAATTCAGTTTTGAATTATCTAATAATCTAATAATCATTGCATCATGTGATATGAAATAGGCATGATTACTTGGGATAAATAAACCTGTATTTGGTCTTTTTTTTTTTTTGGATTGGATATATATATATATATATATATATATATATATATATATATATTTTTTTTTTTTTTTTTTTTAAAGAATGTAGACAAAAGAGTACCCTTACATACTGCTTGTAGGGATATAAATTTAAACAACCACTAAGAAAAATAGTAAGCATATTCCTCAAAAAATTAAAAATAGAACTACTATATGATCCAGTAATCCCACTACTGAGTAGATATCTAAATGAAATTAAATCAGTATGTCAACAGAGACATCTGCACTCCCAGGTTCACTGCAGCACGGTTCACAATGGCCAAGAGCTATCGTTTAGATAGGAATATTCCCCCAAGGCCTATGTGTTAAAAGCATCACCCTTTTAGTAATGTTAAATCTCATGTCAGAGGGTCACTTGCTAAAAATGACCTTTATTTTTCCACTCATGCATATTTGTGAAGTATCTAATTTTGCTACCTACTGCGAATTCAGTTATAAAGATGTATAGGCCATGTTTCTTATTCCTTACTGAGTTTAAGTTACAATTAGAAAAAATAAAACAAATGCACTCAGTGGTCATAACATATGGTGGTAAATGTGAAAACATGATAGTTACAAACTAAGTATCAAGTATTGTAAGATGCATGGAATAAAAGAAGAATAAATATTTTGTTTTCCTCTCCAACTTATTGCTTTGTCTCAAGCATTGGCTCCAAGTGCACCTGCATGAAAGCAGTTGGCCTTTCTCTACTTCTTTAATGCTGATATGGTACCATGTTCTTGTGTACTTTCAGGTAGCCAGTTATCATTCCAAACTTCTAAGTACTCTCTGACTTTAGGTCACATACTTACTTTACTGACAACTCTCCTAGTTACAGTCATCTTCTGTATCTCAAATCCTGTCATCCTTGGAAGAAATTCTAGCATCCCTGAGAATGGCAGTTGCTATATTTTGGATTTGGTAATGTCCCCCAAAAGTTTATATGTGAATAGCTTGGTCTTCAGCGTGTGATGTTAAGAAGTTTGGGAGTTTTTCAAAGATGACATCATGTGAAAGTCCCTTAGGTAAAAGGGAACATCTCCCCTAGAAGGGATTAAAGTGCTTCTCATGGGACCCTGATACAGTTCTCATGAAGGGGTGTTTAAGAAGGACAAACCTGGCCCTGCCCTTCACTCTGGTCTAATGTCTTACCATGTGATATTTCCATCTCCCGCATGATCTTGCCATGATGCCAGTTGCCATGATGTGACACAGCCAGGGGGTTTCTCACAGATCCAACAGCAAGAGGATTGAAATCTCAGACTCCAAAAATGAACCTAATTAACCTTTTTTCCTTATAAAGTATTCAGTCTCAGATATTTTCTTATAGCAACTAAAAAGGAATTAAGACAGTGTTGCAAATCAGGAGTCAATTTTTACGCTCTTCATTTCTGTCCTACCTCAGTCATTATCTTTTAACTTTACTGCACAACCATTTATTGGAGTTTCTATAACTCCAGAATTCTAATGGTCAACTTCTTGATCTAAAATTTCTATTTTCCCACTTTCTCTCATTCTTCACATCTATTAAAATTTATCTTAAGTCGTAAAAAATATTTCTAGCCTGTTGCCCTTGCTTTTTACATTTTTTTCTGGGTTTACTTATTCTATTTTGTTTTTCTCCCTTCTATGCCTACTAGGATCCTAATTCCCAAGATTGATTATTTTATTTCACAATTATCTGATAATGAACTCTGAGTTTAACAAATATTAATTGAATGAATAAATGAGGATCCTTAATTCTGATGCTAGAAATAAACACAAGGTATCTCTGCTTACTCTGCTAACACAATGAAAGGGCACACTGATATGAATATGTAAAATAGTAAACTAATATATTAGGTTCACAAGTAAGAAATTTGTTCGTGACACTCTCTTGAACTAGGTGTTTCTCTGTAAAAATTGTAGAATTTTTTTTTGTGACATATGGTTAGCTATTTTTGGAAAGAAGTAATTTTTTTTTCACCAAATGAACTTTCACACATAATGACATTCAATTCAAAGTAATGTAATGACAAATTTCACCAAATGCACTCAAGCAAAGTTTGTTCTGTTAACCTCAAATGACCACGATAGAATTTTATTCTACATTTAAAAATCTCACCCTACACTCAGAGGTTCAATGTCAAAAACATTTTTGCTTTATTTTGTTTCAAATTTTAGTTTATACAAATTGCTTAAGTCTGCAGAAATCAGAAAAAAACCTACAGAGTACCAAGTTTAAAAAATTTAAAGAATTTCCTGTGTCTCACAGGTGAAAATTGTACCTAATTTATCTTTCACAGCTATTTCAATAAAAAACGAAGGGGGACAGAATCTAAGTTTAAAACAATTGGCTTTTTTTTTAGGTCAAAAAATATTCTAAGCCTCGTGTTCGGTGCCTATGAAGGTTAAACTATTAGTTATTTCTTATCTTGTCTGAACCTTCCATCCCTTTGTCCTTAGGTTGAAAGCTATTTCAAGGAGGCTAGGCTTCACTTATTATTACAAGGGCATTCTTATGTCCTTGCTTGCTTTGTAGCAGCTTCAATTTCCAGGTATTGTCAATTTTTCTATTACTCTATAAACAGTGTGAGTTAAAAAAAAACAAACTTCTATTGTGTTATATTATGTCCAGCCCACTGTCATTCCAAAAAGCATTCCCTTGAATGCCAGTTGGAATAAAGGAATTAATTTGTATAGGTTTCTAAATCCTTTAAATTCCAGGCCCATCATAGAGCACTAATAAAAAAGAGTCTGACTTTGTTTTTGATGTTTGAGCCCTGTTTTCAAATTGTATCATTCCCTGGAAAAACATTTTATCATCTGGAAAAACTCATATGACAACTCACATATATTCTTTCTTTGGGCACCAGTGAGAAATTCTAACTTCCCAGCTCAGGCCCTAGAATTTTTCCACAGGCCCAATCGCTAGCCTATAATAATAATAATAATAATAATAATAATAATAATAATAATAATAATAATAATAATAATAGAGCTTATGTATAATGGCATAAGTTGGCATGAACATACTTTATATACAGAGTTACGAAAAATGGTGTTGTGAATGGGTAATTATGATTGTAATGCATTCCACTATTGTCATGTATGTAAAAAATTTTAAAAAGCCTCAACATGCACTTTCTATTTAACCCAGCTCAAGGATGATTTTACATGACCTGTTTTCCACAAGAATCTCTCTTTTACTTAGTTGCATTATGCCTACCTCTCCATAGGGGTACCACAAGATTTCTTCATGGCACA
Source organism: Ictidomys tridecemlineatus (assembly GCF_052094955.1). Classification (NCBI taxonomy): domain Eukaryota; kingdom Metazoa; phylum Chordata; class Mammalia; order Rodentia; family Sciuridae; genus Ictidomys; species Ictidomys tridecemlineatus. The sequence goes on from NC_135484.1 coordinate 49,327,386, forward strand.
CAGTATTGGTAGACAAAATCTTAGCCACATCCAACTTTCTGTAGGCATACAGTGGTGACATTACATGGATGACCTCAACACCAAGAGATAGATTTGCCTCCACCCATGATGACCTCAGTCCTGCAGGTGTATTTTGCTTTTATGACAATATCAGTTCCACAGCTGGATTTGTTCCTAATGATGACTTCAACCAACATTTGGAATAATTGGACTCATTCTAAATGGAATCATCCACAACTTTAAGACCCATGATAAAAACCCATGGCACATATTTTCTGACTGTAAGAACTGTGGGCTATTTTCCCTCTTCCTTTCTTCTTTCTGTTCTCAGAACCTGCTTTCCTAGCTCCCACCCATATAACATAATCCACCATGAAGGCACTTCAAAATAATTTTTATGTATTTAATTATTAGGTATGTCATAAGGCACAATCTCAGTTATCTAGTCATAGTTCCACTTCTGTATCTGATCATAAAGTAATTTGATAATAGTATAATCTACCCCACATTAGTCTATTCAGCTGGCCACATCTGTCAACCTAAACTTCAATTGCTCTCAGCGTCCTCTTTTTAGAATACTATCTCCAACAACTCAGGATGGCCTCCTATCATATCTTGATCAAAATTTTTACCAAAAACCTGTTAATACTGTTACGTTCATGCAAAATTCTAGGTCTGAGATTTCTTACTCCCCAAGTTTATTATTTCTTGTCCTAAATATCTCTCACCTTTTATGCTTATTTATTCCTCTATCTCACACTTCTCATCTTGCTTGACTCATATGTTAGTGAGCTTTCTTTCACTATAATAAAATATCTGAGAAAACCAACTTATAAAATATGGTCAGTGGTACTAATTCACAGCTAGCAGCAGGAAGTCTGGGTGTGCTGCTGCAGAGTAGGTAGCTGTAGATGAAAAGGATATACTGTATGTTTCAAAAATCTGGAAGAAAGGTATTTTAATGTTTTTCCTATTAATAAATGATAAAATTATAAATATTCGAGGAGGTTGGTGTATTTAACTTGATTTAAACATCCCACAATGTATACATGTATGTTAACAGGTTTCCATCATAGCAACAAAATATCGGAGAAAAGAAATTTAAAGTATAAAGGTTTATTTTTTTCTCATAGGTTCAGATGTTGGACTCCATAGGCAAGTGGTCCCTTGCTTTTAGGCCTGTGGTAAAGCAGAGCATCATGGCAGAGAAGGAATGATAGAACAGAGCTGCTGGCCTCATGGCAGATAGTTAACAGAGAGAAGAAGAACAGGGACAAAGGACACTCTCCAAGGGTATATTCACAAGGACCCACTCCCTTCCACTAGCTCCCACTTCACTGTCTCCACTATATCACAATAGTCCATTCAGCTATAAATCCACCAATGGATGATAAGGTTAGAGCCCTTGTGGTCCTATCACTTTCCAAAAGCCCCACCTTTGAATATTGGAGAAAAAGGCTTCAACACATGATAGTTTGGGGAATATCCAGATTCAAGCCAGATTCAAACTATAACAATGTATAATGAATATTACATAGACCCCATTAATTTGTACAATTCTGTTTTTATGTATTAGTTAAAGATAAATTTAAATCTAAGATAAATTTTTTAAGATGAGAGGAAATATTTATCTGGCTTATGGTTTTAGAGGTTCTGGTCCATGGACACTTGGCCCCATTGTTTTGGAGCTTTGCCCAGGAAGCACATTGTGGTGGGAGACCATGACATGGAACAAAACTGCTCACTTCAGTGCCAGGAAACAAGAAAGAAGAGGAGGAGACTGCACCCCCACAGTCCCCTTCAAAAGAATGTCTTCAATGACCAAAAACCTCCCACTAGGTCCCACTCTTAAAGGTTCTACCACTTCCCCCAAAGTGCCACTATGTGTCAAGACTTGAACACATGGCCTTTGGGCTGGGGGAATTGAAGTTCCAAACTGCAATATCCTACATTCTCTGCTTTCTGGAGCTAAATATAAACTTACTCTCTTGCTGAACATATTTATATTAACAACATCCCCTGGCATTATTGGGTGGGAACACAATTGTACCACCAACTCACTAGACAGGTCTGTTAGCAACAGAATCCATTCCTGGTGCCAAATCAGTTAAATCAGTGATGAAATGGCAGAGTTTTAATCCAATCCTTTAATCTCATTCCATTTTGTTACACATATATAAAAACAGATTTGTTTCATCCTACATTGTCAGCTGCTTTCTTTTCAGATTCTGGTTACTGAAGGACTTTATTTGTTTTTGCTTCTTACACAATATCTGATACTTCTAGTTGTCATATCCTCTTCTTCAATTTGTGGCTTTGACTTCCTGTTCATTTCAATTGTCTGCTCCCATTGGCTTTTAGTTTACTTGCTCATTTATATCTTTGTGGATACTTAATTCTCTGCCTGAAAGGATTTTCTGTATCATGTTATCCTTTCCCCTCCACACCCATCATTTACACAGGACCTTCTTGACTTACTAGGTTTTAGTTTGTCATTTTTATTCTCCAAGTATTTCAGGCTGTTGCCAGTCTCATTAACTCTCTCATATTCTGGTTCTGTTGGGAGTTGGGAAGAAGGATATTGCTGCCAGAATCATGATGTGCCCGGGGGCTTACTGCCTCTGTTGCCCAGCAGTCATACGTACCCTTCTTGTTAATTCTCCTTACTTTTCTACTCACCCTCAATTTTAGTGCCTGTAGTGTGGGTGAAGTTGGTCATCTGGGATGACACTTGACCCAAGTAAAGCTCCTTGAGGCTAACAATTCCTAAATAAAGGAATTTTGTTGGAGTGTAGGTAAACAGGTCATTTCTTTTCTTGATATAAAATTAGATGTAAGTTTGTAGATTCTTTGTCATCCTCTGATCCCTTGGAAATGAATGCTTCCCTTCTATCGTCTCATGGTGAAAAGGGATAGCTGGACTTGTGTAATTCATTCTCAGGTGTGCTACAAGTGTAAGCCAAGGGTATAAGTGAGCTCAAAGAGGGACTAACTGAGGAGTGGGAAATTTTTCCAAATAGAATTTAGGAGGAAAGTCCAGTATTTTATGGTTAGGGGTTAAGACAGAAAATCCACAGTGGGATTAAGGAGGTGAGGGGAATGGTCAAAAAAAGAAGGATAATTGGAAGCCATAACTGAGGAAGGGTAGAGAGAATGTGTCAAGAAAAGAGATATGATGAAGAATTAAAATCTGCTAAGAGGCCAACTAAATTGTAACTGCAAACTGAGTTGTCTTTGGTAATCTTGGAAAAACCTACGAAGAAACATGAGGAACGAATGGAAAAATGAGGAAATGGAGACAACAAATATACCTGTTCTTTTATAAAACTTGACTCTGAAGTAAGGAAAAGGCAAAGAAAGAAATGGAGATCAGCAAAGGATCAAAGAAAGTACCCCCCCTCAATGGTTTCATAGTTACATTAAATTCTTTAATCCATTTTGAGTTGGTTTTCTCAATTGAGAGAAATAGATTACCTCACTTCCCTCTTCTGCATGTAGATATCCAATTTTCCTAGCACCATTTATTGAAAAAAAAACTGTCATTTCTCCAATACATGTTTTTAGCACCTTAAAAAAAAGTTGGATTTTGATGTGTGCTTTGGGACATGGGGATGAGCAAAAAATTTCTGGAAAGACCCCAAAAGCACAGGAAACATAAACAAAATAGATAAATGGGATTATAACAAATTAAAAAGTATTTGCACAGCAAAGTGAATTAATCAACAGAATGAAGAGACATTGTATAGAAAGGAGAAAATATTTGTGAACAATCTATCTGAAAAGGGATTGATAGCCAGAATATATAAGGAACTCCCCCAACTCAAAAGCAAAATAAATAAATAAGTAATAAACTAAATGAGCATTTCCCAAAAGAAGACATGCAAAAGGCAACAGGTACCTGAGAAGTGCTCAGTGTCACCAATCACCAGTGAAATGCAAATCATAGCCACAGTGAGATGTCACCAGGAGAATGAGATGATGGCTATTATTAAATAGGCATTATAAAAGACTAAAGATAACAAGTATTGGAGAGGTTGCAGAGAAAAGATAACCCTAGCACACTGCTGGTAGAAATGTTTAGCCATGTAGAGCTTCCTCAAAAAACTAAACATAGAGCTGAGCAATCTCACTCCTGAGTATAAAGTCAAGGGAAAAGAACTCAGTATGTCAAAGAGAAACATCTGCACTCCAGTGTTCATTGTGACACTATTCATAATAGGCAAGAAGTGGATCCCTGAGCAGATGTGAGGATAAAGAAAATGTGGTACATATATACAATGAAATACTATTCAGTCATAAGAAAGAATGAAAGCCCATCATTTGTAACAACATGAATGGAACTGGAAATCACTATGTTCATTGAAATAACGCAGGCATAGAAGGATAAGTACCCATGTTCTCACTCATCTGGAGAATGCAAAAAAGTTGATATCATAAAAGTTGAAAGCACAATGCTGATTACCAGAGGCCAGAGAGGATGAGGGATGGCGGAGCACTTTGATCACCGGGTGCTAAGTTACAGTGAGATAAGAGCAAGAATTTCTGAAGTGCTTTTGCCTAACAAGGTGACTATAGGTAGCAATAATGTACTGTTGTACATTTCAATAAGCTAGAATGATTTTGAAAGTATTCACTACAAATGATAAATGCTTAAGAAGCTAAATCTGTTTTGGTTGATTTAAATATTATGGAATGTATATACTTATTGACACATCACATGTTCCCCAGCAATAATATGTATAACTTTTATATTTTTATGCATCAGTTAAATAATAAACTTCAAAAGGTTTTTTTTAAAAGATAAAAGAGTTTACCATATATTAACACATTGTTAAAAATTGTGGTAGATGGTAGGGAGAAAAAGAAAGGGTAAGAAAGAGAGAGAAAAATGGCAAAATAGAAGGGGGTCATAAAGAAGAAAGGAAGAGTTTCTTGGTGGAAGAAAGTGTCTGATGATATTGGTGGCAAAAGATTTTGGACCATAAGATGAAAAGGACATCATCTACCTTCTCTACCCTTCAACACATGTTTCTACCGTGCTCTCGGGGCTCACATTATGACAACAACATTTAATTTTATAGTTTACTTAAATTAGTGCATTTACAATTTTGAAGCAAGTTTGTTGGCATCCCAACTGCTGTAGTCTGAATATGTCCTTTAGAAATCGTGTGTTGAAATGCTAAGCCTCAAAGTGATGGTGTTAGATAGTAGAGCTTTCAGAGGGGTGATTAGATTATCAAGGCACAACCTCTATGAAAGGGATTTGTACTACATACTGCTTTCTGGAGTGGTTGCACTGATTTGCAGTCCCACCAGTAATATATGAGTGTACCTTTCCCTCCACATTCTAGCCAATAATTATTGTTACGTATATTCTTGATAATTGCCATTCTAACTGGAGAGAGATGAGGAATGAAAACACTATTTGACCCCACTATCATACTCCTTGGTTTATATCCAAAGTATTTAAAAATCAGCATACTATAGTAATGCAGCCACATCAACATTTATAGAAGCTCAATTCACAATAGCTACACTGTGAAACCAACCTAGGTGACCTTCAACAGATGAATGGATAAAGAAAATGTGGTACACATATACATTGAGTATTACTCAGTAATAAAGAAGAATGACTTTATGACATTTACAAGTAAATGAATAGACCTGGAGACTATCATGCTAAGTGATATAAGTCAACTGCCCCAAACCAAAGATTGGATGTTTTTGCTAATATGTGGAAGCTAACCCACAGTCGGGGTGGAAGAGAAACAGAATAGGTATTCTGTAAATTAAACAAAGGGAAGTGGAGGGAAGGGAGAGGCCTAGGAAAAGGAAAGACTGGAATGAATCTGAAATGGTTTTCCTATGTACTTATATAAACACACCATAGTGAATCCCACCATCATGTACATCCATAAGAATGGGGTCCTAACTAGAATGAGATATATTTCATGCTTGCATAACTTCATTAAAATGAATTCTACTGTCATGTATAACTAAAAGAACCAATTTAAGAGGGATTTGCATCCTTATAAAAGAATCCCAAAGGAGTTTGTGTCTTTAGACTTCACATGGCGACACCATTCATGCATAAGGAAATGGGTCTTAATGGATGCTGAATCTGCCAGCACCTTCATTTTGGATTTCCCTTCCTCTGGGACAGGGAAAAACACATTTCTGTGTTACCAGTTCATGGAATTTTGTTGCAGCAGTTTGAACAGAATAAAATGATTATCACTCTTCTTTATCTTTTCTCTCACTTCTTCCCTCTTCAAGATTTCTCAGGTCTTTATGATGTGTTCAGGTCTTCTAAGGTCAGTATCTGAGATACTGCCCATCCAGCATCCCTCTCTTCTCCAGGGAAGGATTATCATGCTGCTTCTCTCCAATGCTTGTGTGGTTAATATAGAACTGCTGTGTTTTATAAGAGGTTGATGACTGGAAATAATTGATTGGATCTGGAGTGTCTCAAGACCCAGTAGGATATGATCAGGACTCTTCTATGCCTATTTGAGTCAAAACTGAGGAACTGTAGAAATTAGTTTTTCTTTGTTTTTTCTTCTAAAGAGAGATCTTTGGTATACATAGTTACACAATCACACAAAGAAAGGGGGAAGAGAGAGAGGGGAGAGAGAAAGTATATATATATAGAGAAAGTAAAGACAATTTCAGATGATGTTCAAGATATTGGCTCCAGTCATTAGTAATACCCAGATTTTACTTTATGCTTACTACCTAATAGCTTTGGATCTGAAATGTCTCTCAAATACAGGTTGGCAATATTGGCAGGTGGTGGAAATTTTAAGAGGAGGGGCCTAGTGGGAGTTTTTCCAGTCCTTAGAGTCATGCCCTTGAGAGATAGTGGGACCTTCCCCTTTCCTATTTCTCTTTTTAACCTCCCCACTATGAGGAATAGTTTTGTTCATCCACATACTCCCTGTCAGTATGTGCTTCTCCAAGCAATAGGGTCAACGACCGTGGAATGCAACCTCCAAAAATGTGAATCAAAGTTGATCTTTTCCCTTTTTAAGTTGATGATCTCAGTCGTTTCTTTTTTTTCCCCCTAATTGAAGAGTGTATTTTTTTTTACTTAGTTACACATGACAGTACAATGATCTTGACATATCATACATTTGAATCAGATGGGATATAGTTTCTCATAACTCTTACTATAATCATGTCATTTCTTACAATATGCCATATTGCTTTCCATCACTTTCAAGTGAAGGAGTTTTTAATATCATACTCCATTTAGAACATTTGGTTCAGGAATATGAAAAGTCAAATCTTCTGGAACGCTCAGATTTCACCAGATTATTCTATGGTTGTTATCAACCCCAAACAAACCCATATCTCACTAGTTTACAATAATGCAAATTTCTTTTCTCTCCCCTGATATGTGAGATGAGAGACACCATGGTTTTATTCAGTATGTGATTTTAACCAAAGGAACACCCTTGTTTAGGACATAGTATTATCATGGCAGAGGGGGATGACAACTGATAAACTATGAATGAGATGATGCTAAAACTTTTGCTGTGCAGGCCACACAACACTTCCCCTCATATTCTACTGGCTAAAACTGTATCCATATGACATACAGAATTTTCCTCCCACAAGGAAGTCCTATAAATCATATGGAAAAGGCAAGATATATAAGGATGATGAATCATTGGTAACAAAAACACATTTGATCAAACCTATTTTTTTCTTAATATCTTCCATACTCCAAAGTTATACTTTTCCATTATCAAGTCAATCATATAGTTAAAATTTCACTGCTTATCTTGGTCTCAAGTACATAATAGGAACAAAGAATGGATCTCTGGTAAGGACTTCCAGATTTATTTCTGTTAAAAAGTATCTGATTTGAAATTATTTTCAATTGTTCAAATAACAGAATATTTAAGACTTCCATTGTGAGAGAAACATATTCTGTTTTTATCTCTTGTTTCATCCCATTATAACCAGTCACTATTTCCCTCAATTTTACCTTTAGCTCCAGGTGAGAAGTTGTGAGAGCAGGGAAGCACTGTGTGGCATTTACAAGCTTCAAGCTTCAAGATATACCACCTGGGCTGGAATTCTAGCTCTAACTAGTTTCTATCTATATGATACTGGAAAAGTTATTCTTCTTTTCTGTATCTGAATTTTAAACAAATAACACTTTGTTTATAAGGTTATAAGGATTAATCATGTTTATAGCGGAGTTTAGATTAGTATCAGGTGTAGATGTAAATCTTTGTTATCATTATTAAGATATGTAGCCTAGCCTTGCTTATAGTGATATTCCCAGGGATTAGCACAATACTTGTATATAGCAGGCATTGAAAAAGTTTACTTATCAAATGGATGAAAGTCTGCATGAATTACTGGATGATCCTGTGTATGTGTTTTCATCTATATATTTATCACCATAAGATTATAAAATGTATAATTTTGTGTGAACATATGTGATTGTTTAAGTACATATATAAATGTACAATTGGTTTTTATACAGTAACATTAAGTCAAATGCATTTAAAATGTAAAGGCGAGGAAACACTTTAATTTTTAAAGCTCTGCAATCATTAATTTTGCAAGATGTCAAAAGTTGAAAGGAAATTATCAGTGAAAAGCCATGGAACTGTTCCTGTATCATAAGGGACAAAAGAAAAGAGGAATGGCATTTATTCCTCTGCCCTGTCACTTTGGCTTTATATCAACTGCTTAAAGTGTGGCACTGAAGCATGGGATTGCTTTCACAAGAGCCTTAAAAATTAAAGAGAAAAGGGATTTTTGCACATTAAAAATATTGATTCTTGCACTTTAAAATATTCTTGCACAATCTTACCACTGAAAGAAGAGAACAAAGGAATTATAATAATATTTTATTATTGATAACAATTTCTCTATTCTCCTGAAGCTAACAACCAAGATGACCAGGGAACATTAGAACATTGTGTTTTGTACTGAATTCAATGCATATTTCTAGTGCTAGGGAAGGTTAGCAGCGATGTCAGCTGGCACTTCTACCAATAGGATCCCGAAATGCCAAAGCTAGAAGACACTCAGGTATTCTGACTCCAAGTCCAGTGTTCTTTCCTTGTACTATGTTTGCTCAGTTTGTCCTAATCTGTGTTTGTCGAGTTTATTAGGACAATGAGAGAAATGCTTACCAAATATCATAAGATATATTCAATAATTTAATAACTTGAACATACACACACACACACACACACATTTATTACTCATTGAATTTGAGAGGAATCTTTTTTCGAGTTTAAGGAAGGGTAATCACGAAAGTATAATACATCATCTTCCCAGAACAACATTATGAAATGTAGTGGTGGTTAGAGGGTCATTGAAGAGGCATTCAGCAGACATTGATTATGACCAATGACAACCTAGAAAAATGATAAATATATTTCTCACTTTTTACAAATTTATTGAAACCTAATTTACATACAGTGTCCAATTTTAAAGTATGCAATTCAAGTAGCTTTAGAAAGCAGATGAACCCATGTAACTATCATGTGGAACAAGATATAGACTAGTTCCTCTACCCTAGAAGATTTCCTGGGTTCCTTTCTGATTACCCTTTTTTTTACCAACTTCCAAATCAACCACTATTTCCACAACTACAATCATATGTCATTTCTGCTTATTCTTCAATATCATGCATTTTGAATCATGCCATATGGTTGCTTGTCCCAAGTTTATTTCACTCAACACAATGTTTTTGAGACTTTTTTCCAAGGTGTCACATGTATCAGAAATTCATTACTTTTTATTGATGTGTAGATTTCACTATAATTTGTTGCTTTATTTTCCAGTAGATGAAAATTTAGCTGTTTGCATTCATTTGCTATTCTTAATAAAGTTTGAATGAGCATTCTTATACTGAGGTTTTTTACATTTCTCCATTTTTCTTAAGAGGTGAATTCATGGGTCAAAGGGTTGGTATGTTTATAAGTTTATAAGAAAATAAGAAATTGCCATTTTTTTCTAAACTATGATATTATTTTACCTTCACACAAATGTATGCAAATTCCAACTACTCCAGATCTCTCATACATCAGTATTGCCAATGTTTTTAATTTAGACCATTATAATAAATGTGAAAAAAGGTTTTTATGGTTTTAATTAGCATTTTTTGGTGGCTAATAATGTTGAGCATCTTTATAAATGCTATATTCAAGGTTTTTTGGCTTTTATGTATAGGTCTGTAACACATTCCCAAATAAGATCCACATACAAGTGTGATAGTGATCAAGGTTGGTAAGGTGTTTTTTTTTTTTTAATGTATGAATATCAAGATGTTGAAAATCTATCCTTCCCTATTAAGTTATATTGGCATATATCTTAAAAAGTAACTGGTCATGTATATGTGGATCCATTTCTGAACATACTGATGTATTGTTCTACTTATATAAAGTAATCCTACATTGTCTTTATTGCTGTGAATTTATAGTAAAGTTGAAATCAGGCACCATAATCATAATTCAATTAAATTTGTTATATCTTTTTAAAGACTGTTCAAACTATTTTAGGTCCTTTGTAGTCCGATAATTTTTAGAATCAATTTCTACAGTAAATCCTATTGAGCTTTTTAATAGGATGTAATTTAATCTATAGATAAATTATATTGAATTCACATTTAATTCTAAGTCTTCCAATCCATGAATGTGCTGTCTTTTCATTTATTTAGATCTTTTTAAATTTCTCTCAATGATTTTTGGGATTTTCAGTATAAAAACATTTAATGATTTTTGTTAAAAATATTGCCAAGTATATTGGTTTGAAATATTATTAAAAATATTGTCTCTTCACTTCATTTTTAGCTGTTTGTTGCTGGTATATAAAATCAATTTTTTTCCAATTGACTGTAAATTATAGCTAGAAACATTTTTCATTTATGGTAAGTTAGTAGAATTGGTAGGATTTTTATGAATTTTTAAATATAAACAATCATGTTCTGATTTTAATCAGAAATAAAGTTTCTGCCCAGATGATTTCACTGGTGGGTTTTATAAGACTTTTAAAGAACAAATGATACTAGTTCTCTACAATCTCTTCAAATAGTTCTTTGACTATTTTTCAATCGCATTCTTTGTTTTTACAGTTGAGTTTTGAGAGTTCTTTATAAATCCTAGGTATGAGTAGTTCTTAGTCATTCTACAAGACTAAGATATCATAAAACTAAAACTAAACACAGGCATTTTATGTGGCCGTGGCCCATAACAAAATATTATCAAATCAAATCCAACAATATATAAAAATGATTCTGCACTACAGCAAAGTTGGACTTATCTCAGTTATGCAAGGCTGCATCATATTAAAAAATCAATTAATCTAGCTGGGCAAGATGGCAAATGCCTGTAATCCCAGTGACTCAGGAACCTGAGGCAGGAGGATCGTGAGTTCAAAGACAGACTCAGAAAAAGCAAGAGGCTAAGCAATTCAGTGAGACCCTGTCTCTAAATAAAATACAAAATAGGGCTGGGAATGTGGCTCAGTGTCCAAATGGTCCCAGTACACTACCCCCAAAATTAATTTAATTCACATCATTAGAAAGGATCATTAGAAATATCATATGATCTTATCATTAGAGACAGAAAAAGCATTTGACAGAATTCAATACCCATCCATGACAAAAATCCTCAGTAAACAGAAACCTTAACTTGATGAGAACAAATAAAAAAATCTCTACAGCTAACATCATTCTTAAAGGTGAGAAACTTAAGGTTTCTCCTACAATGTCAGAAACAAAGGAATATGTCCTCTTTATAGTCTCCAATCTCTTCAGAGAACTAAGGTTTGTATTTTTTCTAAAATTCTAATTTTGTAATTGTCATCATCAGGTTTGTTAGTCTGATACACAATATTCTGTCATTAATGGAAAGTGAAAGCCTCTTAATTTCTTCTTTTATGCATTTTTTAGTTGTGTACTGAAGTAATTTCCTATTCACAGAAAACTGAAAAGTGGCATGGGGTTCAATATACATTTTACACAGTTTTCCCGAAAGGTTACATTTTATATAATTATGATACCATTTCAAAACAAAGATATAGTGTGTGTGTTTCTGTGTAATGTTATGTATAACTATAATGTACTCACAAGAAAAATTTTTAAAAAGAAAAAGGAATAATGAGGTGGAAGAAGATTCCTGTAATCATCACTGCAGTCAAGAGAGTCACAAATTCTGCAGTCACCCCTGTGGTCACCAAACACTTCTCCCACCATTTTCAAAGCCATCCATGGTCCTTCAGCCATCCCACCTCCTGACAACCACTAGTCTGTTTTCTATGTCTACATTTTGTATTCTGAAAAATGAAATATGAATAAACTAATATACTATAGGATCTTTTAATGTTTTTTGACCCAGTCTAATACCTTTGAGATCTATTCAAGTCATGTGCATTGTTTATCACTTTTTATTGTTTTGAATAGTATTCCATGGATGGATATAACATTTTATTTAACCATTTACCTAATTAGAGACATTTTAATTGTTTCCAGAATTTATTTTTAAATGAGGCTTCTATGAACATTTTCATACAGATTTTTGCTGGAGTATAAATTTTCATTAATCTGGGAGAAATGCCCAGCAATGTGATGACTGAGTCATATGGTAGGAGTATGTTTAGTTTTGCAAAGAAACTGTTAACTACTTTTCTGAATGGCTTTTCTATCCTATGCTCCCACTAGCAAAGAATGAGACCCAGTTTCATTGCTTCTTTGCCAAAATTTTGGATAGTCACTATTTTACCATTTGGATTGGATTGTCTAATATATGTTTTGTGATATCTGTTTGTGGTCCTAATTTGCATTTTCCTAGTGTCTAGTGATGTTGCTCTTACATTTTTCTTCCACCCATATGTAAGTATTTCTCCATATTCATTGCCTATTTTACAATTGCATTGCTCATTTTTACAGTTGAGTTCTGAAAGTCCTTCATACATTCTAGGTGTGAGCTATTTGTCATATGCATCATGTACAAATACTTTTCAAGCCTTTTCATTATCTTAATAGGGTCTTTTGCAGAAGAAAAGTTTGGAATATTGATGAAGTGTAATTTGCAGATTTTTAAAAATCCTCTTATGGATCATGCTTTAAAACTTCACCAAGTTCTAATTTTCTCTATTTTTTCTTCTAAAAGGATTTTTTGGGTTTTTTTATTTGTTTATTTGTTTGTTTTGTTTAGTTTGATATCCGGATTAAACCCAGGGTGTCTTAACTATTGAGCCCATGAGCCACATCCCTGGCCCTTTTACTTTTTTGAGACAAGGTCTTCCTAAGTTACTTAAGGCCTCACCAAGTTACTGAGACTGGCTTTAAACTTGTGATCTCCTGCCTCAGCCTCCCGAGTTGCTGGTATTACAAGTATACACCATCACATCTGGCTCTTCTAAAAGTGTTATAGCTTTACATTTCATTCTATGATCCATTTTGAATTAACTTGTTTAAGGTGTGAGGTTTAGTTAATTTTTAAAATTTTTTTTTCAAATTTTTGACTCCAAAATACAAGAAAAAAATGTTTTCTATCCAATTGAATTGCTTTTGAATTTTTGTCAAAAATCAACTGAAAATACTTGTGTGTTTTTATTTGTGGATTTTCTATTATGTTCCTTTGATCAACTTGATTTTCCCCTCTGTCAAAACCATGTTGATTACTATATGAAAGTTGTTAAAATGAGTAGAAAAAAAATTTCCACCTTATTATATTTTTTCTTTTTAATTTTTTTCTTATGAGTACATCATAGTTATACATAACATTGAAGTTACAACATAATAATATAATCATGGAATGTAATTTGCTCCAATTCGGTTCTGAATACTTCCCTTTTCCTCCCCTCCTCCCTTTCCTTGCTCAGCTTCCTGTATTCTATTGGTCTTTTTTCTATTTATTTATAGTTTTTTAAATTAGTACATCATAAATATACATAAAGGTGAAATTTTCTGTGGAATATTCATAAATGTATATAGGGTAGTTTGGTAAGTTACATTTCCCTCTTCTTCCCTTTTCTCATCCCTCTTCACTCCCCCTCAATTTTCTTCCTCTACTGCACTGATCTCTCTTCTGTTTTCATGAGATTTCACTCCCTCCCTGCCCCTTATTATGGTTTAGCTTACATATATGAAAGAAAAAAAAATTTCACCCTTCACTTTCTGGGTCTGGCTTATTTCATTTAGCATGACATTCTCCAGTTCCATCCATTTTCTAGCAAATGCCATATGCACATTCTTTTTCACGGCTGAGTAAAACTCTGTTATGTGTATATACCGCATTACTTTATCCTTTTACTTGTTGATGGGTATCTGGGCTGATTCCCTAATTTGTTTTCTTTTAAAAGTTTTCTTCTAAAAGATTTATGTTTAACATGGCTATTGTAAATTGCTCTGTTACAAACATTGCTGTGAGTGTATTCGTATAATATGATGATTTTAGATCTTTTGGGTAAATACCAAAGAGTGAAATAGTTGGGTCATATGGTAATTCCATTACTAGTTTTTTGAGGAATCTCCATACTGTTTTCCAGAGTGGTTGTGCTAATTTGCGGTCACACCAACAATGTATGAGTGAAACTTTCCTCCCACATTCTCAGCAACATTTATTATTATTTGAAATCTTGATAATTACCATTCTGACCAGAGTGAGATGAAATCTTGGCGTAGTTTTGATTTGCATCTCCCTGATTGCTAGAGATGCTGAACATTGTTTTCCAAATATTTTTGGCCACTGATGTTCCTTCTGAGAAGTGTCCATTTTGTTCTTTTGCTCACTAATTACTCAAACATTATTTTAATTTATTGCTGTTATTCAAAAATCTTAGAAAAAATATTTTTTATATTCTCAAAATATTTTGTTGGGTGTGGTGGTGCATGTTTGTAATCCCAGTGGCTTGGGAGGCTTGTGAATGTTTTGTTGATTTATACCTAAGTTTCCAGCATTTGTTGAGTTGAGTTAGCATTATTTATTTAGAGATTCCTAAGCATTTTATTTTTTGAATGATTATAAATGGCACTTCATCTCACATTTTGCTTTGTTTATGTTCAGTGGTTGTTTATAGAAACACAATTAATTTTTCTGTGTGTTGATATCATATTCTGTAAACTTGATGAGATCAGTGTAGCCAGAATCAGAATGTGGGAATGAGGAGGGAGCAGCAATCCAAAACCTCTATTAAAAACTTTTGGGGGCTGGGGATGTGGCTCAAGCGGTAGCGCGCTCGCCTGGCATGCGTGCGGCCAGGGTTTGATCCTCAGCACCACACACAAACAAAGATGTTGTGTCCGCCAATAACTAAAAAATAAATATTAAAATTCTCTCTCTCTCTCTCTCTCTTTAAAAAAAAAATGAGTTAAAAAAAATAGTGAGGAGCTAAGCAACTCAGTGAGACCCTGTCTCTAAATACAATACAAAATAGGGCTGGGGGTGTGCTTAGTGTTTGAGTGACCCTGAGTGCAATCCCTGGAATCAAAAAAAAAAAAAAGAAGAAGAAAAAAAAACAACTTTTGGACTATTAGAGGGAATATGGTTTTCTTCAAAGTTCATTTTACATTTACTGTTAGTAAATACTATGATTTTAAAAGCCATGTTCACGCTACCAATCCACATCTTCCACTTTTCTAAATTTCTAACCACTTACTTGGCTTCTACAACCTCAAAGAACACTATCTTTTAAAATAATGACTGAGAATTATTGAAAATAAGTATTAATTGCAACCTTGAAAGTAAACTGAAAGTGCAAGGGAAGTAGTGTCAGGGAAATTATATTTCATCACTGAGGTGTCACTGTTTCTCAAAACAGCAGATCTACTCTAAAAAATATTCTCACAAAGGAATGCTACAGAGTCTGAAAATCTACCATCGTATATCAGTTTCCTTAAAATGTTTATTAAAAGGATTTTACTGACAGGAATATTTTTTTCTCTCTCCTCAAAATTTTAACTCCAAACTCCATCATGCTGAGTGAACTTTTATAAGCAACTCAAAATACAAATTCAGATTTATCAAAGAAACTATTCAGAAAAGGTGTTTTGCAAAATGATTCCACAAAAGACTAAAGTTACTGAATTGCACTGGACGGTTTTTAGTGGGCCCTTCCATATGTTCTTCAGAAAATATCTATAATCTATAACTGAAAGTAGATAGAGAAAATTTAATAACTGCTTTCACAATGATAGTCTGAAAATATCAATTGTATATTCAGGCAATTTATCTTGGTATTATACATAAAGTATCTGAAGATATATATATATATATATATATATATATATATATATATATATATATATACACACACACATATTTCTCCATGTATATGTATATAATCCCATACCTATTTAAGATAAAGCTGCTTGTATTATTTCTGCTTTAAATTAGATATAGCAGGCTCCACTATTGTTTGTTTTCATATTGTCAAGAGTATTGTATACTAAGGTAACTAACTTTCAAAGATATGTTTCAAGATTATCAGATGTGAATATACACAATTTTTCCATAAAATGGAATTGTCATAGTTCACAGAGAACCATTTCTTTTGAGTTTCACTGTTGATAAAGAAAGTGTAGAGGGAGTTGCCTTTAAGCTCAGTGGAATCTCATGCTTCAGCTGACATCTGTTAAGTAGGAAACTCAAGGGCCCTTTGAGCAATGGAATCTGAACTTCAGAGAGTAGAGGTCACAGTGAGTCCAAATCTTTTCAAATTCTCTTGACTTCATTCAGTATTCAAAAATTCATCACAGTGAAGCTATTGTTGTTGGTGCTGCTCGAAAGCTTTCTTAAATACGCATGCCAGTGTTTGTGGGAAAAGTTAGTAATCTCCTTAGCTCAGAAGAAACAGGAAGACAATTTCTCGGAATCAATAGAAAGGAAACATCCCAAATCTTTCTTACATCTGTTTATTTTTATTGTGGTAAAAACACATAATAAGAAATTTGCAACCTGAACTATTATTAAGGGTACACTTTGATGGTATTAAGTATATTCACTTTGCTTTAATCACATCTCCAGAACTTTTTCATCTTGCAAATTGGGAACTCTATATCCATTAAAAACACTTTTCTCTTTTTATCCAGTCCTTAGTAATAAACATCTCCTTTCTGTTTCTTTGAATTGCATCACTTTAGATACCTCCCCAAAGTGTAATCATTTACTATTGTCTTTTGGTGACTGGCTTGTTACATTCTTAAGGCATTTCATGTTGTAATATATGGCAAAATTTTATTCTCTTCTAGAGCTGAATAGTATTTAATTTTAAGTCCATACTGTATTTTGCTTATTCACTCATCCATTACTCAATTTGGATGGTGTTTCCACCTATATGCTACTGTGAATAATGTTGCTCCAAGTCTTTTCTTTCAGTCTACTTTTCTAGTTGTTTAGCTCACACCAAAGCAAATAGTGGAGAATATATTGGGCTAATTGGCTAGAAGGATTGCTGTTGAACTTACCAAAAGGGTAAATATGCATAAATAAAGTATAATGAAAGGGTTTTACTTAATTTTTTCCCAGAAAAAAAAATCAAAAGGCAAACAGTCCAGGAAAGGAGATTATAAAAAGTGAGAGAGAAGTACAGGTTGGAAATCAGTTGGAATGGGAGGTGAGAAGTAGTGGTGATTTAATAGTCTGGTAATCCATGTATAGATAGGAAATGAGTCTTGATTATGAAAGTTAGGGAGTTATAAAAAGGGTTCTATAAAGCATGGGCCTTTGAAATGTCATACCATCAGTGGAAGTTTGGACAAAAGTGAGCCCAATACCTATGTAGGAAGATAAAGAAGAATGGTACCTGACTTGGCTTTTGCTCCGGTTAAACAACAAAATTCTCATAATTCCCAAATTTGGGGAATGAGTTTGGTGTTTACATTTAAAAGCCAAGCTGAGAAATCAACGCAACAATGAGTCCCAAGCTACACCTCATATTGATCAGGACATGGAGGATTTGGAATTCTCCTATAACCCCAGTGAAAATGTATCATGCAACAACAAAATTGGAAGAGAATTTTTCAGCCTTATAAAAAGATAATAATTCCCATGGGACCCAACCATTCCACTCTTAGGGGTATGTTTCCAAGAACAGTAAGTCATATGTTCACATGAAGTTTTACCTATGAACATGCACAGCAGACTTTAATGTATAAATAAATAACCTCAAACTGGAAACAATCCTAATATGCATCAACAATAAATGCAATCCCAAAATCTTGGTATATGCACTCAATGGAATCCAACTCTGAAGTAAGGATTAAGCTGTTAGCAAACATACAAGTAAAATATAAAGTATCATACACACAACTATAGCATTGGATAGCTAATAAAATCATTGTAGCAAACTAAAGAAACTGTTAAAATAGTGCATACTACATGACTCTATTGATAAAAATTTCCAGAAATTACAAATTAAATCTAGGAATAGAAAACAGGTCAGAATTTTTCTGTGGACGGAACAAAAGGAAGTAATGGGATACAAAGAGGCACATTGATATTTTTGGATTAATAAAATGTTTTTCTTTGATATTGGTAATGAATTCACAGTATATACACATGTCAAAACTCAATCATATAGTTTCTTTATTTATTTGTAAGGTTTTTTATTTGGTACTAGAGATTGAACCTAGGGACATTTTACTATTGTACTACCTCCCCAGCCATTTTTATTTATTTATTTCGAGACAAAGTCTTGCTAAATTGCTGAGCCTGACCTGGAACTTGTGATCCTTTTTGCTTCAGCCTCCCAAGTTCCTGGGATTATAGGCACATGCTACTTTGCCAGCAAACTGTATACTTTAAACATGCAGCATTGACTATGCCTCAAAATTAAGAACAATAAACACATGTATTGAACATGTAAGCCATAGGCACCTAATTTACAAAGTGATAATTTAAGAATCCTACTGAAACACTATGTTTACCACATAACAAAATTGAAAAAGTAATTTTAAGCTTTATAGGGAAAAACATGTACCAAGAATATATGAAGGCGTGTTAAGAATTTATTGAGAGTTATTCCTCCAGAAAAATATCAACATTTATCATTGACCTCTCTTAATTTAGAAAAATGTAATACTTCCTGCCCTAATGGAAATCTGAGAAATATTTAGTAAATAGAAGAAGAAGAAGAAGAAGAAGAAGGAGGAGGAGGAGGAGGAGGAGGAGGAGGAGGAGGAGGAGGAGGAGCTGAGTGAAAAGGAAAATAAATGTGGGTTATTTACAAAATAATACATTTCAATGATCAATAAATACAGGAAAATTTGTTAAATTTCATGGAAAATTATGGAATTTCAAAATTTTATATAAAAGAGAAAATAAATATATCATACCAATCAAGATTTTTAGAATATGCCAATAACTAATGTTGGTCAATATTTATCTTATGTTTATGGTCAGAGATACAACCTCTTTGGAAAGCAACTAGACAGCATCTAGTAAAATTTAAGATTCATATACATCAAAATTAAGAAATTATATTACTTGGCTTATACATTATAGACCTTAAACATGTGCCTGACAAAACATACATCTTTTATTTGCAGCATTATTTGTATTAGCAAATATTAAAACATCCTAAATATCTATGTACAGAAAAAGTGAATTGTAACATATATATTCTCACAGAAAACAAATTGTCAATAAGTGTGAATCTAAAAATTTAGGTCCATTTAAAAATAGTGACTTAACATACTACATAGACATCATGATGCCAACACTATGTATTTTTATGCACAATAGGTTTGTGGTAAAAATATTCTTGGAAGTGACAAACAGGAAATTCACTATTGAATAATACAATGGACTGAGTATCTGTGCCTCCTCTAAATTCATATATTGAAATCTGAATTCCTAATGTGATGGTATTTGGAGGTGGAGAATTTTGTTCATAAGGGTTCATAATACCCTTCTAATATGGGATTAGTGCTTCATAAAAAGAGTCAGAAAAGACATTGTTTTTTTTTTGTTTTTTAAACCACATAAGGAGACAGTGAGAAGCTGAGAATAGGAAGAAGGATTTTACCAAGACCCTGACTATGTTGGCACCCTGATCTTGGCTTCCAATCTCTACAACTTTGAGAAGTGAATATTTGTCATTTAATACCATGATATTAGTTACAGTAGGCTGAGCCAAGTAATACACATTTAGGACAATTGGGATTTGCATTAAGCAGGAATCAGGAATATACAAATACTTTCAGCTGAATGTGAATTGTTTGATTTCTTAAAGAAAAAAATTAAAATATCTCAATTCAACATGATGTAAGGTTTAGATTGATTAGAGCTGAGTGTAAACTCTGGAAAGAATTCATAAAATAACATCAAGGGAATGCCTTAGAAGGTATCTGTCTCTATGACATTTTTCATCACTGGCTCCTGGTTTTGTGTGCTGGTTGTTTAATGCTGTACAAAGAAAAATAAACAGTGCAGGAAGCTAGATTACCCAGGGCTTCACACTTTACAGGATATGAATCCCATGGAAAGTTTGTAAAAGTTTTTAAAGATTTTCGCTTATTTTTCCAAATCATTGACTGATTATTTGGGAGGGAAACTTACTTTTGCTAAACTTAACTAGTATTTTCACCTTGTAAAAATTTCTCAAGCTCACTATACTTCAAGTTTTTATTGTTTTGGTATTTTGTGAAATACAGAGTTTGGACTAGTTCATTGAAACCCATCAGTTCTGTTCTAAATGTTTCAAATTTCCATTGTAAGATTAATTAGCAGAGTTAGACCTAAGGAATCATTCATTATTCTATCTACTATGTTGACACAGTCTCACTGTGAAAGACTTCGGGATGCCTAGCTTGAGATCTCAGATCTTATTTGCTGATATTCATTCTCTGAAAAGTGTATAAAGTATTATATTTGGTGTATCAACTAAAGGCAGAATGAGAGGACTTTTATCTGAATACAATTTAAAGTTGTACAAATATATTCTTTAATCAAAAGATTTATGTACTGAGGACTTAAGTCTGAACCAGCTGATTTGAAAGCTGTTCAGGGGATTTAGATACTTTGAGGATATGCATTAAATTTGGTCACAGCATGCATCTTCGTCCTCCAAACTGTGTTCTATTGATGCATCATATTTAATTGACTTTAAAATAAATGTTCTCTTTGGAAGTTCCTAGCTGGCAAGAAATTAAGCAAAATCAATTATAGGCATCCCTCACTTTGTTTTGTTTCCCTTTTTGTGTTCCACCAATATTGTGGGCTTTATCTTCTTTTTTTCATATCTTTTTCTTTTATTTTTTGAAAAATTGAAGTTTTACCACAACCCTGCTTTGGGCAATCAGCTGGTACCATTTTTCTTTTCATTTTGCATCTCTGTACATATTTCAGTAATTGTCTCAATACTTCAAAAATTTTTATTATTATTTTACCTTTAATGGTCATCTGTGATCCATGAGTAATCTTTGATGTTACTATTGTAATTGTTTTGGAGAGCCATGAACTGTGCCCATGTAAGACTGAAAATTTAATTGATACATGTTGTGACTATGCCAACTGGTCACCCACCTAGTCTTTCTGTTATCTCTTTCCCTTTCCTCAAGCTTCCCTATTTTCTGAGACTCAACAAGATTGACATTAGTCCCGTAATAAGCCTACAATGGCCTCTAAGTGTTTAAGTGAATGAGGAGTCACTTGTCTCTCACTTTAAATCAAAATGTAGAAATGATGAACTTTAATGAGGAAAGCATGTGGAAAGATGAGATCATTTGAAAGTGAGGCCTCTTATGCCAGTTAGCCAAATTATGAATACAAAGAAAAAGGTCTTGAAGGAAATTCAAAGTCCTATTCTAGTGGACACATGAATGAGAAGAAACCTGTTACCCATAGGGAGAAAGTTTTCATGGTCTAGACAGAAGGTCAAACCAGCCACCACAGTTCCTTGAGCTAACTCCAAACCCAGAGCAAGTTCCTCACTCTTTTGGACTATATGAAGCCTGAGAGATGTAAAGAAGCTGAAAAAGAAGTCTGAAGCTAATGGAGGTTGGCTTGTGGTTTTAAGGAAGGAAACTGTCTCCATAGCATCAAAGTGAAAAGTGAAGCAGCAGGTGCTGATGCAGAAGCAAAATATTGTTGCTTATTGACAAAGCACTTGGTCATCCAAGAGCTTTGATGGAACTGTTTAATGAGATTAATGTTTATTTCATACCTACTAATACAACATTCATTCAGTAGCACATGGCACAAGGAATAATTTCAATTTTAAACTCTTATATTTTAAGAAATATATTGTATAAGGATATACCTATTACAGATAATGATTCCTTTAGGGCTGGGGATGTAGCTCAGCTGGTAGAGAGCTTGCCTCAGAGGCACAAGGCTCTGGGTTCAATCCCCAGCACCAGAAAAACAAAAAAAAAACTGTCAGATAATGATTCCTTTGATAGGTCTGGGGAAGGGATTCACTGTTCTATATGTCATTGAGAACATTTTTGTTTCATGGAAGAAGGTAAAAATAGTAACACTAACAGAATTTGGGAAATAATTCCAGTCCTCATGGATGACATGGAGAGGTCCAAGACTTTAGTGGAGGAAATAACACTGATATGGTGGAAATAGCAAGAGAGCTAGAATTAGTATTAGAACCTGAAGATGGTGCCGAATTGCTGCAATCTCATGATAAAACTTTAACAGATGAATAGTTGCTCCTTATGGGTGAACAAAGAAAACGATTTTCTGATATGGAATCTACTCCTGGTGAAGATGCTGTAGACACTACTGAAATGACAACCAAGAGTTTATAATATAAACTTTAATTCATAAAACAGTGGCAGGGTTTGAGATCAACTCCAATATTGAAAGAAGTTCCACTGTGGGTAAAATGTTATCAGTGTCACATACTATAATGAACTTTTTTTGTGAAAGAGTCATTTGATTGGCAAATTTTACTGTTGTCTTAATTTAACAAGTTGCCACAGCTACCCTGAGTAGCCAGCAGCCATCAACATTGGGGCAAAACCCTTTATCAGCAAAAGATAATGACTCGCTGACGACTCAGACAGTAATTGGCATGTTTTATAAATAAGTTATTTTAAAGTGTGTGCATTTTTTAGACACAATGCTATTGCTCACTTAATGGACTATAGAGTATTATTATAAGTGTAACTTTTAGATGTAAGGAAACTAAAAAAATTGTACTATATGCTTTACCATGATATACAGTCTTTTGTGATGGTTTGGATTCCAATTCAAAATATCTCCAAGATATGTCTGTATTCATTTTCTGCGTTGAAATAATTTTCAGGGAAATTTCAAAATGATTTTATTAACATATAAATTGTTATCGTCTCCTTAATAATTAAAAAAGTTCAAGAACATTTTGGGTATTGAGTATTCTTGTGCTTGGTATAAATAGAAAAGCTTGCATTATATAATATTTCTTTAATGAGGCATGCATTACATTTACTTTAATGAGACAATTTCAAAGATAGAGTTGCAAATACCTTAATAGTCTGCTACTGATTACAACTAATGCTTTCCAAATGTTAGGGAACTTTTATGCATTGTAACCATTGCTACATCCCTAAAAAGAAATTTGGGGCTTTATACAAGGAATGTACTTTCTTAAAATTAAAAGTGATACTGCAGGACTGGGGATGAAGCTTATTGGCAAAGCACTCATTAGCATGCTCAGGGGTGTGGGTTCCATACACAGTATGGCTAAAAAAAAAAAAGAAAAGAAAAAGAAAAAGAAAAAATATACAGTTTACACTTCACTAACTGCTATGTAAAAAAAATGTATCTAAATTAACTTCTACTATTGGCTAAAGGTATAGCCTTCATCTTTCAAGTGAGTAAAAAAATGATTTCTGGGAAAAGTTTATTAATAAGGTAACTGTGTACCAGTCAGAATTTCAAATGAAGCAATGCATACTATATGAATGTGAAAGAACTACGCATTAAATTTTATACAGCGTGCATACAATGAATCTCTTGTATTAAGCTCTTATCCAATACGGAAGCAAGAAATTTGTGTGTTACTGTGAGAAGATTGGATGGCATCTATATGTGATACAAATGGTCAATATGGTTTCAGTGATATGTCAGAAAATTAGTTATGTCATAGGATTAAATTATGTACACAGTAATTATAGAAAATACTCATTTCAAATAGTTTCATCAGCAGCTTGCCATATTCTATAACATCGGCAGGTTGCAGAAGACATGGATCCATGTAGGTCTTTCACAACATGGATAATTCCATGGATATTTGTTATTAGTTCACCAGTCAGTATTGACTTTACAACTGAATTTATAGTGTCATGTATCCTTTGAAGTTGTGAAAAAAATGAAGAATTAATTAAATACATAACATTTGCACTAATTTCAAAGCAGAAAATTGTAATATTTTAGAACAACATTTTCTATAAATTAATATAAATTTACCCAATGGTCTTTTGATGATGGACAAATATAAATCTTTACTCTGTTTCTTGGTACTATAATATGAGAATACATAAAGATTCATATTTTAATAAAATTCTATTAATTAAGTTTATTGTAAAAAAAATCTCAGGAGTACTCTCAGGTTATTTACCTATAGGTTGGAGCTCAGGAGAGTTTGGAAAACTTAGGCTCATGCGTAGCCTTCTTGCTTTTCTAGAAGGTTAACAAGAAGCATTCCTGAGCCTAATTTTAACAACCACAGTTATGATTTTAATTATATAATTTGGGCATGTTACATACAACCAAGAAAATCTGAGCAACAGCTGACAGAGTTTTTTCTATGAAAACTAAATTAAAACCTTTGAAAATATTAATGGTATTAAGATACAGAGGACTTGGGATATAGCTTAGTTTGTAAAGTGCTTATCTTGCATGCACAAAGCTCTGGATTTAATCCCCAGCACCACAAAATAAATAAATAAATATTTAAATATTTAAATTTGCTTAGGTAATCCTAAAACATAAAAAGGTAATACCATAAAAATCTTAAAGAAGTCTGCTTCCAGAAGGCTTCACAAATGTCTTTAATTGCTTCTTCATCCTTAGTTGTCTGGTAACCACAGATGGTGCTTTCACAATGTGATTCATGCACAGTGACTGTGGGCATTCTAATTATTGTACCCACACCTGAAGGACTTGCTCACATATTAAAAGATCCTGAATGAATGTACATTTTTATATTTTAGTGTATATATCTATCATATGTCACTTCTAAGTTTTTTAAATTAACCTACCAATTACAACTCCTAATAATTTTAGCAAATGGATTATTTTAAATACCAGCCAAATTGTAGACAATGAAAATAGAGTAGAGAGCAAAATTCTTGTGCTTTGAAAAATCACTTTCTCTAAGGGAGAGGATGAGAAAGTTGTGGTAAGACAGACAATAGACAGAAAAGCGAACAATTAAATGTAGCTTCAATTTCATGTGAAGGTAAAGCTAAGTAAATTAGTAAAATGGAAAGTCTCTGAGGAGACCATAGCATATGAAATAACAGGGAATGATAGATAATTACTTAGACTATGCTGGTCAGAAGAATATCTTTGAAGAAGAGAAATTTGAAAAGAAATTTGATTAGTAAAACAAACAAACAAAAAATGTCATAAGAATATCTAAAGCACAAGAACTCCTGGCAGTAAAAATTAGACATGCCTAAGGACTAGCTAAAAGGGCAGTGGGACTGAAATTTGTGAATAATGGGGAGCATGGAGAAGTGAAACTCAGAAATATGAGTGGGGTTCAGTCCCCATAGGGCTTTTTTCATAAAAAAAGATTTTAGTGAAATCTTGTGGAGAATATAGCAATTGAATATCTTATTGAAATGATAGTTACATAAGTCTACATTATAAAATTGCATAGAACTGTGTACACAAAAGTGTGCATGTATGACTTATGAATAACCTCTATGGATTATGGTTTTGATTTTAGTGCAGATAGAATGAGAAACCACTGGATAATTTTAAGCAAATATATAATAAAATCTAACTTGTACTTTCAGGTGATCAATCTGGCCTAGGCATGGAAAGACAAGAGTAAAAGAAAGAACACAAAATGCAGCAGAATCTCAAAGATTACAACATGGTACCAATGGGTAACCCATGACTTGATTTGTAATCTCTGTTTTTACAAAGTAGCCGAAACATTTGCTGATGGATTGTATAAGTAGAGTAGAAGAAAAGGGAATCAAAAATATCTTCTAAGCTTTGGGCTTGTCATTACTAACTGCAGTTGGGAAGACTGAAGGAAGGGTAGGTTTTGGGTACTGAGCGTATGGCAATAAACAAATCAGTTTTGGATAACATCAAAGTTATTGAGAAGCCAATAGTATATTTAGATACAGATATCAACTAGACAGTTGAACATGTAACTCAAGTTCTCAAATCCTTCTTTGAAAGGGTCATAGCCAAAGATGGAAATTCAGCAATCATTGACCAATAAATGTGTTTAAAGCCATACATCTGAGTGCACCCATGTAGGGAGAGGGCAGGTCAGAAAAGAGAATTGAGTTAAGAGCCATGCTTTCTTCAACAGGATGGGTCAGTAAGGAGACTTAAACAGAGTTTCCAAGAAAGTAGGAGAATTAAGCAATCACATTGAAATAGAAAGTTAAATGAAAGCTGTTTGAGAAAGAAGATGGAATCAATAGTTTAAATGGTGAGAAAAGATAAAGGTTTTTGAGACTTGATAAGGTGATGTGAGCTCTTCCAGTGAGTAGTGGCAACAAAGTCTAGTTACAGTTCCTTAGAAGTAAAGACAGATGAAGAAGTGGAGCCCCAAAATATGGATGTGTCATTTAGGGAGTGTTGCTATGAAATGAAGAAAGCAATATCTGTCAATTATAGAGTAATACAAAGTCATCAGAAGTATAAAAGATATCAACAGTTAAGTCTTGACTCTACTAATGAAGTCATGTAGGTGGGAGGAAGAACTTGAGAGTGCAGAAGAGAAGGGAGATAACATCAGAAATAAAATCCTTGGACAAACTATAGGGATTGGATACAAGCAAAGCTTAGAGGTTGACCTTGGGTGAATGAACTCACACTTCTTTTAATGTCAAGGTAGGAAATTAATCCAGATGCAGGTAAGTGGATTGGGAAGGAAGTTCCATTTCCATTTGACAACTTCTTACTCAGAGCACTATTCTGGAGCAGAGTTGTCAAATGGAAATGGAACTTCAGCCTTGCCTCAGACAGCTTGCTAATCTTGGGAAAATCATTTGACACTCCCTCCCATGACTTCATTTCCTCTTTTATAAAATATGGAACTACTTTGTAAGGTTGTTGTAAGGATGTACTGAATTAAGAGATCTAATACATTTAGGCAGTGTATTATAACATACCTTGAAGGATGTTGAAAACCACAACTACCATGTTGCAAGGAATTCTTGAGTTAGTAGATCTACTTATATTCCTGTCTTACAATTCTCTGTTTGAGGCAAGCTAGAACTGAGAATGAGGAAACTTTCTTTAGGTTACAAACTGATAAGTTGCAGAGCTGGGATTCACATTAAAGAAGTCTTTTTCCAGAGCCTGAAATCTTTTTTCTTAGAGAATTTTTTTTTTACATTTGTGTTGATAAAAATAATGCAAGAATAATGCATGAAGCATCACCAAAAAAGATACATAAATAGCAAATAAACACATGAAAGAAGTTCAATATCTTTAGCAAAAAAGAGAGATGCACATTAAAATTACATTGTAATTTTAATATAAATTTGAAACTAAAAGTAGACATATCATACATCCTAGAAATTATATTTTTCTATATTTATCCTAGAGAACTGAAGGCCTCCATTTCCTTGCATAAACATATACATTAATGTTTATAACAACTTTGTTTATAGTATCCATAACCTAGAAATTATCCAGATGTCTTTCAATGGGTAAAACATTAAACAAACTGATATATTCATGAATTACTATTTATTAATGAAAAAAGAACAGATTATTAATACACACAACAATTTGGATGGATCTCAAAAACTATGCTCAATAAAAATTCCTGTCTCAAAACGACATATATTGTATGTTTCAGTATGTTGTATTTGAGAAATAAGTTGAGGTTCAGAACATCTGAATTTGCCAGAGTCTGGGAAGGGGGAGAGGTTGTGTGTGGCTATCAGTGAAATCTTGTGGAGAACATAGCAATTGAATATCTTGTTGAAATGATAGTTACATAAGTCTACATGACAAAATTGCATAGAACTATGTACACAAAAGTATACAAAGTATGACCTATGAATAAACTTTATGGATTATATTAATCTCATATCATGGTTTTGATATCAAAATGTATGTGTGTAAGATGTTAAATTTGAGGATAACTAGGGGGAGGAAACACAGAATTTTCCTGTACTTTCCTTTGCAGCTTCCTATGGCTATTTATATTCAAAATGAAAGTATCCTTAAAATTCACAAAGCAAAACAGAAAATGCAACAACTTAAATGCACAATTCAATAATTTTTCACATATGCACATACCCATGTAGCCACCATCCAGATGAAGAAATAGAGAAGTTTCAGCCCCCTTTAAGGTTTTCCTGTTCCTCCTTCCCCATCAATACACAATCACTCAGAATTCTGTCACCACGTTGACTTCTATTACAATTGGTAAGTTTTTTCCTTGATCTTGGAACTGTGCACAAATGAAATCATATGATCTATACTCTTCTATGTCTGGTTTTCATCCATATTGGTGCATGCATTGATCCTTGTTCTTTTTCTTTGTACTTTGGAATACCATTGTATAAATACACATATTTTTTACTTTGTCATTGATGGACCTTTGGGTTGCTTTCCAGTCTTTGGCCATTATGAGTAAAATGACTATGCTTTGATTGCTCTAGCATGTGTGTGTGTGTACACATTCTTGGGAATGTGCCTAGTGTCTAGAAGTAGAATTGCTTTGGAAAGTCCAGCCAAACAATTTTGAGTCAATTACACATCCACCTGCAAATTTGGAAAGGTCCGATTGTTCTACATATATGTTATCAATTGGAATCTATAATCTTAAGCTCTATGTTACATGCCAGAGTAAAGAAAATATATAAAATAAACATAGCATAGAGTAGAGAAAAGACTTCATTTGAAAAGTACAGAATTATTGACAAAGGTAAATGTGCACTGGAATTGTTATGTCCTAATTTTAGAGGAAAATGAGTGGTCCTGTTGTGTAATTTTCTTCAGCAAGTCATCTGCTTGGGTGCTGATACAGATTGTTGGATTTAATTATGGTGCTTTGGGGAAAGCAAATAGAACAGATTTAGAGTGCTTTGAAGCAGTCAACACCTTGCAGCTACAAAGGCTGTACATGGTGCCAGTGGGAGAGATGATACATGCTTGAAAAGTGCTGATCTTTATACTTGGGGCACTTTATGTTGCTTTTTAAGAATCTCAATATTTCCTTTACATCTTTTTCAGCTTTTTAAATTCATCTTTTGGAGAGTTTGCAAATTTATGGTGTTTGGAAGAAACTACTTTAACACATCATGGAAGATAAAACTGAGGTAATACGTCGTTGGTTGCCCATTAGTATCTTCTATTTTGCTTTTATGTTTCCTGTGCTTTTTATCAGTAAATGCCACTGTTTGATATTCTCTATAGAACTTCACGTAGTTTAAAGTTTGCATATTCTATGTTACATCCATTATCTTCTTTCAAAGCTTTTAGAAACATAAAAGGAGAAAGTGTTTTTATGATACATTTCTGAATTTAGTTCCCTACATATTTGTTAAATTTATTCTGCCCTTGGAAGATCTCCTGTAGAGGTCCCTCCAGAGATCCCATTTCCTTTTCAAATTTCAACCAATAAGGAGGTTTAACACAAGGAATGATTTTGAGGAAAACAAAATGGGCCTAATTATTTTTTTAAATTTTTATTCTAATTTGTTATATATGATAGCAGAATGCATTACAATTCATATTACACATATAAAGCACAATTTTTCATATCTCTGGTGTGTGTATCTTTGTTTTTAATAACAAAATAATTATGGATAAAGGTATCTCATAGTTGTTTTTTGTTTCATAAGAGGTCAGCTAATTGTTTTGTTTTTATTATTTGGTCTTATCATTTTTTAAAAAAATAAATCTCTTAAGAGGTTATCTATGCATGCATATAGTTGTTTATGTCTGTTGACTGCAAAAAGTTTTATGATTCTCTTGTTTGGAGTGTTTGATAGTGTAATTTTAATATATTTAATTCCTGGCCAAGAACTTTAACTAGGATGACTTTACCTTATTAAACTCTTCTTCAACTATCCATAAAAGCAATTTTGAAACTTCCTACTATACTATACCTTGAATTTTGCCTAAAATATATAAAAAGGATATTTCTAAAAAGTTTAGTAAAAACTTTTTGTATTTCATGATAACTTAAAATATAAAAATGATTCCTAATGATAGTATGGGTCTATCCATTGGGGGTGGGATATTATAACTTTTCATGGTTTTTGTGATTACTCTTATAAAACACCCCATGTTTCAGTCTACACATAGTACATGACTTTGAAGGTAGTTGGAATGAACTTGTGTATGACAAATAGCTCAATAATGTTTTAGTTTTATTTACATAATTTAAAACCATATTGATTTGAGTATGTTAATTTATAATCTTAATGGAGAACAGTTTAATGGTAATCATTAAAAAGTACAATATTATAATAGATTAAAAATTTTAGATGTATGGGAAGCCAAGGTTTTACTCCTAATTTCAAAACCACAGATCCTTGTCTATTCATTTCTTATTACTTTCGGAGAATGCAGAATGCATTTTTTTTTTTTTGTACTGGAGATTGAACTCAGGGCCACATCCCCAGAACTTTTTAAATATTTTATTTAAAAACAAGGTCTTACTGAGTTGCTAGGCTTCGATAAGTTGCTGAGGCTGGCTTTGAATTTGTGATCCTCCTGCCTCAGCCTCCTGGGCAACTGGTATTACAGGTATGTGCCACTGTGCCTAGCAGGAGGATGTATTTTGAAGTCCAAAAATTATTGTTTTCCAAATGCTGTAGTTTCCTTTCCATAAAACTACCAGTTTAGTAGTCTTAAAATTTTATTTTGGGATAGAGTTAAATAGCAAGATTGAGAATAATCTCAGCATTTGTATCATTTGCAGTAGAATTGGCAGTAAAAAATGGAAACCTACTCTAACTTGCTTAAGCAAAATCACAAATTATTAGAAGGCTATGGAGGATCATAGAATCAATGTGTGGCTGAGAATCAAGCTTGGGAATGGGATAGCTTTGAAGGGCCAAATGCCAAAATAATAGTAACTATCTTTTAGCAGAAACAATCAGATCAGGTCTTTTAAGGCTTTAAGACTTGGTTTCTAATGAAGCCTTGGAAGAATTCTTTTTGTTCCTCATTCTTTGGAAACATTCATTAGAAAGACAAAGACCTAGTTTGGGGTATCTTATGAGCCCATACAAAATGAAATACATATGCACAACCTTCTAGAGCATCATTGTCCTTCAACAAGAGGGTACTGGATCATATAGAAAGGAAGGCTGAAAGCTCATCAACTAAAAGAAAATATCCAACTTACAAATGACAAGTTCTCCATTAACAAATTAAATATGCACATACATGTATGTACTCACATATATTGAATATATTTATCTGTACATAAATTAAGTCTATGTGGATGTGTGCATTTTTCATATATTAAAGCAAAATGAAGGATGAGCCTGAAGAATCCCTGAGCAAATAAATTTAGTTAGATTTCATAAGTGATTTCAACCTTGCTTGATTTGCAATCAGAAGCAAAACGTGAACAATTTCTTGTAAAGCCCTTGTTTCTTATAAAAACAAAATTTAAATTCAACCAGTCAGAAGCAGCCAACAGAGATTATTATGTAACTAGGGATTTTCCAATGAAGTAGACCAAATAAAGTAACTGCGGAGGAGCAACCAATCAATGTTTTTTTGTTTTTGTTTTGTTTTTTCCTTTTATTTCCCTTCTGTATTCACTTCATAGAAACCTTCCCATATTCCTTTGGTGAACTCCCAAATTTCCTGTTTGGCACTACCCGTTT
The DNA here is from genome assembly GCF_052094955.1 of Ictidomys tridecemlineatus. Classification (NCBI taxonomy): domain Eukaryota; kingdom Metazoa; phylum Chordata; class Mammalia; order Rodentia; family Sciuridae; genus Ictidomys; species Ictidomys tridecemlineatus. The sequence goes on from NC_135484.1 coordinate 49,359,358, forward strand.
CAAGAGTTGCTGTTTGTTTAAACTTAAAGAGAGGAATTTTATCATGCCTTTGTTTATCTTTTTAGCACATATAAATGTACATATCTATTTTACACATTTCCAAAGAAATAAAAGTCATTGGGAAAAACAAATTTTAAAAATGTGTTTTAAAAAATTTTTTTACAGTTCTTATTTAATCATAATCTGTACATTGTGATTCTTTTCCAACTTGATCCTTCTCACTTAAATTATCAATCTAGAGGGGGAAAAAAATCTTTCTCCTGTTTTCCTTAACCTCTGTGCAATGAGTCAGTGTGTTCACTGTGGGAATTAAAATGCAGACTTGTATTTTTCAATGATACTGTCATTAAAGAAAAAACAAAACAACTGCATGTCCATTATTTCTCTTCTCTAACAGAGTGAGGAGAATTAGAGTTGCTTATTTTACTATGGAATGGGTAGAATAATGCTGTCACAGGTGGGTGTTATGTGATCTGTCCCACATACATGACCCTGATGTCTCAAGAAGTCTCCATGATGTGCTTCCTTCATCCCTCTGTCAGGGTTCTGGGGCACAAAGATCCTCTGTAGACAGAGCTCATATCTCCCAGCCTGGGATCTCTGCCTGGATCTCTGCCTTCTTGCATTCACCTGGCTAGAAAGAGGCTGTAGGGCTGAGAGCAGCTCTGACCCAGGGGTCCCGGCTAATTAGATTCTAGTATCACTGGGTTTTCAAATGACAAGGTTAAATGTTCTGATTAAAAAGT